>NC_134403.1:18874064-19474064 GCF_038048845.1 Mixophyes fleayi
TTACTATACTAAGGAGGGGGCTACCTATACTATACTAAGGAGGGGGCTACCTATACTATACTATGGGGGGGCTACCTATATTATACTAAGGAGGGGGCTACCTATACTATACTAAGGAGGGGGCTACCTATACTATACTATGGGGGGCTACCTATACTATACTAAGGGGGGGCTACCTATACTGTACTAAGGAGGGGGCTACCTATACTATACTAAGGGGGGCTACCTATACTATACTATGGGGGAGCTACCTATACTATACTATGGGGGGGGCTACCTATACTATACTAAGGAGGGGGCTACCTATACTATACTATGGGGGGCTACCTATACTATACTAAGGAGGGGGCTACCTATACTATACTAAGGAGGGGGCTACCTATACTATACTATGGGGGGCTACCTATACTATACTAAGGGGGGGCTACCTATACTATACTAAGGGGGGGCTACCTATACTATACTATGGGGGAGCTATCTATACTATACTATGGGGGGGCTACCTATACTATACTAAGGAGGGGGCTACCTATACTATACTATGGGGGAGCTACCTATACTATACTATGGGGGGGCTACCTATACTATACTAAGGAGGGGGCTACCTATACTATACTATGGGGGAGCTACCTATACTATACTAAGGAGGGGGCTACCTATACTATACTATGGGGAGGCTACCTATACTATACTAAGGAGGGGGCTACCTATACTATACTAAGGGGGGGCTATCTATACTATACTACGGGGGAGCTACCTATACTATACTATGGGGGGCTACCTATACTATACTAAGGAGGGGGCTACCTATACTATACTAAGGAGGGGGCTACCTATACAATACTAAGGGGGGGCTACCTATACCATACTAAGGGGAGGCTACCTATACTATACTATGGGGGAGCTACCTATACTATACTATGGGGGGGCTACCTATACTATACTAAGGAGGGGGCTACCTATACTATACTATGGGGGAGCTACCTATACTATACTATGGGGGGGCTACCTATACTATACTAAGGAGGGGGCTACCTATACTATACTAAAGAGGGGCTACCTATACTATACTAAGGGGGGGCTACCTATACTATACTATGGGGGAGCTACCTATACTATACTAAGGAGGGGGCTACCTATACTATACTAAGGAGGGGGATATCTATACTATACTAAGGGGGGGCTACCTATACTATACTAAGGGGGGCTACCTATACTATACTATGGGGGGGCTACCTATACTATACTAAGGAAGGGGCTACCTATACTATACTATGGGGGAGCTACCTAAACTATACTATGGGGGGGCTACCTATACTATACTAAGGAGGGGGCTACCTATACTATACTATGGGGGGGCTACCTATACTATACTAAGGAGGGGGCTACCTATACTATACTAAGGAGGGCTACCTATACTATACTATGGGGAGCTACCTATACTATACTATGGGGGGGCTACCTATACTATACTAAGGAGGGGGCTACCTATACTATACTAAGGAGGGGGCTACCTATACTATACTATGGGGGGGGCTACCTATACTATACTATGGGGGAGCTACCTATACTATACTATGGGGGAGCTACCTATACTATACTATGGGGGAGCTACCTATACTATACTATGGGGGGTCTACCTATACTATACTATGGGGGAGCTACCTATACTATACTATGGGGGGGCTACCTATACTATACTATGGGGGGGCTACCTATACTATACTAAGGGGGAGCTACCTATACTATACTAAGGGGGAGCTACCTATACTATACTAACGGGGGGCTTCCTATGCTATACTAAGGGGGAGCTTCCTATACTATACTAAGGGGGGGCTACCTATACTATACTAAGGGGGGGCTACCTATACTATACTAAGGGGGGGCTACCTATACTATACTAAGGGGGGCTGCCTATACTTTACTAAGGGGGGGCTACCTATACTATACTAAGGGGGGGGCTACCTATACTATACTAAGGGGGGGCTACCTATACTATACTAAGGGGGGAGCTACCTATACTATACTAAGGGGGGGCTACCTATACTATACTAAGGGGGGCTGCCTATACTGTACTAAGTGGGGCTACCTTTACTAAGGAGGGGCTACCTATACTATACTAAGGGGGCTACCCATACTGTACAAAGGGGGGCTGCCCCTATACTATACTAAGGAGGGGCTACCTATATTATACTAAGGGGGAGCTGCCTATACTATACTAAGGGGGAGCTGCCTATACTATACTAAGGTGGGGCTACCTATACTCTACTAAGGGGGGCGTCCTATACTATACAAAGGGGGAGCTACCTATATTATACTAAGGGGGAGCTGTCTATACTATACTAAGGGGGAGCTACCTATATTATACTAAGGGGAGCTGCCTATACTATACTAAGGGGGAGCTGCCTATACTATACTAAGGTGGGGCTACCTATACTATACTAAGGGGGGGCTGCCTATACTATACTCAGGGGGAGCTGTCTATACTATACTAAGGTGGAGCTACCTATACTATACTAAGGGGGGCGTCCTATACTATACAAAGGGGGAGCTACCTATACTATACTAAGTGGAGGCTACCTATACTAAACTATAGGAAGGTGGGGGGCTGCCTATACTAAACTATAGGGAGTGTGAAGGACAGGGGGGCTACTATAATTTGTGAAGGAAAGGGGAGTATGTTGCTATAATGTGTGATATGAGGGAAGAGAGGGGGGCTGTCTTAATAGCACATCGGTGGAAGGTAGGCTATTAATTTAATGGTGGTGTTTATGTGGGGAGCTAATTATTTAATGTGTGCTATTTTATTTGTGGGGTGATGGTGGGGCAATTTAATTTATTTGTGGGCTATTTCATTAAATAGTGGGGCCTATTAAGTTAAGATGGGGTGGCGGGACCTTTAATTCAAAGCTGATGTGATATGGGGCTATTAATTTAATGTGGGACTGAGTTTGGGTTGGAGAGTTATTTACTAACCGTGAATATGAATTATTTAATGCTGGGGATGGTTGTTGGAAATGGTAATATTAAACGTAAATGCTATGAATTTTTTGCTGGGGTTGATTGGAGGGAAGTAGGTCTACTTATTAAATGTGTAAACTATTATTTTATTATCAGGGCTGGTTGGAGGGAAATAGATCTATTTATCAAATGTGAGTACTATTATTTTAATGTTGGGGCTGAAGGGAGGCCTAATTATTAAATGTGGGTGCTATTGATTTAATGCTGGGGCTGGTTGGCATTTTCTAATTTTCATGTACCCATTTTTTTCCAAATAGGGCCTCCAACATTCCAGGATCCAGACAAGCAGCAACTGATCTAAAGACACCAGCAGCCACAGGTGGCGAAAGTGACAAGAACAGGTAGGAAAGAGCAGGAGAGTCTACCAACTATCCTTAATTTGATGGGGCAGTCCCGAATTTCGGTCAGGATTTGGTCTGACTGCAAGGACAGTTGGGAGGTATGTCCCGCCTCACACTGTACTGCTCGTGAAGGCAGAGCTGCGTGCACCTAACAGTAGTGCACACAGTTTTGCCTGTGTATTTGTCTAAAATGTATCTAAAATAATAACCCCCTGTCTTAAGTGCCCCTAGGAGCTTACAATCTAATGAGATGAATCCTGCCCACTAGGGCTTACAATTTGATTCATCTATACAGAACAGGGGAGGGAGCCCTGCTCCTAGGAGCTTACAATCTAATGAGATGAATTCTGCCCACCAGGGCTTACAATTTGATTCATCTATACAGAACAGGGGAGGAAGCCCTGCTCCTAGGAGTTTACAATCTAATGAGATGAATCCTGCCCACTAGGGATTACAATTTGATTCATCTATACAGAACAGGGGAGGAAGCCCTGCTCCTAGGAGCTTAGAATCTAATGAGATGAATCCTGCCCACTAGGGCTTACAATTTGATTCATCTATACAGAACAGGGGAGAGAGCCCTGCTCCTAGGAGCTTACAATCTAATGAGATGAATGCTGCCCACTAGGACTTACAATTTTATTCATCTATACAGAACAGGGGAGGAAGCATTGCTCCTAGGAGCTCACAATCTAATGAGATGAATCCTGCCCACTAGGGCTTACAATTTGATTCATCTATACAGAACAGGGGAGGAAGCCCTGCTCCTAGGAGCTCACAATCTAGTGAGATGAATCCTGCCCACTAGGGATTACAATTTGATTTATCTATACAGAATAGGGGAGGAAGCCCTTCTCCTAGGAGCTTACAATCTAATGAGATGAATCCTGCCCACTAGGGCTTACAATATGATTCATCTATACAGAATGGTGGAGGGAGCCCTGCTCCTAGGAGCTTACAATCTAATGAGAAGAATCCTGCCCACTAGGGATTACAATTTGAGTCATCTATACAGAACAGGGGAGGAAGCCCTGCTCCTAGGAGCTTACAATCTAATGAGATGAATCCTGCCCACTAGAGCTTACAATATGATTCATCTATGCAGAACAGGGGAGGGAGCCCTGTTCCTAGGAGTTTACAATCTAATGAGATGAATGCTGCCCACTAGGACTTACAATTTGATTCATCTATACAGAACAGGGGAGGAAGCCCTGCTCCTAGGAGCTCACAATCTAATGAGATGAATCCTGCCCACTAGGGCTTACAATTTGATTCATCTATACAGAACAGGGGAAGAAGCCCTGCTCCTAGGAGCTCACAATCTAATGAGATGAATCCTGCCCACTAGGGCTTACAATATGATTCATCTATTCCGAATATGGGAGGGAGCCCTGCTCCTAGGAGCTTAGAATCTAATGAGATGAATCCTGCCCACTAGGGCTTACAATTTGATTCATCTATACAGAACAGGGGAGAGAGCCCTGCTCCTAGGAGCTTACAATCTAATGAGATGAATGCTGCCCACTAGGACTTACAATTGTATTCATCTATACAGAACAGGGGAGGAAGCATTGCTCCTATGAGCTCACAATCTAATGAGATGAATCCTGCCCACTAGGGCTTACAATTTGATTCATCTATACAGAACAGGGGAGAGAGCCCTGCTCCTAGGAGCTTACAATCTAATGAGATGAATGCTGCCCACTAGGACTTACAATTTTATTCATCTATACAGAACAGGGGAGGAAGCATTGCTCCTATGAGCTCACAATCTAATGAGATGAATCCTGCCCACTATGGCTTACAATTTGATTCATCTATACAGAACAGGGGAGGAAGCCCTGCTCCTAGGAGCTCACAATCTAGTGAGATGAATCCTGCCCACTAGGGATTACAATTTGATTTATCTATACAGAATAGGGGAGGAAGCCCTTCTCCTAGGAGCTTACAATCTAATGAGATGAATCCTGCCCACTAGGGCTTACATTATGATTCATCTATACAGAATGGTGGAGGGAGCCCTGCTCCTAGGAGCTTACAATCTAATGAGATGAATCCTGCCCACTAGGGATTACAATTTGAGTTATCTATACAGAACAGGGGAGGAAGCCCTGCTCCTAGGAGCTTACAATCTAATGAGATGAATCCTGCCCACTAGGGCTTACAATATGATTCATCTATACAAAACAGGGGAGTAAAGCCCTGCTCCTAAGAGTTTACAATCTAATGAGATGAATCCTGCCCACTAGGGCTTACAATAAGATTCATCTACACAGAACAGGGGAGGGGGCCCTGTTCCTAGGAGTTTACAATCTAATGAGATGAATGCTGCCCACTAGGGCTTACAATAAGATTCATCTACACAGAACAGGGGAGGGAGCCCTGCTCCTAGGAGCTTACAATCTAATGAGATGAATCCTGCCCACTAGGACTTACAATATGATTCATCTATACAGAATAGGGGAGGAAGCCCTGCTCCTAGGAGCTTACAATCTAATGAGATAAATCCTCCCCACTAGGGCTTACAATATGATTCATCTATACAGAACAGGGGAGGGAGCCCTGCTCCTAGGAGCTTACATTCTAATGAGATGAATCCTGCCCACTAGGGCTTACAATTTGATTCATCTATACAGAACAGGGGAGGAAGCCCTGCTCCTAGGAGCTTACAATCTAATGAGATGAATCCTGCCCACTAGGGATTACAATTTGATTCATCTATACAGAATAGGGGAGGAAGCCCTGCTCCTAGGAGCTTACAATCTAATGAGATGAATCCTGCCCACTGGGGGATTACAATTTGATTCATCTATACAGAATAGGGGAGTGAGCCCTGCTCCTAGGATCTCGCAATCTAATGAGATTAATCCTGCCCACTAGGGCTTACAATTTGATTCATCTATACAGAACAGGGGAGGAAGCCCTGCTCCTAGGAGTTTACAATCTAATGAGATGAATCCTGCCCACTAGGGCTTACAATATGATTCATCTATACAGAACAGGGGAGGGAGCCCTGCTCCTAGGAGTTTACAATCTAATGAGATGAATCCTGCCCACTAGGGCTTACAATATGATTCATCTATACAGAACAGGGGAGGGAGCCCTGCTCCTAGGAGTTTACAATCTAATGAGATGAATTCTGCCCACTAAGGTTTACAATATGATTCATCTATACAGAGTAGGGGAGGGAGCCTATACAGATATAATTAATGCTTCTCGCTTACCTCTACCTTATTGGATACAATGTGATTGGATCTTCCCTGTAGGGCTCACACAATCCTGCATAGAAGAGAGCAGGGGATCCCACGCAGTAACTGTTAAAAGAACAAGTTACTTGAGCAACCCTGAGTTGTAGATCTCTTCGCTGGTGTCAGTGATCCTCGGCGTCACCCTCCCAACTGACTTCCTGATTGACTGACTGCAGCAGTTTATGGTCCTTATATCAGTCTCATGAACATTCCATCATAATGGTCTCCATGGAAACTATGTCACCTGCTCTGATGTCATAATAGGCTCTGACCTCATGTTACTGATAAGTGATGAAAGTATAACCAGAGGTGGTGGAGGGTGTAAGCCTAAAATATAAAAACAGAAATCACATTCATGTCATGTATACATCAGGTCTATGAGTGGGTGGAAGGTTTGTGGCCCCCGTGGCCCTTTTTTTACTGTGTTACCCCTTCCCCCAGATTGGCCTCAGAGATCCATGGCCCAAACCTCCACCACATTCCATGTGTATAATACTATAAATCATCTATTCTGCCGCTAGTAACAATGTACCTGTTCCTCCATCCTATCAGAATTACATTCTCCGTCCTATTAGAAAATACAAGTGAAACAAAAGAGTCAGTTCTGTTATTTTGCTGTTATATAGTCTTATGTGACATTTCCACTAATCCGCCCTGCAGATAATCAAAATAACTGTACAATTTGCCCTTAATTTACAGAAGTTGAACCGATATAAAAACAGGAATATCCTAGTATATAAAATGTGACGTGTATGACCTCATATACCCAACAACAGAATATATATCTAGTACCACTATTTAAAACACCAAAAATAAAAAAGCATTTATGAATTGCAAATATTTAAAATGAATATTCTTGTTCTATATAATCAGATTAATAATTTATCAATTAAAAAATAAATGCACATGAAAATAAAATAAAATAAATATAAATAGCGGGTGGGGGCCTAGGGGGCGATCAAAAACATTGTTGGTCAGTGGACAGCATAGCGGTTGGCTGCCTGTTGCTGTACGGGGTCCCAAAATACTATGCGGCAGACAGGAAGTCTGACATCACTTCCTGTCTGCCTGATCTAAGAAGTGATGATGGCCATCTGAAATTATAGTATGTTAGCCGGGGGGGGGGGGGGGGGGGCTATACTAAACTATGGGGGGTCTGCCTGTTCTGAACTATGGTGGGGTGCTGACTATAATAAAAATGGGGGTTGGCCTGTACTAAACTATGGGTGGTGCTGCCTGTTATAAAATATAGTGGGGGGCTGCCTATACTAAACTATAGGGCGTTGCCTATACTATACTATGGGGGGGCTACCTATACTATACTAAGCGGGGGCTACCTATACTATACTAAGGGGGGGCTACCTATACTATACTAAGGGGGGGCTACCTATACTATACTATGGGGGAGCTACCTATACTATACTAAAGGGGGGCTTCCTATACTATACTAAGGGGGGGCTACCTATACTATACTAAGGGGGGGCTACCTATACTATACTAAGGGGGAGCTACCTATACTATACTAACGGGGGGCTTCCTATACTATACTAAGGGGGGGCTACCTATACTATACTAACGGGGGGCTTCCTATACTATACTAAGGGGGGGCTACCTATACTATACTAAAGGGGGGCTACCTATACTATACTAAGGGGGAGCTACCTATACTATACTAACGGGGGGCTTCCTATACTATACTAAGGGGGGGCTACCTATACTATACTAAGGGGGGGCTACCTATACTATACTATGGGGGAGCTACATATACTATACTATGGGGGGCTACCTATACTATACTAAGGGGGGCTACCTATACTATACTAAGGGGGGCTACCTATACTATACTATGGGGGAGCTACCTATACTATACTATGGGGGGGCTACCTATACTATACTATGGGGGGGCTACCTATACTATACTAAGGAGGGTGCTACCTATACTATACTAAGGAGGGGGCTACCTATACTATACTATGGGGGGGCTACCTATATTATACTAAGGAGGGGGCTACCTATACTATACTAAGGGGGGGCTACCTATACTATACTAAGGGGGGGCTACCTATACTATACTATGGGGGAGCTACATATACTATACTATGGGGGGGCTACCTATACTATACTAAGGGGGGCTACCTATACTATACTAAGGGGGGCTACCTATACTATACTATGGGGGAGCTACCTATACTATACTATGGGGGGGCTACCTATACTATACTATGGGGGGGCTACCTATACTATACTAAGGAGGGGGCTACCTATACTATACTAAGGAGGGGGCTACCTATACTATACTATGGGGGGGCTACCTATATTATACTAAGGAGGGGGCTACCTATACTATACTAAGGAGGGGGCTACCTATACTATACTTTGGGGGGGCTACCTATACTATACTAAGGGGGGGCTACCTATACTATACTATGGGGGAGCTACCTATACTATACTATGGGGGGGCTACCTATACTATACTATGGGGGAGCTACCTATACTATACTATGGGGGGGCTACCTATACTATACTATGGGGGATCTACCTATACTATACTATGGGGGGGCTACCTATACTATACTAAGGGGGGGCTACCTATACTATACTATGGGGGGCTACCTATACTATACTATGGGGGGGCTACCTATACTATACTAAGGGGGAGCTACCTATACTATACTAAGGGGGAGCTACCTATACTATACTAACGGGGGGCTTCCTATGCTATACTAAGGGGGAGCTTCCTATACTATGCTAAGGGGGGGCTACCTATACTATACTAAGGGGGGGCTACCTATACTATACTAAGGGGGGCTGCCTATACTTTACTAAGGGGGGTCTACCTATACTATACTAAGGGGGGGCTACCTATAATATACTAAGGGGGGGCTACCTATACTATACTAAGGGGGGAGCTACCTATACTATACTAAGGGGGGGCTCCCTATACTATACTAAGGGGGGCTGCCTATACTGTACTAAGTGGGGCTACCTTTACTAAGGGAGGGGCTACCTATACTATACTAAGGGGGGCTACCCATACTGTATAAAGGGGGGCTGCCCCTATACTATACTAAGAAGGTGGCTACCTATATTATACTAAGGGGGAGCTGCCTATACTATACTATGGGGGGGCTACCTATACTATACTAAGGAGGGGGCTACCTATACTATACTATGGGGGGGCTACCTATACTATACTAAGGAGGGGGCTACCTATACTATACTATGGGGGAGCTACCTATACTATACTATGGGGGGGCTACCTATACTATACTAAGGGGGGGCTACCTATACTATACTATGGGGGAGCTACCTATACTATACTATGGGGGGGCTACCTATACTATACTATGGGGGAGCTACCTATACTATACTATGGGGGGGCTACCTATACTATACTATGGGGGATCTACCTATACTATACTATGGGGGGGCTACCTATACTATACTAAGGGGGGGCTACCTATACTATACTATGGGGGGCTACCTATACTATACTATGGGGGGGCTACCTATACTATACTAAGGGGGAGCTACCTATTCTATACAAAGGGGGAGCTACCTATATTATACTAAGGGGGAGCTGCCTATACTATACTAAGGGGGAGCTGCCTATACTATACTAAGGTGGGGCTACCTATACTATACTAAGGGGGGGCTGCCTATACTATACTAAGGGGGAGCTGTCTATACTATACTAAGGGGGAGCTACCTATACTATACTAAGGGGGGCGTCCTATACTATACTAAGGGGGAGCTACCTATACTATACTAAGGGGGCGTCCTATACTATACAAAGGGGGAGCTACCTATACTATACTAAGGGGAGGCTACCTATACTAAACTATAGGAAGGTGGGGGGCTGCCTATACTAAACTATAGGGAGTGTGGAGGACAGGGGGGCTACTATAATTTGTGAAGGAAAGGGGGGTATGTTGCTATAATGTGTGATATGAGGGAAGAGAGGGGGGCTGTCTTAATAGCACATCGGTGGAAGGTAGGCTATTAATTTAATGGTGGTGTTTATGTGGGGAGCTAATTATTTAATGTGTGCTATTTTATTTCTGGGGTGATGGTGGGGCAATTTAATTTATTTGTGCGCTATTTCATTAAATAGTGGGGCCTATTAAGTTAAGATGGGGTGGCGGGACCTTTAATTCAAAGCTGATGTGATATGGGGCTATTAATTTAATGTGGGACTGAGTTTGGGTTGGAGAGTTATTTACTAACCGTGAATATGAATTATTTAATGCTGGGGATGGTTGTTGGAAATGGTAATATTAAACGTAAATGCTATGAATTTTTTTGCTGGGGTTGATTGGAGGGAAGTAGGTCTACTTATTAAATGTGTAAACTATTATTTTATTATCAGGGCTGGTTGGAGGGAAATAGATCTATTTATCAAATGTGAGTACTATTATTTTAATGTTGGGGCTGAAGGGAGGCCTAATTATTAAATGTGGGTGCTATTGATTTAATGCTGGGGCTGGTTGGCATTTTCTAATTTTCATGTACCCATTTTTTTCCAAATAGGGCCTCCAACATTCCAGGATCCAGACAAGCAGCAACTGATCTAAAGACACCAGCAGCCACAGGTGGCGAAAGTGACAAGAACAGGTAGGAAAGAGCAGGAGAGTCTACCAACTATCCTTAATTTGATGGGGCAGTCCCGAATTTCGGTCAGGATTTGGTCTGACTGCAAGGACAATTGGGAGGTATGTCCCGCCTCACACTGTACTGCTCGTGAAGGCAGAGCTGCGTGCACCTAACAGTAGTGCACACAGTTTTGCCTGTGTATTTGTCTAAAATGTATCTAAAATAATAACCCCCTGTCTTAAGTGCCCCAGCCCCCCCCCCCTCCACCCCCCAGAGCCTTACTCAGCTCTGGTGATACTTTAGTGGTTCTTGCATTGATTTCATTGCCTCCTTCTACCTTGCACTGGTCCCATTGTCAGATCACTTTGTAGAGCATATGGCCAGCCCATATGGATGGTGATGTCACAGCGCAGTCACACAGTCTATGTAGCAGGTTAGTGTGTGATTGGATGGTGATGTCACAGCGCAGTCACACAGTCTATGTAGCAGGTTAGTGTGATTGGATAGGGATGTCACAGCGCAGTCACACAGTCTATGTAGCAGGTTAGTGTGTGATTGGATGGTGATGTCACAGCGCAGTCACACAGTCTATGTAGCAGGTTAGTGTGTGATTGGATGGTGATGTCACACAGTGAGTGCAGTCACACAGTCTATGTAGCAGGTTAGTGTGTGATTGGATGATGATGTCACACAGAGAGCGCAGTCACACAGTCTATGTAGCAGGTTAGTGTGTGACTGGATGGTGATGTCACAGCGCAGTCACACAGTCTATGCAGCAGGTTAGTGTGTGATTGGATGGTGATGTCACACAGTGAGCGCAGTCACACAGTCTATGTAGCAGGTTAGTGTGTGATTGGATGGTGATGTCACAAAGTGAGCGCAGTCACACAGTCTATGTAGCAGGTTAGTGTGTGATTGGATGATGATGTCACAGTGCAGTCACACAGTCTATGTAGCAGGTTAGTGTGTGATTGGATGGTGATGTCACACAGTGAGCGCAGTCACACAGTCTATGTAGCAGGTTAGTGTGTGATTGGATGGTGATGTCACAGCGCAGTCACACAGTCTATGTAGCAGGTTAGTGTGTGATTGGATGGTGATGTCACACAGTGAGCGCAGTCACATAGTCTATGTAGCAGGTTAGTGTGTGATTGGATGGTGATGTCACAGCGCAGTCACACAGTCTATGTAGCAGGTTAGTGTGTGATTGGATGGTGATGTCACACAGTGAGCTCAGTCACATAGTCTATGTAGCAGGTTAGTGTGTGATTGGATGGTGATATCTGCAGGAGTAATTTCTTTATCTGCTTTTTAGGCCGCGTGAACATTTCTTGTTGGTTCTCTGATTTCATAACGTAATGTGCAGCCCCTTTGTGGGACAAATGGCCACTTGTAACTCTGGGCCATCTTTTCCATTGGGCACGATGGGCAGCTGCCCGGGGGCCCCACGGGCAAGGGGGCCCCATAGGCACGGCTCTTAATGAGAATAAATAATCCTGCAAAAGAAAAAAACCTCCAAAAAAAACCTACAAGGGTCACTGAGTAAGTACATCTATCTATCTCTATCTCTATATATCTATATCTATATCTGTATCTGTTTACATCTATATATCTATATCTAGGGGCCCCGGTGCACTGCTTTGCCCGGGGGCCCATAATGTTGTTAAGATGGCCCTGTTGTAACTCCTCTAATAATTATCTGTGTCCACCAGTGACGTAGATAAAAGCAGACCCTCACATTATGGGCTCAGAGTCGTCCTTCAGGCTGAACTCTCCAGGTGCTGGACATGAATCACACATCGAGTGTATTTTACATAATCCCTTAACATGTGTTCCCGGGGGACACTAACCCTTACAGCACCACATAAGGCCGGTGATGTACTGTGTACAATGCAAGATTGGGGATTCCACTAACAGATGGGTTAACAATGCTTAGTGACAGGATTATCATCATATAAATCCCCAATTACCAGATAATCTGACCGTAGCTGAGTCGGGAGGGGGCTATAAAGCAGACAATACATAGGTAATAAAGCCGCCACCGCTATTTGCATTATAAATAACCTAGAGACAGAAGACATTGACAAATGCAGCTAAGACGGGTTGTTACCAACAGTTTATTACAACGTTCACACAGAGGGAAAATAGCAAAACCTTTTCATTTCATTTAAAGAGACAATGAGGATCCGCACTCAGCAACGTGACGAGAGCCAGCCCCGGGGCAAGAATGTTTCTTTCTTTAATGCGTAGATGTGAGAATGTAAATCAATGTGAGGGCTGAGCCTGGGGCACAAGACGGGAATAATAATTGGCAGCATCTATACCTCACTCATAAACGTTTTATTCATTTTCGAAAATTGCATATCTGCTAAGTAATGTTACTATTGGGTGTTAAAATTACTTAAACACGGTGGGCCTGAGTCATTAAGGAGAACAAAGCAAAAACAGGAGTACATTTGCTCCTAAACAAACCATGTTACAATGCAAGAGGTGCAAATTATTTTATTGTTTTGCACATAAGTTAAATCCTGGCTGTTTTTTCATGTAGCACACAAATACTTGATATCTGTATTTTTACACTGATATTGAAAGATGATCTAGGACATGTCCTACCCCAACTATAAATCTGTCATTGCTATCACATTTCAAATTTACCCCCCCCCCCTCCAATGCAACATTGTTTTGCCCAGGTGCAAAGATACACATTTTTTTGCTGTGCTCTTCTTGACAATTCAGGCCCAGTGTTGGCAGCTAGTTTGTTGGCTGAACCAATTTTCCTGCTGATGCAGTGTGTTCATTCACTTGGAGCGAGGCAGGGGGCACTTCATTCACCCCTCCAAATGGCGGCCTGAGACTGCAACTGGACCGTTCCAGAAATTACACAAGTAAAAATAAAGGTTGATATTAGCATATTGTAAACAGTTTTCCCTAGTCATTATTAGATCCACCACCAATATATATATATAGGGAACAGGTAGGAACACAGTCTGCAGCAGCAGGCTGCAGACAGGGTTAAGTTTTCCCTAGGTTCCTCTCTTAGCACACACACACACAGGTGCTCCACATGGGTGTGATTGGTTTGCTGTGATTTGTTTTAGTGTTTGAGGTGGAGGATAAAGACACTGTCTGTATGTGTCGGTGGCACCACAGATGCCAGGAAGTGGCCGGCTTGCAGACAGGGAAGTAATGTCTAGCCAGATGTAGGTGGTGGGGATTTTCGTGTACTGTTACTGGATATGACTCCTGACAACTGCTAATAAATAGCTAAATGGTTCAGCATACCTGTGTCCGATTCCTGTGAATGGTGTACTTTCTCACATTAAATATATATATATATATATATATATATATATACAGGGTGATTCAAAAGTCGCAGTACACCCTTTTATTTCAAAAACTCTACAGGAATTGGGCCGATTGGCCGATTTCAAGATGGCGCCCATGTTTGGTACATACCGTAAAAGATAGACCACGTCACTCATACCTTACTAGAGTATTCAGGTTTCCCAATTTCCTGTAGAGTTTTTGAAATAAAAGGGTGTACTGCGACTTTTGAATCACCCTATATATATATATATATATATATATATATATAAAACGCTTACAAGGTGATGTCATGTCTCAATTAATCATCACTAAGCATAGAGAAAAATTACTGAAATGCATTTCTGCCTCGCAGCACTGTGGTCATGAGTTCGATTCCCGACCATGGCCTTTTCGGTGTGGAGTTTGTTTGTTCTCCCTGTGTTAGCGTGGGTTTCCTCCAGGTGCTCCGGTTTCCTCCCACACTCCAAAAACATACTGGTAGGTTAATTGGCTGCTATCAAATTGACCCTAGTCTCTGCCTCTGTGTGTGTGTGTGTGTGTGTGTTAGGGAAATAAGACTGTCCCAATGGGGTAGGGACTGATGTGGGTGTGCATCGCTGCGGAATTAGTGGCGCTATATAAATAGCTGATGATGATGATGCTCTAGCTCTTCCATGGCTACAGTTCATAGGTGGAGATTATAAGCTGCAGTGAGTTAAACCCTCTCACAAGGAGTGCGACGAGCACCACAAAATACCTGTTCTGTACCGGTTTCGCTGTATGGTCTCCCCAGAGCACGTCAAGGTGTAGGTCTACCATTCTCTCCCTGGATATCCATAAAAGGGGAAAATTCTGGAGAGGCGCACTGTGCAAAAGTGTATGTCCCCTTTCAATAAATAAAGCTTGTCCATTTGTTTCCAACGATACTGCCCAATTTAGCTTGCTTATGGCTTAATCTTTTTATGAGAGTGAAGGGACATGGAGGCTGTCCTTATTAAATGTGTCACTATTGTGTGTGCGCCAAACTGTTTATTACATTGGTCAGAGTGTGCCTAGAAATGTGCTTCTCTAATGAAAATGGAGGTTGCAAAGCTGGCCCTATTTAAGTACAGGACGAGACCGACGGCTGGTGCGAAACTGAAGTATTTAAGTAGAGTGGAAGTGGCAAGGAACACCCCTAAAAATTAACCTTACCGAAACTTACTCAGCTATTCAACTCGATACTACACAGCAATACCTTTCATCCTGACACCAACGCCTCCACAATTATAGTTATACCTAAACCGGGCACGGATCACACCTCACACCTCACTTCTACTAGCCTCGGACGCGGAGAAGGCATTCGACAAGGTCTCTTGGCCCTTCATGTTCTCCGTGTTGAAGGCTTTTAGTATTCAAGGCCATTTTCTGCTGGCCGTTACTGCCCTCTACACAAACCCCACCTCAAGGGTTACGACCAACAGCCAGATCTTCAACCACATTCAACTACACAACGGTACCAGACAGGACTGCCCACTATCACCACTTTTGTTCACCCTGTGCATTGAACACCTGTCAGCTAGAATACGCCTCAACCCTGTCATAACTAGTATCTCCTTGAGCCCTAACCACTAAAAATTATCCCTCTTTGCAGACGATGTCTAAATAACACTAACAAATCCGGTTGTTTCTCTTCCAAAATGCTAGAATGATCACGCTTTGGAAATCTGTCCAGATATAAAATGAATGACGCTAAATTGGAAGCATTATCACTTCATATCCCCGTCTTACCCAAGAAGCTCTTCAAATGTCCTTATCACGGGCACTAGGAGTTTTACCCAGAATTCACCAGGTGTAGCTACACTTACCAGAAGTGGGGACCTCTGGGTAGTGTGGTGAATCAGTGGAACCATACAGTAGAATAGAGGAAAGGAATGTCAATAGTATAAATGCTGAGACTTGGCACGGTGGAACTGTACTTGATAACTGGATAACGTTAGGCAAAGACCAATCAACAATATAGTAGAAAAGTCAGCGACTTGCAGCTACAATACAGAGGCACTTGTAGACTTTAGTCCAGCTAAGAGGTACCATACAGAGTAGTAGCTATATCACAAGGAAACATGAATGGTCTACAGCTGGTAAGTTTCACCACGGATATGTAGAGAAGACTTGTCCTGCGCAGGTGTGTAACACAATAGCGTGAGTGGTCTGCAATTGGCAAGTTGTACCACTGATGTGAAGGGAAGACTTCTCCAGGCGCAGGCATGGAATGGAGTAACGTGAGTGGTCTGCAATAGGCAAGTTTTACCACTGATGTGTAGAGAAGACTTGTCCAGATGCAGGCGTGGAACAGAGTAACGTGAGTGGTCTGCAATAAGCAAGTTGTACCACTGATATATATAGGAGACTTGTCCAGGAGCAGGCAGGTAACGGAGGTAGCGAGAGCAGTCTGCAGCGGGTAAGTTCTACTACCAATGTGGAGAGAAGACTTGTCCAGAAGCAGGCAGGTAACGGAGGTAGCGAGAGTAGTCTGCAGCGGGTAAGTTCTACTACCGATGTGGAGAGGAGACTTGTCCAGAAGCAGGCAGGTAACGGAGGTAGCGAGAGTAGTCTGCAGCGGGTAAGTTCTACTACCGATGTGGAGAGAAGATTTGTCCAGAAGCAGGCAGGTAACGGAGGTAGCGAGAGTAGTCTGCAGCGGGTAAGTTCTACTACCGATGTGGAGAGAAGACTTGTCCAGAAGCAGGCAGGTCACGGAGGTAGCGAGAGTAGTCTGCAGCGGGTAAGTTCTACTACCGATGTGGAGAGAAGACTTGTCCAGAAGCAGGCAGGTAACGGAGGTAGCGAGAGTAGTCTGCAGCGGGTAAGTTCTACTACCGATGTGGAGAGGAGACTTGTCCAGAAGCAGGCAGGTAACGGAGGTAGCGAGAGTAGTCTGCAGCGGGTAAGTTCTACTACCGATGTGGAGAGGAGACTTGTCCAGAAGCAGGCAGGTAACGGGTAACACGAGCAGAAACAGGAAACACCTCAGAGTTTCAAGGAATGAGAACCAAAAACAGGCAAAGGTAATAGGGCAACAGGTGCCTTAAGTACTGAGAGGTGATTAATTAACCAATTAGACTAGAGGCGAGGTATTAACAGTTCAGGGTTTCTGCACATGCGCAATCTTAGTCAAGATGGCGGACGGCCGCGGCTCAGAAGAGGTGCCGGCAGGAGCGAGAGAGACCCATGTCCCAACCTAGAGGCACTAACAGTCCGGTGAGTGACAGTACCCCCCCTTTTAAAGGTGGGCACAAAACACTTAGAACCAGGTTTGCCCGGATATTTGGAATAAAACTTTTTCAGAAGAGCTGGAGCATTAAGATCATCTGCACGGATCCAAGAGCGCTCCTCTGGACCAAAACATTTCCAATGCACTAGGAAGCGAAGGACTCCCCTAGAGATTTTAGCATCAAGTATATGAGTAATCTCAAACTCCTCCTCTTGTTGAGCTTGAACTGGGCGAGATACTGAAGAAGGAACAGAAAATCGATTGATGATGAGAGGTTTGAGTAATGAAACGTGGAAGGAATTGGAGATACGAAGGTTCTTCGGTAAAGACAGCTTAAAACAAACAGGATTTATCACTTGAACGATTTTATAAGGACCAATAAAACGTGGAGCAAACTTCATGGAAGGAACCTTCAGGCGAATATTCTTGGTAGAAAGGCATACACGATCTCCAATTTTAAGTGCTGGAATTGCTCGCCTCTTTTTATCAGCAAAAAATTAATATCTTGAAGATGCCTTTTTCAAAGAGAATTTAACCTGAGCCCAAATGGATTTAAACTTTTGACATAAACCCTCCACAGCAGGAACTTGGGTGGGAGGGAGGGCAAGAAATTCTGGGAGAGACGGATGGTGACCGTATACAACGAAAAATGGTGTTTTAGAAGATGACTCATGATACATACTATTATGGGCGAATTCGGCCCATGGAAGCAAATCTACCCAATTGTCCTGGTTGACTGAAGAAAAAATTCTTATGAAAGTCTCTAGATCTTGATTGACTCTCTCGGTCTGTCCATTTGATTGAGGATGGTATGACGATGATAGTGACAGTTGGATACCCAAGGTTTTGCAAAGGGCTCACCAAAATCTGGAGACAAACTGCACTCCTCTGTCGAAAAAAAACTTTTTCAGATGGACATCCATGAATTCGGAATATTTCCTTGATGAAATGATCAGCCAATGTAGAAGAAGAAGGTAATCCTATCAAAGGGACGAAATGAGCCATCTTAGAGAATCTATCTACCACTACCCAAATGGTATTGCATTTCTTGCTGAGAGGAAGATCAGTAACAAAATCCATACTTATATGGGTCCATGGTTTAGAAGGAATGGGTAGTGGTTGAAGTAGACCCGCCGGTGTTCTACGGGAAACTTTAAATTGGGAACAAACATCACAGGCAGCCACAAACTCCTTGATATCTTTCCTAATAGAGGGCCACCAGTAACTTCGAGAGAGAATCTCTAATGTTTTTCGTTCTCCAGAATGCCCAGCAAAACGAGAGGAATGATACCATGACAAAATCTTTTTACGAAGAAGTGGTGGAACAAAGGTTTTCCCAAACGGTAGAACATTGGTGGAAGAAGCAGCTAAACTGACACATTTAGGATCCAGTATGGGACGATCAAATCAATCTTCAATATCAGAGGAAGAGGCCACCTCCCGAGACAATGCATCCGCTTTTTTATTCTTAGAAGCCGGTTTGAAGGTTATAATTAAGTCAAAGCGAGAGAAAAAAAGTGACCATCTTGCTTGTCGGGGGTTCATACATTGAGCTGACTGTAGATAGAGAAGATTTTTATGGTCAGTAAAAATAGTCACGGGGTGACGAGCACCCTCTAGTAGGTATCTCCACTCCTCCGAAGCCACCTTTATGGCTAATAGCTCCTTATCTCCGATAGTATAATTCTTCTCAGCAGGCAATAAACTTCGTGAGTAGAAAGCACAAGGATGGAATTTCTTTTGTTCAGATTTCTGAGATAGAATGGCTCCTAGTCCAACATTAGAGGCATCTACCTCAAGGAAAAAAGGAAAACATCAGGTTGTCGAAGAATAGGAGCAGTTGAAAATGCCCTCTTGAGGAACTGAAATGCTTGAAGAGCCTCAGGAGACCATTGCTTGGTATTAGCACCCTTACGGGTAAGCGCCACAATAGAAGAGACAATGGAGGAGAAACCTTGAATAAAACGTCGATAATAATTAGCAAATCCTAAAAAGCGTTGAATAGCTCTGAGAGTAGTTGGCTGGGGCCAATGTAACACTGCATTCACTTTCTCCGGATCCATCTCCAGACCTACTCCAGACACAATATATCCCAGGAAGGGAATCTGAGATAATTCAAAGGAACATTTCTCCAGTTTACAGAATAACGAATTTTCCCGGAGTCTAGAAAGGACCTCTGCCACATGTAATCGATGGGATGAAAGATCTTGAGAAAATATCAATATGTCGTCTAGATAGACAACGACACAAACATACAACAAGTCCCGGAAAATCTCATTCACAAACCCCTTGAAGACAGCTGGGGCGTTACACAACCCAAAGGGCATGACAAGATATTCATAATGTCCATCCCTGGTGTTAAAAGCTGTCTTCCATTCATCTCCGGCCTTGATCCGAATTAAATTATAAGCACCACGAAGATCCAGTTTAGTGAATATCTGAGCTCCCTTAATGCGATCAAAAAGTTCAGTAATTAACGGAATGGGGTAACGATTTTTGATGGTTATGGCATTAAGACCTCGATAATCTATACACGGTCTCAAAGACCCGTCCTTCTTCTTAACAAAAAAGAAACCCGCTCCAGCGGGAGAAATGGACGGTCGAATAAACCCACGATGGAGATTTTCCTTGATATAGTGAGACATCGCCTGGGTCTCTGGTAACGCAAGGGGGTAAACACGACCCCTAGGAGGATTTTTGCCAGGTTGTAAATCTATTGGACAATCCCAAGCCCGATGAGGCGGAAGACGTTCTGACTGGGCTTTATCAAATACATCAGCAAAGGAGTTGTACTGTGGAGGAAGACCAGGTGGACAAGGTGTTATAGATGATTTATTTATTTTCACTAGAACCACTTGAGTCAAACATCTGTGATGACAATCCGAATCCCAGGAAATAACTTGCGGAACATTCCAGTCAATCTGTGGAGAATGGAGTTGAAGCCACGGAAAGCCAAGTACAATAGGACTAGTAGTAACCGGAAGCACTAAAACGAAATTTGCTCTTGATGTAAAGCCCCGATTTGAAGGTCTACAGGAATGGTACGTTGAGTAATAGTTCCATTGATAATTCGTGAACCATCTATGGCCGTAACAGCAATAGCTGTTTTTAAAGGAGTCACCGGTAAAGACCACTGACACACTAAGGAACTTGAAATAAAACTCCCAGCAGCTCCAGAGTCCAGAAGTGCTTGCGATGTAAAAGACTTAGTAGAAGTGGAAACAGTAACAGCAAACGAGCAAACTTTAGAATTCAAAAGGTGTGGAGAGGATTCCAGGGACCCCAACCTTACCTCTCCAGAACAGGTTAGGGCCTCGCTTTTCCCGACTTTCTAGGGCATGAGTTCAGCAAATGATTAGGATCAGCACAATAAATACAGAGCTTATCCTTCAATCGTCGTTCCCTCTCTTCTGAAGTCAATCTAGAACGTCCTACCTCCATGGGTTCCACTGAAGGTGAGGGATGATGAAATCGAGAAGGCAGGCGACCCGATACTTTAGGTGAAGACGCCTTTTCGGAATTTCTTTCTCGGAATCTCATGTCCACTCTGTTGCACAAAGATATCAACGCATCCAAAGAAGATGGTAACTCTTGGGAAGCCAGCACGTCTTTAATCTTGTCAGCAAGACCTTGCCAGAAGGCAGCTATCAATGCCTCACTATTCCATTGGAGTTCAGAGGCAAGTGTGCGAAATTGAATTACGTACTGTGCTACTAAACGGGATCCTTGGCGTAATAGAAGAATACTAGAGGCAGCTGAAATAACACGACCAGGTTCATCAAAAATTCTTCGGAAAGTTGAAATGAACATGGCACTATCCTCCAGCAGGGGGTCATTTCTTTCCCACAAAGGAGAGGCCCATGCCAGAGCCTGTCCAGAAAACAGAGAGATTAAATAGGCCACTTTAGAGCGATGAGTAGGGAAATTTTGAGGTTGGAGCTCAAAATGAATAGAGCACTGATTGAGAAAGCCCCTACAAGCTTTTGGATCTCCATCAAATTTTGAGGGAGTAGGCAGGTGTAGAGTAGAAGCAACAGACACCTGGGATGGCACTGGGAGAGAAGAAGACTCCGGGGGATTATTAGTAGAAGATCCATTTTGCACAGGATCTCCCTGAGAGACTAGAGACTGCAAACATTGAAATAATTGTTGCTGACGAGCATCTTGTTGTTCAACCCGAGTAACCAGGTACTGCAGCATATCCTTAGCTGTTGTTTCCGATCCTGGGTCTGTCATGGCCTGTTCTTACTGTCACGGGCACTAGGAGTTTTACCCAGAATTCACCAGGTATAGCTACACTTACCAGAAGTGCGGACCTCTGGGTAGTGTGGTGAATCAGTGGAACCATACAGTAGAATAGAGGAAAGGAATGTCAATAGTATAAATGCTGAGTCTTGGCACCGTGGAACTGTGATGGTACAGCAGTTTAGTAAACAGGATAAAATGAGAAAAGAGTCCAAGTGCCTTAGCACGCAGGTAGCACATAGCAGGCCAGTACTTGATAACTGGATAATGTTAGGCAAAGACCAATCAACAATATAGTAGAAAAGTCAGCGACTTGCAGCTACAATACAGAGGCACTTGTAGACTTTAGTCCAGCTAATAGGTACCATACAGAGTAGTAGCTATATCACAAGAAAACATGGATGGTCTTCAGCTGGTAAGTTTCACCACGGATATGAAGAGAAGACTTGTCCAGGGCAGGTGTGTAACAGAATAGCGTAAGTGGTCTGCAATTGGCAAGTTGTACCACTGTTGTGAAGGGAAGACTTGTCCAGACGCAGGCATGGAATGGAGTAATGTGAGTGGTCTGCAATAGGCAAGTTTTACCACTGATGTGTAGAGAAGACTTGTCCAGGTGCAGGCGTGGAACGGAGTAACGTGAGTGGTCTGCAATAGGCAAGTTGTACCACTGATATATAGAGGAGACTTGTACAGGAGCAGGCAGGTAACGGAGGTAGCGAGAGTAGTCTGCAGTGGGTAAGTTCTACTACTGATGTGGAGAGGAGACTTGTCCAGAAGCAGGCAGGTAATGGAGGTAGCGAAAGTAGTCTGCAGCGGGTAAGTTCTACTACCGATGTGGAGAGAAGACTTGTCCAGAAGCAGGCAGGTAATGGAGGTAGCGAGAGTAGTCTGCAGCGGGTAAGTTCTACTACCGATGTGGAGAGGAGACTTGTCCAGAAGCAGGCAGGTAACGGAGGTAGCGAGAGTAGTCTGCAGCGGGTAAGTTCTACTACCGATGTGGAGAGGAGACTTGTCCAGAAGCAGGCAGGTAACGGAGATAGCGAGAGTAGTCTGCAGCGGGTAAGTTCTACTACCGATGTGGAGAGAAGACTTGTCCAGAAGCAGGCAGGTCACAGAGGTAGCAAGAGTAGTCTGCAGCGGGTAAGTTCTACTACCGATGTGGAGAGAAGACTTGTCCAGAAGCAGGCAGGTAACGGAGGTAGCGAGAGTAGTCTGCAGCGGGTAAGTTCTACTACCGATGTGGAGAGAAGACTTGTCCAGAAGCAGGCAGGTAACGGAGGTAGCTAGAGTAGTCTGCAGCGGGTAAGTTCTACTACCGATGTGGAGAGGAGACTTGTCCAGAAGCAGGCAGGTAACAGAGGTAGCGAGAGTAGTCTGCAGCGGGTAAGTTCTACTACCGATGTGGAGAGAAGACTTGTCCAGAAGCAGGCAGGTAACGGAGGTAGCGAGAGTAGTCTGCAGCGGGTAAGTTCTACTACCGATGTGGAGAGGAGACTTGTCCAGAAGCAGGCAGGTAACGGGTAACACGAGCAGAAACAGGAAACACCTCAGAGTTTCAAGGAATGAGAACCAAAAACAGGCAAAGGTAATAGGGCAACAGGTGCCTTAAGTACTGAGAGGTGATTAATTAACCAATGAGACTAGAGGCGAGGTATTAACAGTTCAGGGTTTCTGCACATGCGCAATCTTAGTCAAGATGGCGGACGGCCGCGGCTCAGGAGAGGTGCCGGCAGGAGCGAGAGAGACACATGTCCCAACCTAGAGGCACTAACAGTCCGGTGAGTGACAGTACCCCCCCTTTTAAAGGTGGGCACAAAACACTTAGAACCAGGTTTGCCCGGATATTTGGAATAAAACTTTTTCAGAAGAGCTGGAGCATTAAGATCATCTGCACGGATCCAAGAGCGCTCCTCTGGACCACAACCTTTCCAATGCACTAGGAAGCGAAGGACTCCCCTAGAGATTTTAGCATCAAGTATATGAGTAATCTCAAACTCCTCCTCTTGTTGAGCTTGAACTGGACGAGATACTGAAGAAGGAACAGAAAATCGATTGATGATGAGAGGTTTGAGTAATGAAACGTGGAAGGAATTGGAGATACGAAGGTTCTTCGGTAAAGACAGCTTAAAACAAACAGGATTTATTACTTGAACGATTTTATAAGGACCAATAAAACGTGGAGCAAACTTCATGGAAGGAACCTTCAGGCGCATATTCTTGGTAGAAAGGCATACACGATCTCCAATTTTAAGTGCTGGAATTGCTCGCCTCTTTTTATCAGCAAAAGATTAATATCTTGAAGATGCCTTTTTCAAAGAGAATTTAACCTGAGCCCATATGGATTTAAACTTTTGACATAAACCCTCCACAGCAGGAACTTGGGTGGGAGGGAGGGCAGGAAATTCTGGGAGAGACGGATGGTGACCGTATACAACGAAAAATGGTGTTTTAGAAGATGACTCATGATACATACTATTATGGGCGAATTCGGCCCATGGAAGCAAATCTACCCAATTGTCCTGGTTGGCTGAAGAAAAAATTCTTATGAAAGTCTCTAGATCTTGATTGACTCTCTCGGTCTGTCCATTTGATTGAGGATGGTATGACGATGATAGTGACAGTTGGATACCCAAGGTTTTGCAAAGGGCTCGCCAAAATCTGGAGACAAACTGCACTCCTCTGTCCGAAACGATTTCAGATGGACATCCATGAATTCAAAATATTTCCTTGATGAAATGATCAGCCAATGTAGAAGAAGAAGGTAATCCTATCAAAGGGACGAAATGAGCCATCTTAGAGAATCTATCTACCACTACCCAAATGGTATTGCATTTCTTGCTGAGAGGAAGATCAGTAACAAAATCCATACTTATATGGGTCCATGGTTTAGAAGGAATGGGTAGTGGTTGAAGTAGACCCGCCGGTGTTCTACGGGAAACTTTAAATTGGGAACAAACATCACAAGCAGCCACAAACTCCTTGATATCTTTCCTAATAGAGGGCCACCAGTAACTTCGAGA
The DNA here is from genome assembly GCF_038048845.1 of Mixophyes fleayi. NCBI lineage: Eukaryota > Metazoa > Chordata > Amphibia > Anura > Limnodynastidae > Mixophyes > Mixophyes fleayi. The sequence continues at coordinate 18,899,092 of NC_134403.1, forward strand.
GAGAATCTCTAATGTTTTTCGTTCTCCAGAATGCCCAGCAAAACGAGAGGAATGATACCATGACAAAATCTTTTTACGAAGAAGTGGTGGAACAAAGGTTTTCCCAAACGGTAGAACATTGGTGGAAGAAGCAGCTAAACTGACACATTTAGGATCCAGTATGGGACGATCAAATCAATCTTCAATATCAGAGGAAGAGGCCACCTCCCGAGACAATGCATCCGCTTTTTTATTCTTAGAAGCCGGTTTGAAGGTTATAATTAAGTCAAAGCGAGAGAAAAAAAGGGACCATCTTGCTTGTCGGGGGTTCATACATTGAGCTGACTGTAGATAGAGAAGATTTTTATGGTCAGTAAAAATAGTCACGGGGTGACGAGCACCCTCTAGTAGGTATCTCCACTCCTCCAAAGCCACCTTTATGGCTAATAGCTCCTTATCTCCGATAGTATAATTCTTCTCAGCAGGTAATAAACTTCGTGAGTAGAAAGCACAAGGATGGAGTTTCTTTTGTTCAGATTTCTGAGATAGAATGGCTCCTAGTCCAACATTAGAGGCATCTACCTCAAGGAAAAAAGGAAGGGTAACATCAGGTTGTCGAAGAATAGGAGCAGTTGAAAATGCCCTCTTGAGGAACTGAAATGCTTGAAGAGCCTCAGGAAACCATTGCTTGGTATTAGCACCCTTACGGGTAAGCGCCACAATAGAAGAGACAATGGAGGAGAAACCTTGAATAAAACGTCGATAATAATTAGCAAATCCTAAAAAGCATTGAATAGCTCTGAGAGTAGTTGGCTGGGGCCATTGTAACACTGCATTCACTTTCTCCGGATCCATCTCCAGACCTACTCCAGACACAATATATCCCAGGAAGGGAATCTGAGATAATTCAAAGAAACATTTCTCCAGTTTACAGAATAACGAATTTTCCCGGAGTCTAGAAAGGACCTTTGCCATATGTAATCGATGGGATGAAAGATCTTGAGAAAATATCAATATGTCGTCTAGATAGACAACGACACAAACATACAACAAGTCCCGGAAAATCTCATTCACAAACCCCTTGAAGACAGCTGGGGCGTTACACAACCCAAAGGGCATGACAAGATATTCATAATGTCCATCCCTGGTGTTAAAAGCTGTCTTTCATTCGTCCCTGGCCTTGATCCGAATTAAATTATAAGCACCACGAAGATCCAGTTTAGTGAATATCTGAGCTCCCTTAATGCGATCAAAAAGTTCAGTAATTAACGGAATGGGGTAACGATTTTTGATGGTTATGGCATTAAGACCTCGATAATCTATACACGGTCTCAAAGACCCGTCCTTCTTCTTAACAAAAAAGAAACCCCCTCCAGCGGGAGAAATGGACGGTCGAATAAACCCACGATGGAGATTTTCCTTGATATAGTGAGACATCGCCTGGGTCTCTGGTAATGCAAGGGGGTAAACACGACCCCTAGGAGGATTTTTGCCAGGTTGTAAATCTATTGGACAATCCCAAGCCCGATGAGGCGGAAGACGTTCTGACTGGGCTTTATCAAATACATCAGCAAAGGAGTTGTACTGTGGAGGAAGACCAGGTGGACAAGGTGTTATAGATGATTTATTTATTTTCACTAGAACCACTTGAGTCAAACATCTGTGATGACAATCCGAATCCCAGGAAATAACTTGCGGAACATTCCAGTCAATCTGTGGAGAATGGAGTTGAAGCCACGGAAAGCCAAGTACAATAGGACTAGTAGTAACCGGGAGCACTAAAAACGAAATTTGCTCTTGATGTAAAGCCCCGATTTGAAGGTCTACAGGAATGGTACGTTGAGTAATAGTTCCATTGATAATTCGTGAACCATCTATGGCCGTAACAGCAATAGCTGTTTTTAAAGGAGTCACCAGTAAAGACCACTGACACACTAAGGAACTTGAAATAAAACTCCCAGCAGCTCCAGAGTCCAGAAGTGCTTGCGATGTAAAAGACTTAGTAGAAGTGGAAACAGTAACAGCAAACGAGCAAACTTTAGAATTCAAAAAGGTGTGGAGAGGATTCCAGGGACCCCAACCTTACCTCTCCAGAACAGGTTAGGGCCTCGCTTTTCCCGACTTTCTAGGGCATGAGTTCAGCAAATGATTAGGATCAGCCCAATAAATACAGAGCTTATCCTTCAATCGTCGTTCCCTCTCTTCTGAAGTCAATCTAGAACGTCCTACCTCCATGGGTTCCACTGACGGTGAGGGATGACGAAATTGAGAAAGCAGGCGACCCGATACTTTAGGTGAAGACTCCTTTTCGGAATTTCTTTCTCGGAATCTCATGTCCACTCTGTTGCACAAAGATATCAACGCATCCAAAGAATATGGTAACTCTTGGGAAGCCAGCACGTCTTTAATCTTGTCAGCAAGACCTTGCCAGAAGGCAGCTATCAATGCCTCACTATTCCATTGGAGTTCAGAGGCAAGTGTGCGAAATTGAATTACGTACTGTGCTACTGAACGGGATCCTTGGCGTAATCGAAGAATACTAGAGGCAGCAGAAATAACACGACCAGGTTCATCAAAAATTCTTCGGAAAGTTGAAATGAACATGGCACTATCCTCCAGCAGGGGGTCATTTCTTTCCCACAAAGGAGAGGCCCATGCCAGAGCCTGTCCAGAAAACAGAGAGATTAAATAGGCCACTTTAGAGCGATGAGTAGGGAAATTTTGAGGTTGGAGCTCAAAATGAATAGAGCACTGATTGAGAAAGCCCCTACAAGCTTTTGGATCTCCATCAAATTTTGAGGGAGTAGGCAGGTATAGAGTAGAAGCAACAGACACCTGGGATGGCACTGCGAGAGAAGAAGACTCCGGGGGATTATCAGTAGAAGATTCATTTTGCACAGGATCTCCCCGAGAGACTAGAGACTGCAAACATTGAAATAATTGTTGCTGACGAGCATCTTGTTGTTCAACCCGAGTAACCAGGTACTGTGGCATATCCTTAGCTGTTGTTTCCGATCCTGGGTCTGTCATGGCCTGTTCTTACTGTCACGGGCACTAGGAGTTTTACCCAGAATTCACCAGGTGTAGCTACACTTACCAGAAGTGCGGACCTCTGGGTAGTGTGGTGAATCAGTGGAACCATACAGTAGAATAGAGGAAAGGAATGTCAATAGTATAAATGCTGAGTCTTGGCACCGTGGAACTGTGATGGTACAGCAGTTTAGTAAACAGGATAAATTGAGAAAAGAGTCCAAGTGCCTTAGCACGCAGGTAGCACATAGCAGGCCAGTACTTGATAACTGGATAACGTTAGGCAAAGACCAATCAACAATATAGTAGAAAAGTCAGCGACTTGCAGCTACAATACAGAGGCACTTGTAGACTTTAGTCCAGCTAATAGGTACCATACAGAGTAGTAGCTATATCACAAGGAAACATGAATGGTCTACAGCTGGTAAGTTTCACCACGGATATGTAGAGAAGACTTGTCCAGCGCAGGTGTGTAACAGAATAGCGTGAGTGGTCTGCAATTGGCAAGTTGTACCACTGTTGTGAAGGGAAGACTTGTCCAGGCGCAGGCATGGAACAGAGTAACGTAAGTGGTCTGCAATAGGCAAGTTTTACCACTGATGTGTAGAGAAGACTTGTCCAGGTGCAGGCGTGGAACGGAGTAACGTGAGTGGTCTGCAATAGGCAAGTTGTACCACTGATGGGAAGGGAAGACTTGTCCAGGTGCAGGCATGTAATGGAGCAACGTGAGTGGTCTGCAATAGGCAAGTTGTACCACTGATGTGAAGGGAAGACTTGTCCAGGTGCAGGCATGTAATGAAGCAACGTGAGTGGTCTGCAATAGGCAAGTTGTACCACTGATATATAGAGGAGACTTGTCCAGAAGCAGGCAGGTAACGGAGGTAGCGAGAGTAGTCTGCAGCGGGTAAGTTCTACTACCGATGTGGAGAGAAGACTTGTCCAGAAGCAGGCAGGTAACGGAGGTAGCGAGAGTAGTCTGCAGTGGGTAAGTTCTACTACCGATGTGGAGAGAAGACTTGTCCAGAAGCAGGCAGGTCACGGAGGTAGCGAGAGTAGTCTGCAGCGGGTAAGTTCTACTACCGATGTGGAGAGGAGACTTGTCCAGAAGCAGGCAGGTAACGGAGGTAGCGAGAGTAGTCTGCAGCGGGTAAGTTCTACTACCGATGTGGAGAGAAGACTTGTCCAGAAGCAGGCAGGTCACGGAGGTAGCGAGAGTAGTCTGCAGCGGGTAAGTTCTACTACCGATGTGGAGAGGAGACTTGTCCAGAAGCAGGCAGGTAACGGGTAACATGAGCAGAAACAGGAAACACCTCAGAGTCTCAAGGAATGAGAACCAAGAACAGGCAAAGGTAATAGGGCAACAGGTGCCTTAAGTACTGAGAGGTGATTAATTAACCAATGAGACTAGAAGCGAGGTATTAACAGTTCAGGGTTTCTGCACATGCGCAATCTTAGTCAAGATGGCGGACGGCCGCGGCTCAGGAGAGGCGCCGGCAGGAGCGAGAGAGACCCATGTCCCAACCTAGAGGCACTAACAGTCCGGTGAGTGACAGTCCTACACACTTTCCAGTGCTGCTCTCATTCCATCAAATATCTTGGGGTGAACATCACCAAACACTATTTAGGCTGTAGAGATCGAACACACTTCCCTTAACAAGCATTCAACAAGATTTATCCAAATAGGAATCCATGTACATCTCCTAGGTAGGAAGAATTCAAGCGGTCAAAATGAACATTCTGCCCCGCCTTCTATACTTTTTTCAGAAACTGGCAGTACCAATCCCTCATAGGACACCGATAACACTTCAATCAGCCTGTAATCAATTTATTTGCGGGACAGGAAACCCAGACTGAGTAAGTCACTACTTTTCAAACCCAAGGAAGCGGGAGGCCTGAGACCCCCCTTTACGGAATGAATACTACCTTGCTACATAACTCAGCCACATCATCTCATGGCACCTCAACCCCGGACTCAAGAAGTGGGTGGACATAGAAAACACCCACTTCTCCAGATGCACCTGTGCATCACATACCATGGCTCTCCAAAACTTGCAGACCCACTTCGGCATACACGTGCCCCTCTATTTCCTTCATATTAACCACATAGGTGCTGACCAAAAAACGGCACAAGTTAGCCAACTACCCATCCCCCCTGACGCCCATATGGACACATTCACTGTTTCCACCAGGTCGGTCAGATGCAGTCTCCCGCTGGTGGAGATAGCACAAGATTGATCACTTCCTACACATTATGGGGGAAACAGCCCCTACATCATACGAAGAAATTCAACTCATGTAAACTGTTAATGCGTTTCCAAGAGAAATAGTTAAAAAAAACATTAAAAAAAAACGCACCTTCTCTACTTCATTATGTTATAACAATAATCTGCAAAAGGAAATCTTGTTTCTGCTCTATGCTAAAAATCGAGGCGCATTGATGCGTCTACTCCGTACTTTATTAGGAACACATTCCCTCCATCCTACTCTTCCGCTCACTGGCTGTGACAACTTCGACTTCTCCATTAATGCTGCCATCTTGTCCTGTGAACCAACGTCCGTCAATTTAGGAGCACGTACCTACCACTTCTGAAGTCCCTCCTCTACATACACCTCGGCATTGTAGAGCGCACCTGCTGGGCAGAGACTGGTTGAGCGGGACGCAACTGTTAACATTCCAGCAGTTGGGACAAAAGTTCTGATTGGAGAGATGGCAAAACAGTCCTTTAGAATTGGGACTATCTCGCCTAAATCAGGTTGAAGTAGAGATGCTCAGGCTCGTTTCCTCGAGACCCGAACACACCTGAACTTAGCAGATCCGAGTACCGAGCCGATCCAGCTCGGTACTTTCACGTGCCCTTGGAATTGAAAACGAGGCAAAACATCATTGTTACATCGTCGTCTCTCGGATCTCGCAAGCTTTATATTCTATAAGTACCGCCCTCACAGCGATCCAGCGGCATTTCACAGAGAGACACAGAAGGGGTAGCACGGTTGTTGGCAGTCTCTCGTGCAGTTGAGCAGCGTCATAGGTAGAAAGAAAGAGGAGGGGTAGCAGTGTTCTTCAAAGTCTCCAGTGACATTCTACTGAGTTATAACTCACACAGATACAGAAGAGCTCCATTGCTAATTGTCATTGCTGAAATAGAAATAATAGGGCTGGCAGTCTTGTTCTAAATCTGCAGTCACATTGAACTGTGTTATATAGTTAACACACAAAGAGGAGAGCTTCATTGATACATTGCTAATTGTCATTGCTGAAATAGTAATAATTGGACTGGCAGGCTTGGTCTTCAAAATCTGCAGTCACATTCTACTGTGCCATAACTCATACAGAAACAGGAGAGGTGGTAGAGTCCTTGTCACTCTCCAATCTTCAATCACATTGTTCTTGTCACTCTCCAGTCTCAGTCATGATGATACTAATCCCTCTACGTCATGTGCTTAAGCCTATGTTCAAGTGCATAGTGGTTTTAAATCAGGGAAACAAAAATGTAAATATAAAGCTTTTACCTTTCTAAAGACAAATACACCTCTCTAATAAAGGTGAAAGTTTACTGTAGAAAAACATAAAATTGCCAACATGCCATTCTACCCAAAATATTACCAAGCATACCACCATCAGCTAGATCCCTTCTATCAGCTAGATCTCAGCACCTGCAATCTACACTGTCATCATCCTCCCCTTCATCAGTGTGTACATCATCCTCACCCTCATCAGTGTGTACATCATCCTCACACAATAATAGTTCATCCCCCCTGGAATCCGCAATCACAGAAGTCTCTGTACTTTGATGTAATTGCCAGTAATGACCTTCCTCATGGAATTTGTAGTTCATTTTACGGTATAGATGTCACGATTTGTGGACAATTCTTTTAGGCCAGACCAAAATGTTGTGCAGACTCATCTGCATCACCACTGGGTGTCTTGGGAAATCTTGGTTTTTTCCTAGCAGCAATTTCCAGAGAAACTGAAGGAGGAGACGTTGTGTTATCAGGCCCGGTGCTCCCATTAGGCAAGGTTAGGCACTTGCCTAGGGCGCCGGGCTCTGGAGGGCGCCTGGAGGGCGCCACAGAATGTTAAATGACTTTAAAACTGTGCGGCAACCGCTGACCATACCTGTCACGGCCTCCGCACAGCGTTCAGATGCACGGGGAGGGGGGGAAGAGGCTATTGCTCACCACCGCCGCCTCTCTGCTCCGTCTCCTCCCCTCCACTCACTAGTGTCAGTGAGTGGAGGGGAGGAGACGGAGCAGAGAGGCGGCGGTGGTGAGACAAGGTAAGGAAAGACGGGGTGAGGGGGGAGGAGGGAGGAGGGCGCCGATTTTTGCAGGGGGGGGGCGCCGATTTTGTAAAAATGCCTAGGGCGCCATGGACCCTAGCACCGGCCCTGTGTGTTATGAATAAAGTACTTAATCTACAAGTCCAACATAGTAAGCGGAATTGCTTTGTTTCATTTCCTCCTTCAATTTCTCTAGCTGCTTTTCAAAAAGTCTAATTAGGAGAATCACTTGACTCAAGCCAACAGTGTCTGCACTCTCTTCACAGGTGACTACTTCGAGTGGTTTCAGCTACTTGCACAAGGCTGAAAGTATTCTTCACTGCTCTGGACTAAAGTACATTCCCCCTCAAATTCTTCTTGCAGCTGCTGCAATCTCCTACATGCTGTTGCAGAATGCCTAAAAATGACCCAAAATAACACAGACAGCATCTCCTGCAGGTCACTGTCTTTTTTAAAAAAAAAGTTCTGTACCACCAAGTTGATTGTGTAAGCAAAAGAGGGAATGTGATGGAATTCCCCCTGCTGTAATGCTCTAACAATATTGGTGGCGTTATCAGAAATCACATATCCTCAGGAGAGTCCAAGCAGGATAAGCCATGTTGCAATGACAGCCCTTAGTTTTTCAAACTGCAGTATGCCTCTTAGTGAAGTAGATGATACACAGAGTATCCTGCCTCTGAAAGATCTGGCGTTGTTTGTTAGATGCTGCTGCTGTCCCTGCTGGTGAAGGCAAATCACCAACCGAGTGGGCTGTTACAATCATATTATCTTTAGTTTTCCCAGTTCTGCTTGTCCCCATATCGGTGGTTAAGTGTACAGTGGATAGAATGGCATTTTGCATCCCAATTATTTTATTTTTTGTAACCTCTTGGTAGAGGTGAAGAATTGCTTGTCTAGTAAAATGGTGTTGATATAGAATTTGGTAACAGGCACACAGCACCTCAAATAACTATCTTATTCCTGCTGCATTAATGGTGGATATTGGACGCAGATCTAATACTAGTATAGTCGCCATGGAGCCTGTGATCTGCTGTGCGACTGGGTGACAGATTTCATACTTTCTTCCTCTTGCAAAGGATTGTTTAACAGTCACTTGTTGTAAACTACTAGTAGTCTTCTTCTTGATCTGCTTCTAGGTTGGAGATCCACCCCCAGCAGCAGGAGCAGCAGCAGCGGGACTAACGCTCAAGGATTCTTCTGAGGAGTCCTGAATAGGGGAGGAGTCATCTCGCCTTAGAAACTTGGATGCAGGACTAACTCCCATCACTTGTGAGGATATTGATGATGATGTGTTGGGGGTGTAGGTTGCAGGTGCTGGGATGTAGCTGAGAGAAGGGAGGTAGCTGATGATGGACTGCTTGTTGTTATTTTTTAGCATAAGTTTCTGATTTTCGCAAAACCTTTCCATGAACTCGCTTCAAATGGCGTAACATGGATGAGGTTCCTAGATGGTTAAGATCCCTACCTCTACTGACTGTGGCTTTACAATGCTACAAATGGCTAGACAACTGTTGTCAGGAATTGGGTAAAAATAATTCCACACATAAGAAGTGGATTTTTTGGTCTTATGCCCAGGCATGACAATGGCCTTCATCTTATCACTGGCAAGAACTGCTTCCACTGGTGCATGACTTGCCACGGTAGAGTTCATTAACAGCACTGTTTGCTTAGGTGCCTTAAGCCCACTGTTAGCTTGTTTTGTGGGGGCCCAAACAAACTGAGCACTTCAGCCATAAAAGTGGCACTCCTTGTCGCGAGTGCTTGGTCTGTTAAACTGTTCATGTCCTTTTCAATATCTTACATAAGAGTGGGTGGGAGGGCCCAAGGACAATTCCATCTTGCACCACTTTTCTTTTCTGCTACTGCTGTGTGCCAATGTGTCCTAGATGTGCTAGGAACTGCCGTGTGTTTGTATCATTGCTCTGTCGCTTAGCATCCAGCCAGCTCGCTGCAGTATTTGTTTGAAAGTGTATGAAAATAATATTGTGACCTGTGAGGTGGTCAAAATTAACTGCAAATGACTTAAAATTAGTGTTATTGAGGTTAATTATAATGTAGGACCAAAAAAAGACCAAAATGATGTGATTTTATCATATTTTAGCAATTTCTTTACACATAAAAGGTACTTTTCCATGTGCTTATAAAAAGGGGTGATTGTGGAAATAATAATTCACAATAATCCATATTACCACAATATAAATTCATCATATACATTAACATATTAACAAGCACAAAAAATATTATGTCTTAAGACTTGCACTTTAAGAAATAATTTACTTATCTTAAGCAAGGTCTACGTGACCTGGTCTGATATCAAACAAAATAATAAATTATCTGGTCAGTGTCATAAAATGAATAGCAGGATGAGGGCCGAAGTACAGGAATAAGGAGTATGGACAGGATAAGGAGTAGAAATAAAAAAAATGTCAGCATAATAAGTCTGATAAATCTAGATAAAGAAATAGCCTGACACCTGGTCAATGTCTAAAGAAAACATGGAAATTTACTAAAAGTGCTGAAACAAACATTATACGTAATTAAGAAGGATTTTGATTGGCTAAGTAGATCATTATGTCATCTTGGGTATAAAAAATATGTATACTAAAATATACTCTGTACCTTATAAAATCTCAGCTTATTATGACACCTTTATGACATTCATGCTGTAACCTGTACCGAATAAACATCTATATTGCATCAAAGACTGTTCATCGCTTTCAATCAATATTGTTCGAATACAACATTTGGGGGCTCGATTGTCTGGTCTCTACCTACTGCTGCTCTTTTCAACGCTCTCAAACAGGAGGGGAGCTGACTAGCCTGACCTACACTCACCCTAGTAAGTATATTAAATGTTTTATGATTATTTGTTTTGAGATAGCGTGTGAAGCCAGTTGCTAGTGGTTGCTAGAGAAAGAACCTAGAAATATTGTTTTATTGCTTTAATTAAAGGAGATATTGTGGAAATTGGATATAAAGTCACTTCCTGTGTTGTGGATACCGGCAGTTTTTAAGTATTCCAAAGTAACTTCGTGAAAAACCATTACATGTGTATGTGTCTGCGTTTGTACTGGTGAAGCTGCTTCATTTGCTAGTCTGTTTCCTACGGAAATGTCATCAGTTTGTTTAGTATGTGCCTGGCACTTGATTACTGCAACTTCTTCTGGCTTCTATCAGTTGATGGAAAAAGGGGGAAGTACAGCCGCACTAGGTCTATAGCCAAGTATCCTATATATATCAGTTTATAATTGATAATATATTATCATTGAAATCAGCAGAATCGCTGAAAGGTGCACCCTATAACCTAAAAATATATTGGTAACAAGAAGAGACAGAACAGAGGTTATAACGTGGGGCACTCTAGGATACGAGGTTAATGGAGATGTATATGATAAAAAGCAAATCTTTATTGGTATATGTTAAAATACACACATCCTAGCAAGAAGAAAGCTACGCGAAATAGTTAAAAGAAAACAAAAATAGTGAAATTAAAAGTTTCAAATCAACTGCAACAATCGCTCTATGGTCAAATTCTTAGGGCTAATAAATCATGTAATATGATATAAATTGAAGGGTCAGTGGGCAAATATCAGGTCCTAATGCAGAGGTAAGTTTGTAAAAATATCTATCCTCTGTCTATCTTATCATAATAGATACCATAGACTACCAAATCAAATATTCTCCTTTAAATTAGAGCCCTAATCACTGTCCTGATACAATTCTCAAGGACAGAGATGTAGTATACTAAAATAGTATGGCTGGTATGTGTCAGTTGTATAGTATGAACATTTCCATTAGTAACAGGTTCATTATCTATCTAAAGAAATAAGGACAATGTAAGCCATAAAACTATACTCTGTCCCAACAAAGGGATACACTTAGTAATATGATTAATTATGTATGAGTCTGACTCACATTAACATTCTATAGCAAGGCCTTGAAAAAGCTAATTAAGCGAAACGCGCGTTGGCGTTCGCTCTATGTGTCTTAAAACCTAATATTTAGATAGCGCTCTATGCATATCTAGTTCTTACAGACCTACCTAAATTAAATTTAAATGATAGCGATGTGTGGGGTTCTGGGGACACTACAGCGACTAGCGCTTCTCCTCAATTCAGGGTCAGAGGACTGAGACATAAGATACTAGCATTTAGATATACTACCAATGCTATGTGTTACTAATCTTAGTGGAGACAGTTTACAGGCAAACTAGACTCACATAGAAATGTTAATGTGAGCGCCTCACTAATGTTTGAACCTTTATGAGTCACAGGTGAGAATGGAGATACAATTAACTGTGGGGTTTTGAGGACATTTTAGTGAATAATACCTTCATATGATTCAGGATTAAAGGATTTATGAGTTATTAATCTCTGGACAAACTATTAGCATGTGTGATAACACTGATAGCAGATACAATCTCCATTTTCTGTTAGCCCTGTATATTAGGAACCATAGCAGGCATAGCCTCTAAACCTGTCAGACTCATACACAATTAATCATATTACTAAGTGTATCCCTTTGTTGGGACAGAGTATAGTTTTATGGCTTACATTGTCCTTATTTCTTTAGATAGATAATGAACCTGTTACTAATGGAAATGTTCATACTATACAATCAGTTGATGTAGAGTCTATGCATGTGATATAGGTGTTCCTGATGATTTAAGATAACCCCTATGTTGCCTAAATGCATACCTTGAGTCTGTGTAAATATTCAATCTATTTCTTTCAGCTAGTTGGCATGCTCTAATGAGTGCAGTGAGTTCGGCTACTTGAGCTGAATGTGGTGCACCTAAGGCTTTTGCTTCAATTATTTCATCCTGAGTTGTAAATATATACACACCATATCTGCGCTACATGAACCCACTGAAAAAGATTGGAGACAATTGATCATGGCAATGTGGCCAGATGGGAAAATAGATTATAATAAAATTATCTCTAATGCGGTTACTTCCTCGTCTTTGACCGTTGATGAACAAAACACAATTGTGGTAAAGTTTCAGACTGAATTGAAATTAGCCTTCCCGCAGCAAATTGATTGGTCCTAAATTATATTTGACTAAACAAGAATTATCAGAGACTGTTGTAGAATATCACAAATGGTTACTAGAAAATATCGAAGAATATGCTGGGTTTACTAATCTGGAAGATAATCCAATTAAGCCTGTGGTGAAAGGACTTTTCATGGATGGGTTAAGTGAACAGCTAAGAGAGAGGGTTACCATAACACAACCAGACTGGAAAGCTACCGATTTGCCAGTCTTGTTAGAAGCAGCAGAAAAAAAAAATTCAAAAGAAAACTAAAGCAAAGGAGAGACTCATGTCCCTTCAAATAAAGACATTACAGAATGAGATTAATAAGAAGGACAAGACAGGAGATAACAGACAAGGTACATTTACTAAACAAATCAACCGCTATCCAAGGCAGACTCAGACAAATAGAGGAGTAAATCGTGATTTTGCAAAATTAAATTCTAACCTATGTTTTTCTTGTGGTATGATAGGGCATTTCCAGTGAGATTGTCCAGTGTTCCAATCACGTCAGCGCTACACTCCATATTCAAGGCCTCCTACTCTATAGGGTTAATGAGCGACGTAGCACCCAATCATATTGATTTACAGCCAGGGATGTCTCCACCTAGAATACCACAATACCCACTAAAGCCAAATGCAGAACAGGGTATCTATCCAGTTATACAATCCCTTCTCAAATAAGGTATATTGATAAAATACATGAGTCAGAATTTTTCTGTAAGACCAGACATTTCTGAGGTTCCATTAGAAAATCCAAACTTGGTTTTCTTTACTGATAGGAGTTGTCATAGACAAACATATGACGGCTCATTAGGGACAAGTAGTGCAAGAATCAGCTCCTACTTATGTACATTCATATCAACCTAGCCTAGAATCAGAAATTATTCAGGCTATGACAAAACTAAGTATAAAGAATGGGGATGAACCATTAATAGTGGAACAGCTACAAACAGATTCAGAAATATCAGAGGGAGAAGACGAGAAGCCCCAGGCTAGTGGTATAAATATAAAAAGGGAAAAATTAGAAGATACCCAAACACCAGTAGTAAGAGCAAAAACTGACAGGGGAAGAAGTATTCAAGAGGGGGTAAGGACAAGAAGTAATAGTAGTCTAGGGGTATGATTCTCGCAAGAAGTCCCGGGTTCAAATCCCGAACGAGCCCCCAAATGTTGTATTCAAACAATATTGATTGAAAGCGATGAACAGTCTTTGATGCAATATAGATGTTTATTTGGTACAGGTTACAGCATGAATGTCAGAATCAGCTGAGATTTTATAAGGTACAGAGTATATTTTAGTATACATATATTTTATACCCAAGATGACATAACGATCTACTTAACCAATCAAAATGCCTCTTAATTACATATAATGTTTGTTTCAGCACTTTTAATAACTTTCCATGTTTTATTTAGACATTGACCAGGTGTCAGGCTATTTCTTTATCTAGATTTATCAGACTTATTATGCTGACATTTTTGTATTTCTACTCCTTATCCTGTTCATACTCCTTATTCCTGTATTTCGGCCCTCATCCTGCTATTCATTTTATGATATTGACCAGATAATTTATTATTTTGTTTATTATCAGACCAGGTCAAGTAGACTTTGCTTAAGATAAGTAAATTATTTCTTAAAGTGCAAGTATTAAGACATAATATTTTCTGTGCTTGTTAATATGTTAATGTATATGATGAATACATATTGTAATAATATGGATTATTGTGAATTATTATTTCCACAATAGATAGAGAATGAATGCACAGACTGAGATTTACATTCAGCATACAGAACAAGACAAGTGGTACTGTGCACTTGGGCATAGATAGAGAATAAGAAAACAGACTGAGCATTCCATTCAGCATACAGAACAAGAAGTGGTACTGTGCAGTTAGTATGTAAAAAAAATCTGCTTAAAGAGTTTAAAAATGTTTTTTTGAATTGTTTGCTGCGGAACAAAAGTTTTAGTTTATTCTCTGTACAGCGATGTAATAAAATCTGCGCTATTTTAATGAACGATAATAAAAAAAAAACACAGCATATTGTATAGGTTTAGCAGATGAATCTTATATATGTCTGATTCCACTCCATAGTTAACATTTGGGACATACATGTTTCCTTTTTATACCTCACCTAATAACGGGTGATCTTTAAAGAAAATTATATTAAAATAAAATGGGAAATAATAAAAGAGATGTTATTTGTTCAAATACTTTAAAAATGAAGCAAATAATGATTGACTTACATTTATATGGTAAAACAGCTCCCTCTAGTGGTAAGTAAACATAACCACATGCTGAACAAAATGCATACAGAATAGTTTTACATACTGTAACAGCATGAATGCCATCATCCCCCCCATAAGCAAAACAGTATAGTGTTCCAATGCACTCCATCTGACAATTTAAAAAAAACATACAGTACCGTGCAAAAGTTTTAGGCAGGGGTGAAAAAATGCTGCAAAGTAAGAATGCTTTTAAAAATAGAAGTATTAATAGTTTATTTGTATTAATTAACAAAATCTAAATCAAGTCACTATTTGGTGTGACCACCCTTTGCCTTCAAAACAGCATTGATTCTTCTAGGTACACTTCCACAAAGTCAGGGATTTTGTAGGATTATAGTCAGGTGTATGATTAACCAATAATACCAAACAGGTGATAATGATCATCATTTTCATATGTAGATTGAAACATTCAATCTACATATGAAGTAGTTATACTGCATCAACAATGTCTCTCCCAGGCAAAGCAGACTGAGGTTTCAAGGTGGGCTGTTCAAGCTCTTTTGAAGAAGCACAAAGAAACAGGCAACATTGAGGACAGTAGATGCAGTGGTTGGCCAAGGAAACTTAGTGCATCAGATGAAAGACACGTCATGCTTACTTCCCTGCGAAATCAGAAAATGTCCAGCAGTGTCATCAGCTCAGACCTGGAAACAAACAGTGAGACCCAGGTACACCCATCTACTGTTCGGAGAAGTCTGGAGAGAAGTGGTCTTCATGGAAGAATTACTGCCAAAAAGCCATATCTTTGATGTGGAAACAAGGACAAGAGACTCAACTATGCACGAAAACATAGGAACTGGGGTGCAGACAAATGGCAGCAGGTGCTATGGACTGATGAGTCAAAATCTGAAATATTTGGCTGTAAGAGAAGGCAGTTTGTTCACCGAAGGGCTGGAGAGTGGTACAATAATGAGTGTCTGCAGGCAACAGTGAAGCATGGTGGAGGTTCCTTGCAAGTTTGCAGCTGCATTTCAGCAAATTAAGTTGGGGATTAGGTCAGGATTAATGGTGTCCTCAATGCTGAGAAATACAGGCAGATACTTTCAGCCGTGCACCATAAGCATTGAACCCTGTCATCATTAGCACCAGCTGGGGCTATCAATCCCTATTATGTTGGCTGGAGCTGTGGGAATTCACAATATCTCACGATAACAGTATCATTCTGATTAATAATTTTCCTCTTTCACCCAGGTCAGTTGTTTCCTATAGAGTATTGTTATCTCACGTATCCCTAATATTATTCAGACTTTCTCACAAACCACAGGCGTGCCAACACCAGTTTCGCTTTGCCCTTTTGAATGATGACAGCGTTCAATGCTTGTGGTGCACGGATGAACAATGAGAAGGATGTGCCAAGTGAGACATCACTATGTGGAGGGTTAAGCAATTTATCATCATCATCATTATCAACATTTAGTTATATAGCGCCAGCAAATTCCATAGCGCTTTACAATTGGGAACAAACATTAATAAGACAATACTGGGTAATACAGACAGAGCGGTAAGAGAACCCTGCTCGCAAGCTTACAATCTATAGGACAATGGGAGTTAGAACCACAAGGGCATGTGCTACATCATATTGTACAATGGACCAGCTAGACTGCAAAGGTAAAAGTACTGAGTGGGCTGTGTGTGCCAATGTTGGTCAGAAGGTTGTTGTCTTGCGTTAGCTGTGTAGAGGATGGTAATAGGGTAATCTAGGGAAATTAAGATGGTGGTTGAGGAATATCATAACCTTGTCTGAAGAGGTGGGTTTTCAGTGAACGCTTGAAGGTTTGGAGGTTAGAGGAAAGTCTTACTGTGCGAGGGAGGGAATTCCACAAAGTGGGTGCAGCCCGGAAAAAATCCTGTAACCGAGAATGGGAGGATGTGATGAGAGTGGAGGAGAGACGTAGATCTTGTGCAGAACGGAGGTGTCGAGTAGGGAGATGTTTTGAGACAAGTGAGGAGATGTATGTCGGTGCAATTTTGTTGATGGCCTTGTATGTTAGTAGAAGAATTTTATATTGGATTCGTTGAAATACAGGCAGCCAATGTAGAGACTGACAGAGTGGCTCAGCAGAGTAATAACGGTTTGTAAGGATATTTTATTGAGGCTCATAGTGCTTTTCAGTGGAATTACCTTTCTTTCTTTCTTCATCTTTTTTTTGATATATGCAATTATATTGTTCATACGGAAATGTACCTTCCCCTCTGTAGAAACTAGAGATGGTCACTGACACCCGTGTTTTGGTTTTGTATTCGGTTTTGGATCTGGATTACCGTCGTGTTTTGGTTTTGCAAAACCGCCATTGCGTGTTTTGGTTTTGGTTTTGTTTTGCTATTTTGTTGGAAAATCAATGTTTTTGGGCCTAAAATAACCAAATTTAGTGCTCCACCTGTTTCATGGATAAGTAATCTAATTGTAAAGCTAATAAATTATCAAAAAAACTGTTTAATTCCTGGTCGGTAGGCCTTCATTAATTCTACACACAAAACAGATTGTCTTCCTCTCCATCTATGCATATTGGCAATGCAGCCACCGTCTTTGGATGTATATTACACCCTACACTTATAGTTAAATATGTAAAGAAATGGAAAAAGCCAGTTTGGTTTCTGTCTCTATAGGCCCCCCTCCACTTGTCGAAAATACAAAAAAATTCAGCCGTTATAGACTGTACAATATTAATTGAAATGGGCAAAGTCAGTTTGGTTTCTGTCTCTATAGGCCCCCCTCCACTTGTTGAAAATACAAAAAAATTCAGCCGTTATAGACTGTACAATATTAATTGAAATGGAGAAAGCCAGTTTGGTTTCTGTCTCTATAGGCCCCCCTCCACTTGTCGAAAATACAAAAAAATTCAGCCGTTATAGACTGTACAATATTAAGAGAAATGGACAAAGCCAGTTTGGTGTCACTCTGTCTATGACACCCTACCCTTGAGAAATTGCCCAAACAGCAGCCTTTCAAGACGGTACGTGATATGGAAATTCCACAAGTCCCTTTCCTCTTTGGGGGTAGATTGCACCCTACACTTACATAGAAAGTTTTAAAAAGATGTTATCGTCATCATCTTCAGCTTCATCCTCACCCTCATCAGTGTGTACGTCATCATCACAGACTATCAATTCATCGCCGCTTGAATCCGCCATTAGAGAACAGTCAGTGCTTGGATGTCTTGGATGGTGAAGGCCTTCCTCGTGGAAGATGTAGTTCATTTTTATAAACATCATTTTCTCAACATTTTTTGGAAGTAACCTTCGACGGCGATCACTGACTAAGTTCCCAGCTGTACTGAATACTCGTTCAGAGTACACACTGGAGGGTGGGCAGCTTAGGTATTGCAAAGCAAGTTTGTACATGGGTTTCCAAATGGCCTGCTTTTCCTCCCAGTAAGGAAAGGGACTGTCTGACATTTCCATATCAATTACCTCTTGAAAATAATCCTCCACCATCCTTTGCATGTTTATACTCGTATTGGATGGAGTTATGGGCAAGGTGACACATTTTTTTGAAAAATCCTTCAAACCAGCCCAGATGTTAAATTGTTCTGGTCTGCCCCCTGCGTCTTCCCTGCTTCTTTTTGGGAAATTTAATATTTTATGAGCAGCAGCAGCTTAAGAAGGTGAAGGAGGACACGTCGTCAAGCCGAGGCCCAGTTCAGCGGCCAACTTGCTGAGCAATAGCTCCTTGCAAAAGTTCACATCTCGCTCATTTACAAGTAAAGACTCAATGTAGGTCTTAAACCTTGGATCAAGCACAGTGGCCAAAACGTACTGATCCGAGTTCAAGATCTTAATAACTCGAGGATCATTGTGAAACAAATGAAGTACTTGATCGACAAGGCCAACATACTTTGCTGAATTGCTTGCTTTCAGCTCCTCCTTCAGTTTCTCAAGCTGCTTTTCCAATAGTCTAATTAAAGGAATGACTTGGCTCAAACTAGCAGAGTCTGCACTCACCTCACATGTCACAACTTCAAATGGTTTCAGCACCTTGCACAGCACTGAAAGGATTACCCACTGTGCAAGAGTGAAAAACATCCCCCCTCCTTTCCCAAAGTCATGGCTTGTGCAATATGCTTGGATGGCTTTGCGCTGTTCCTCCATCCTCTGAAGCATGTACAGGGTGGAATTCCACCTAGTTACCACCTCTTGCTTAAGTTGGTGGCAGGGCAAGTTAAACTGCTCTTGGAGCTGCTGTAATCTCCTACATGCTGTGGCTGAATGCCTGAAATGGCCTGAAAATTTACGGGCCACCGAAAGACACAAACAACCTCATCCTCATCAACTTCCTCATTAGCGCCCTCGTCGCCTACACAAATCTACCCCTCATCCTCTTCTAATTCCAAAGTGGCATCCCCAATTTGTGTATCACCGGCTACACTCGGGCTATTAAGGCACACATCAGCAGAATGCTCACGATTAGACATCCCACTGTTGGATGGACTCTCCACGGGATTGGTGTCATTTGTGAATCAGAGCAAACATTATCCTCTAATGCCTTACTGTTATCTTGCAGCTCAGCTTTGATGCGTAACAGTAGTTATGCACCAATTGTAGGCTCGGTAACTTTTTGGGATCTGCCACTAATAGATAAAGGCGAAGGCCTCTTTGCCACTGCGTGTGTAGAATGGCATGTTAGCAAAAAAAATTTATCGGCACTTAAATTTTGATCAGTTACACTTCTTTTTCGCTTCAACACAGTAAAAAAAAAAATTGGTGTGTGTTTTTTGGACTGATTTCGAAACACTGTGTAGTTTGACATCGCCTTGCCCAGATGACGTACTGGGAACACTACCATCAAGACTGGTGACAGAACCTGGTTGCTCATTCTGATCATATGTGGACTGCTTTGAATCCATTCTGAGCCCAAAGCACTGGGGAGTGCTAAAAATTATTTAGTAGATACTGCTGACAAATATGACTTTTGACAGCCAGAAATATTTATGCACAATTATGGGGGACACCCCAAAAGCACTGGGGAGTGCTACAAATTATTTGGTAGATACTGCTGACAGATAGTAATTTTGACAGCCAGAAACATTTATGCACAATTATGGGGGACACCCAAAAAGCACTTTGAGTGCCAAATATTGAAAAAAAAAAAAAACTCCTCTATCCTCCTCTCTTCTCTAGCGATTTTTGCTAGCACAATTGGAATCAGAATATTGTATTCTCTGTCCCTGCTCTAATCAGCCTGTGACTACACCCTGCTCACTCCCTCTGTCAAATGGCGATGGATTGCTGTGGAGGCGTGTATTTATAATCTTCAATTATCGCGAGAACCGATCCCCGAGATCCGACGACGTCACGATGACGTTCGGCCTTGATTTGGATTCCGAGCAGGCGGGAGAGTACCGAGGCTGCTCGGCTCGGTACTCGGATACCCAAAGTTCGGGTGGGTTCGGTTCTCGGAGAGACGAGCCCGCCCATCTCTAGTAGAAACGTCATGAACAATAGAATGTTCAGTATGATAGGGAAGATAAATCTATAACTAATTTGAAAAAATGTTTAGAGCAATTCGTATATAAAGAAGCCTAGAGCTGTGTTTTTTTTTCTTTCCTTCCTTTTCTCTATCCCTTTTATACATAATTAAATTTAAAAAAACATATAAGCTGCAATCATTTAAATGCCCCCTGTCAGCCTTTTCTGAAAGCACTGTCATTTTTTTATATGCAAAAAAAATAAAAAAAGAAGAAAGAATAGCGCCTGGCGGGTGTTATATATATTCTAATAATGACCAAAATAAGGCAATATACTAGAAATAACTAGAATAAGCATTTTTATGATCAAAATCATATAACTATCTGGCAGAAAGAGCAAAGCAATGGCTCCACTGTGAAAACAATCATTGAAAAAAAGGAATTTTCATTCAATTTACATAACAATAAAAAGTAAGATCACTGATAAATTACTACACAGCTATATAAAGCAACAATCGGAGAAGGAAATGATATGTCTGGTCTGCAGTCGGAGACATTTATCTGTTGGTGATAATAATAAATCCTATAGCAATCAGTCTAATATCAGTGTTCATTTGTCTACCAGACTGATGGATGTTATAGCTGATTGGTTTCTATGGGTCACATGGGATCACTGTTTTATCTTGTAATTCACCTTTGTAAATTCTGTTCTGTTAGTTGGTCACATTCTTCCATTGCCCCTCTCATGGGGAGTGACAATCTCCTTAATTACCACAAGATGGCGCCATACAGACAGCACTGGAGAGACAGCACAAAGCAAGGTTTATTCATAATTTATCCTTTGGGGCTTTGGTATTTTGTGTTCTAATGTGTTCCCTACACCTCGACAGCTGCATCTGCGATGCATTTTTTGGAAAGTGGTAGGTGCACTTATTGTGGTTTTACTTGTTTGCTGTTTTTCCATTTAGTTCAGTTGACTAACTCAGCAGTAGAGATGTTACTGTCTATGGGTGAATAAACTTCTTTAGCTACCCAGGGAAATCATTACAATTATTTTTCTTGTGCTAAACATGCTGCAAGGACCTACTGACTGCTAAATCCACTGCTTATTAGCTGTCTGGATAAGTTTTCTAGGCCCCTAATATGCCTGAATGTTCCAGTTGTAGAGCATTATGGAGTAATATTGCAACCTCCTTCTCACTGGCCTTCCTTGCTCTTGCACTTCTGACCTTCAATCCATCCAGAATGCTGTAGTTAGAGTCATCTTCCTCTCCCACCACTCCTCTTCTGCTTCTCCTCTGTGTAAATCCCTTCATTGGCTCCCTATCTGTTTCAGAATTCTGTTCAAGCTCCTTACCCTCACTTACAAAGCCCTTACCGACACTTCTCCCCCTTACATGTCTGACCTTGTCTCAAAGGTACATACCTACCCGGCCACTCCGTTCTGCCTCTGACCTCCGCCTCATTCCACCTCTCATTACCTCCTCCCATGCTCACCTCTTAGACTCCTGCAGTGCTGCCCCTAATCTTTGGTACTCCCTCCCCCGTCTCACTCGACTCTCCCCCAACCGTCAGTCCTTCAAACGCTCAATCAAAACCCACCTTTTCAAGCTAACCTATCCTACCATCTCCTGACCATTATATCCATCACCTCCTCTTCCTCCCCTGACATCTCCATCTTTTCCTAGTTGTTCCTACTCATATATCACCTATATCCATTGTCTACATTACAGCACTGTGTACTGTGTGCTTCTCTGATTCTTACACCTGGATCTATACTTGCCAACATTTGGCTGATCAGGTGACTGAGCCGTCACACACAGCACTGACTAAATGTAGAACTTGGACTTTGTTGTTAAACTTGGTTGTTATGTTATTTTCTTGCATTTGAAATACTTCACTGCAGTGTGCATTAATTATTAACATCCAGAGAATTTTATCTTAAATACTTCATATTTCTGTTCAGGAAACTACCTCTAGCAACTAGGGGAATTACGTTTCCAGTGAAAATGGAAACAAGGGCGTAGTGAAGGCTATACAAGCTCTCGTGGTAGGGGATTCAGTTATTAGGAGGAATAGTAGGTAATATATTGCCAGGACCATAAATAAGATTGATGATTGGGTACTCAAGTTCAGCATATTGTATTGGGTTATTATTAGTATTATTAATATTATTAATATTATGTTATCTTTTATTTATAAGGCACCACAAGCGGCCCACAGCGAAGTACAGCGAGTATACAGTAAGATATAACATAGAAAAACAGAACAAAACAATAAAGGCAAAAAAAAAGCACTAAAATATAGACATAACAATATTCTGTTAATCATTAGCATAACCAGCTCTGAGGAGGTAGGAGGGGGGGTAACCTTGCCCTAAAACACAAGGTATGGGAAGAGGGGGAAATAAAAGGGGACTAAGACAGCAATAGCTGAACCTATACCCAAAAAAGTGGGCGCAGCAGACAAAATCTGAATCCTTAACTGAGAAAAGGAGAGAATGCACGCTGGTTGTGATGATGGTGGAGAAAGGAGGATAGGAAAGAAGAGACCCCTGCTCAGGGGCGCACGGAGGATTTTTAAGGGGGGGTTTCCACTCCACCCCCCAAAAAAAAAGAAAAAGCAGCTCTGTACTATACAGCAGCCACGGCGCTGTCATAGAAGCTTCTTTGACAGCACCGTGGCTGCTGTATAGTACAGTGCCGCTATGTAGGGCACTTTTTTAGCGGAGGGGAGGGGTTTCTGGAGACCCAGAAACCCCCCCTGCGTGCGCCCCTGCTGCTCAGGAGAGCTTACAATCTAAAGGGCGGGGTAAAAAACAGGCGGTGAAACAGAGAGGGTGAGAGAAGGGGAGTTGGGTGATTTAGAAGGAGAGTTGACAGGCTTTGATGAAAAAATTAATTTTAAGAGCCCACTTGATGCCTTGGAGAGAGGTAGAGAGCCTGATTGGGAGAGGAAGTGAGTTCCAGAGGGGAGCAGGGGGTTCATAAATTATTGGGAAGTGTGAGGATAGTGGGATTATGTGTAGCTCTTCTGCCCATTCAGCCTTAAGCACTAGCTGAGGGTACCCAGTACCTCTGTGAGTTCAGGATCATTTAGTGAAAAGCAACTGTAAATATACAAATGTACCTTTATTTTATATAAAAATCAGATAAGTAAAGTTTAACGAATGTCGGGGAGTTCACCGCACCCAGACGTTACTAAACTACCCTACCCTACCCTAAATGGGCTATAGTTAGTGTTCCTCAGGAGCACTGTCCCGGGAACCACCCACACCAATCATTCCTGGGCTGCAAGGCAGGGACTAAGCCCAATGTCTTCCTGCTTTTCAGGTCCACAAAGTGTCAAAGTCCATGGAGACTTAGCAGACCTGATCCTTGACATGGTCCTGGACTAATTCAACAGGAGCTGTGAGCCCTAGTGATAATGTCCAAAGTAGAAGGTAGAACCCCAACTGGATGCCTGGGCTCTCTCTTTTAAACGTAGCCCAGTATATGCGATGGTGTGGCCATGGTGGGGTTGGTTCCAGATAACTATTCTCCACTAGATTGGATACCTGCATCACAGAGAGTGACCATTGTGCCTCCCCAAGTCCTTGTATTGCAGCAGGAACCCTGCGGAGAGCGGCTCCAGGAAGTTTGGCTAAAGCTGGTGAAGACCACTAGCCATCCATTTGTTGAGCCATGAAAGATAATTCACTTAAGACCAGGTCCTATCCATTAATAAACCTATGAGTGTCTTTTTGGGCAAAGTGGCTTTGCCGCTGATTGGCTAGCTTAACATGGCCGACCACCAGCGGAGGAAGTCCTGCACAGTCTTTAGCCAGTGGGCCGCACAACTTTTCTGAGTGTCTCTGGGTGACTGGGTGCACTAATAAGCCCAGGAGAAAGCAACTCTCTTTGGGGATATGTTATAAAATCAAGCAGTACCTACAGGACCCACCTGGTAACATTTAAGATCATGCAAACACCACACTTTATAAATGCACACAATAAATGGCATGCAATGCAGTATTGGGTAGGAGAGGATGCAAGAGGGATGCAAGGCTGGTTTAATCTTTATTTTCAATATGTCAAGCACCCTGCACTCGACACAGAGTCATACAGAGGTTATGCTGTATATACAGAGTAGATGGATGGCCCTCATGAATGAATTCAGGAAATTTGCAGTGAATTTAAAGCAAGGACCTCCAAAGTAACATTTTCTGCAGGACTGAGCTAATTTTCAGAAGAGGGGGTATTTAGGGAATAGTGCCCCCAACATGGTAACATTTGACGTGACTTTCAATAAAACATTTTGTAATGAAACTTCAAAAACTAGGAGTTTTAGAAGGATAAGGTTTAATCAAGTCAGATAAATAATGACGCTCATAGACTGGCAAATTGTAATCTTAAATAAAAGCGCAGAGCCCGACATAAATAAATCAGATTAGCATAGACTGCAGCTGAAAACTGTCTTGCAAAAGACAGCAAGTACAATCTAAACATTAACAGGCTGATGGCAATATTAGTGAAAGGGTCCCGAAGGTGCTTGCTTCATGTGGGTTACCTCTTTGTTGGTAAAGGAACATGGTGGTATTGTAATGGTACCATCAAGGTGCCAAGGGGTGATGGTTACCAGAAAGGTACATCCAATGGCAAGGTACTGGGGGGGGGAGGGACGATGGTGTTTAGTGTGATTGACCTCTCAATTAAACATAGAGTGACTCAGGGGAGTTGATGGAGGTTGCTTGGGACCTTCATGTACTTGGGGCAGAGAGGATTCAGTCAGAAACTGAGAGGATAGTGACAGTCTAATTCCTATAGCCTATTCAGTAAAATTCTAAAATGCTCTCAGGATATAGTCAAAAGTTAAAAGTCAAAATGGTCTATTGCAAATCACTATGTTAAGCAAAAAAGTGGTTGAAGAAGGAAACGGATATATAGAGGTTGCTTTCCTTAGAAGGATAATCAACCCTTTATTAGTTTTCACTTAAAAGTTCAAAGGATCATAAAACATCGGCTAATGTTCCTTGGGCCAGAAAGAACCATATGGGTGGAACAAAATTTGCATTGGATAATGGGAAATTAGGATTGATCAAAGGAATATATGACATAATAAATGCTGTGAAGATCCCTGTTTAAATTTGTATCTTTGGATAGCAATGGAGTAACAGGTATCAATTATATATACAATCCACATAAGGAGCATAAATGAATGATGACTCTCTCTTAGGAATCAATATAACCAAATCATGTTTCATATGCGTATGCGCAGAAAATAATACTGGATTTAATATATATAGTGTCGTGAACATTGAGAACTTACAGTTATTTATAAGGGATAAATCATAACTGCAGTGTAAATATGTTATATCAAATGAATCTATTGATAAGTTTAGCTAAAGTGTTAAATGTGAAGACAGAAAGTCTGTTGTATGTGTATTTGATGGCTCTGCACATTCCAGTGTCCAGAAGATACCATGTCACCTGTAGCAGCTTCAAAGGGCTCTTGCTGTTAGATATATCCTGACACAAGTTAGTTTTTGGACACATGAATAGACTTTGTGGGGCCAGTCACAGCTGGACATCCTTGCAGCCCAAGGCAACATTTTGAAGACCTAAACAGGTATATAGAAATATGAGCTTCAAAGGAAAATGTCTTCATAGTTCATATTTTGGAAATCCGGGTGCCACTCCTTACTGAGAAGCAGAAATCACACCATGGTTGTGAATGACAGGTACGGGTGGTATCCGGGAACAGCTAAAATCACATATCTTTGGAGAAGGTATGTCACATTGTCAAAATTTCATCATGTTTGGTATCAAAAGATGGACAAAGTCATAAGGGATTTATTAATAAAATAATAATAAAATTGGGTCTGTGAGACGCTCCACAGAAAGGTTAGGTCACATGGTAGAATTGAGTAGTAAATCAGACAACATGCAAATGGTGATTGACAAAGTGTCACAGGCCACAACCCCCCAGGGGTAGGAAGAGGTGTGGAAGTGTCTTTAAAAAGCTGAAACCAGTTACAGCAAATTGTAAGACTTTTTGGGAAATCAATTCACATTGATAAGCTGTCCATCTTCCAACCCAATTTCTCCTGGCCAGTAAAGACAATTCACGTAAGTTTTACTCTGAATGTAACCCTTTTTATTTTAAACTGTTCTGCTTGTTATGTCAATCTATTGTTTATTCATTATTATTATTTTTTTTTATCTGTATGCCCTGTACTTTTGTATATTAAATCTATAATTTAATATGCTGCGTCCTTGATACTCTAACAAATCCATTAGCCTGTTAAGAAGAATATAGCTTGACCAAGTAAACCCTTTGAATGCCAGTGTGTGATTTGTTGATACATTTGATTAACAAGCTGTGTGTGCTTGTAGAGTGTGCTTGTGTGTGCTCATGTAGAGTTTTCCACAATTGCACCTCAAATCACAGGAGCAAATTACGTTCAGTAAAAAAGCTGCAAATTCAGGCAAATGCAAAGCTGTAAGATATGTGGTCATCATCATCATCTTCATCATCATCATCATCATTCATTATTTGCACCTGCCCTTGAACACCGTTAACAAAATGAAGTGGTAAATTATTCAAGGATATGCTTTTTAAGTATTGACTGTTAAAAAAAATATATATATTATGATATTGTTAATAATTG
This sequence comes from Mixophyes fleayi, assembly GCF_038048845.1. Classification (NCBI taxonomy): domain Eukaryota; kingdom Metazoa; phylum Chordata; class Amphibia; order Anura; family Limnodynastidae; genus Mixophyes; species Mixophyes fleayi. The sequence goes on from NC_134403.1 coordinate 18,925,759, forward strand.
CAAGTTTATTTGCTGATTAGTTTGTCAAATAATGTAAAATGACACCTAAGTTATTTTATTTTAACATGATGGTTGTTTTTAATAAAAGATAGTTGATCAACCAAGTGTGTTCTGTAATGTATGAGCGAGGAATAGTACACTCGTAGCTGGAATGAATCTGACCTTTCCGTGGACTGAACACAGCCTGGTTGACTTCTACAACTTATTGAATGTACCACAGTGCACATTTTACCATCACATTGAATAAATAACATCAAAGCCAGGGCATTCTTCCTAAGGAAGCAAACTACTGAGTTGGTCTGTGTCCTGTTACATTAAAATCATATATGACTGGACAGGCAAAGGTATTCTGCTGCTGTCGGCCAAACTGAGGGTTAACATTTGCACAGGTCTCAAGGTCATCCCAATTTGGAAGCCTCAAGGTATGTGTGTGAGTGCAATGAATGTAAACCTATCTGTATGGCAGTAAGCTGAACAGTCCCACAGATAGAAAGAGGAGAGGTCTGAGGCCAGAGAAGGGGGAAGCCTGCTGCAATAGAATATATATATTAATTTTTGCATGAAATGGGCACTATACATAAGTAAATAGGAGGGGTAATTGCACACTTTGTTCAGATTAAACTGTTACTGGACACAACCAGAAGATACAGATGTATCAAGTGAATTTAAGATTATTTCAATGGAAATGGAACATGCAAATAGTTCTAGTACAACTTTGTAGCTTTTCTACACTTTGATAGCAATCTGGACACACAACAGTGCAGACAGAACAACATGCATTAGGAAAAATGACAGTGGGTATGGTGACATTAGAAAATATATTTAAGTAACAAGAACAGCCACAATCATTTTTAAAAATCTGGCTCCTATGCTAATGAAGCAAAAGTGATCTAAGTTCCTGTCTGTTTCCAGGAAGTGCTCAGCACACAGTGTTACAGCTTAGCATGCACAGTGCACTCAGTGCAGTATATGGGGAATACACTATACACTGAGCTGGCTGCGTGGAGAGTCCTGGCCCCGCCCCCAGGCTGGAGCATCTGGTTGTGATGTCAATCACACCCCTCTGGTGTCGTCACACTGTAGTGTGAATGGGAGGCTGACTGTAAGCCTGGATCAGGAGTATTACAGACACCTCCACTGTCCCAAGCGGAGGAGACAGAGAGACCTGATGGTGGGAGTTGCAGAAGGCAGCAGAAGTGGTGGTGACTGTGCCCCTGCACCCAGCAGAGGGTGGTGACTGCACCCAGCAGAGGGTGGTGACTGTGCCCCTGCACCCAGCAGAGGGTGGTGACTGTGCCCCTGCACCCAGCAGAGGGTGGTGACTGTGCCCCTGCACCCAGCAGAGGGTGGTGACTGTGCCCCTGCACCCAGCAGAGGGTGGTGACTGTGCCCTACACCCAGCAGAGGGTGGTGATTGCGCCCAGCAGAGGGTGGTGATTGCACCCAGCTGAAGGTGGTGATTGCACCCAGCAGAGGGTGGTGACTGTGCCCTGCACCCAGCAGAGGGTGGTGACTGTGCCCTGCACCCAGCAGAAGGTGGTGACTGTGCCCTAGCACCCAGCAGAAGGTGGTGACTGTGCCCTAGCACCCAGCAGAGGGTGGTGATTGCACCCAGCAGAGGGTGGTGACTGTGCCCTGCACCCAGCAGAAGGTGGTGACTGTGCCCTGCACCCAGCAGAAGGTGGTGACTGTGCCCTAGCACCCAGCAGAAGGTGGTGACTGTGCCCTAGCACCCAGCAGAGGGTGGTGATTGCACCCAGCAGAGGGTGGTGACTGTGCCCTGCACCCAGCAGAAGGTGGTGACTGTGCCCTAGCACCCAGCAGAAGGTGGTGACTGTGCCCTAGCACCCAGCAGAGGGTGGTGATTGCACCCAGCAGAGGGTGGTGACTGTGCCCCAGCACCCAGCAGAGGCTGGTGCCCCAGCTGAAGAGGGGCAGCATGCATCTGGGCTCCGCAGCCCTGCTGGGCTGCCTACTGTTGCTGTGTGAGCTGCTCCGCTTTGTGTCCCGGCGGATCCTGCCCCCAGGACAGGGACGGGAGCTCGCCCTGGAAGCGGTGGCCACGCTGCAGCTGAGCTGTTGCACCAGAGAGCTGATCCTGCTGGGCACTGTGGGCAACGTGGAGAGCTGGCTGGCCCTGACCCTCACCTACCTGCAGGTAGTGCTGCACTGTCTGACCTCCCGGGGGGCCACATGTAACCCGTGTGGCAGTGTACATCAGTGGCTGCGGGGACTGGCCACCGGGGCACAGACTTGTATGCGGATGGGAGCTCAGTTCGTGGGCGCTGCGCTGTCCTGGGTGCTGATGCCCGGGCTCTGGGTTTTAAGACTGTCCCCGCTGCATGAGATGAGCGGGGGCTGCAGTAACCCTATGAGTGTGGCCCCTTTGTCAGGGGCCCTGGTGGAGATGACTTGTGCCCTGTGCCTCTTCCTAATGCTGCATTATCTACCTCGGGTGAAGACCCAAATCCAGCCACACGTGGTGGCTCTGACCATCACTGCCATCGTCTATGCAGGTGAGGGGATACAGGGGTGGGCTGGAAGGGGGGCTCTGCTACTGTATATACTATTATATATAATAATAATAATACTGCAGTATCTGCCTGTACCTTGGCTATAAGTAGGATTCATGCCTCATCTACTAATACCCCAACTTGTGCTGTTATAACAGGTCTGATACAACTCCTGACTTTGTCCTAGTAGAGAGGATTGATGGCTCCTTACAGTTTAGGAGCTTCAATAGTTTATATCATTTAAATGCAACTTTGTATAGTGCTACTGAGAATTGTTCTCAATTGCAGTTGTCCATTTATACAGCATAAGAACAGATAGTATTACAGCAAGCATAAACTACAAGACAAGTGCTACTGTGCAATTGTTCATATATATATATATATATATATATAAAAAAATAGGAACTTGTGAATCCCATTTACAAGCAAATCTACTTCACACAAGATCCCATACTGCACCTTATCCAGAGTGCTCTTCTCTCTTGTGAGTTCAAACCGCAAGGGACTTTGGAAACTTAAACCATAGACATTCGTCATTAAAAATCAAATGACAACATCACAAATAAATTACATCTCTTAATACATTTGTAATTAGCAACATTCAACATTTTAGAAATGCAGTTATGAAGAAGGAACAAAATTGTCTAATGAATACATAGTAGCACTTAAAACGTCCATTGCTGGACAATGTCTCACAAAGTTGTACACGTGTTTAGTCAGTATCTGGGGTCAGAGATGGGGGAATTACTGGTCTGACCTGAATGTGGTAATGTCTTGGGGGCCTATTTAATAATTAGTGTTTTTTACCCTGTTAATTATCAAGTGTCATTGCAAATATGACAGAGGACATTTCGTAGCAATTTACTATACAAATCATGTCAGTCCTAGGCGATTACTTTTTTATTGAAAACTCCTGGGGCCTGATTCATTAACGGTCTTAACTTAAGAAACTTCTTATTTCAGTCTCCTGGACAAAACCATTTTACAATGCAAGGGGTGCAAATTAGTTTTCTGTTTTGCACATAAGTTAAATACTGACTGTATTTTCATGTAACACACAAATACGCTGCTTGCTGTATAAAGTTGTATCCAATGTGAAGAGAAAATTAAACCTATGTTATATCTTTGGCTGGATGATATAAAGATTTTTCTGAGAGGCATGGAAGGAAGGCAAAAAAATAAATCCATTTAGTTAATCAAATTTGCTGGGAAGCACGAAGAAATAAAGTAAGCGTAAGGTGGAAACCCATTTCTAATAATAAGTAGGAACCTTTAGTTGCAGAGTCTTACTCTTGTTACATTGTGTATGATAATCCTGTATTGCTGGGACATATGGCTTACTGGGGCTTATAATCAATATCTCCTCTATATATTTTATTTTTTAAGGGGCATTATAATAGGTCAATATTTTAAATCTAATGTCTATCAAAGCTTTTATTGCTAAAAATTATGCTTTGGAGAGATGATTTGATCAATCGATATTACTTACTAAATTTAATAGCACCCAATTAACCTACTAGTATGTTTTTGGAGTGAGGGAGGAAACCGGAGCACCTGGAGGAAACTCACACAAACACGGGGAGAACATACAAGCTCCACACAGATAAGGCCACGCTCAGGAATTGAACTCACGACCCCAATGCTATGAGGCAGATGTGCTAACCACTGAGCCACCGTGCTGCCAAATTTATATCATCGTCTATTAGTTCCTGATGTTTAGCATGTTCTAAAATTAAAAGGTTTCCTGTAAACACTAAAGAAAATCTCTGTTAAACAATCTTACTGTACTCTGCAAAACAGTTAACCCTTCGTGCTTCAGAGAAGCTGAAATATTTAAAAATGTTTTTTATCATAACGTGATCATTGAAGTGTTAAATGCGTGCTCTTAAAGCCTATAAAATAAGCTTTGGTGCTGCTAATAATTGATGAGGGTGATCGGATTGTACACACACTATCTGATTAGTGTTCACACTTTGATTAGCTTCGATCTTGACGTTGCCTGCAGCATTCAGAAGTTTTATGTTCATTACAATATAATTCTATGGGAGCGCCCATTGGCTGCACTATACTGCAGGAAAGCTTACAGATGGGTTAATTAACACTTTGTTAAAATGAAGACAGGATACAAGGTTTTGTCTACTGTTTTAATTATCGTTGTTTTTCAACGTTTGTCTGTGTGAGCTGTAAGACATCAGAAAATGAACAACAACATTATTATCTCTCGCATATCACGCTTCAAACCTGTATGCAAGGGTGCTGATCTTATGCTTTATACATATGTACAGATATATACTGACAAGCTAATAATGTAGCAGAAACCAGTTACATTTAGAGCTTATGTTACTTTTACAGGACTCTGTCAAAAAGTAACTGAATCTGTCTGTAGCTTCTAGTTTAACTGTAGTAACTGCTAAATGTTATGTAGTAGAACCCTGATTTAATAAGATTTTATTACAGACATTTACCATATAAAAAATATTGAAAATCAAGTTAGTGCAGTGATTTGGAAGCTGTAGTTATATAGAAGTTAGTGCAGTGATTGGGAAGCTGTAGTTAGATAGAAGTTAGTGCAGTGATTTGGAAGCTGTAGTTATATAGAAGTTAGTGCAGTGATTTGGAAGCTGTAGTTATATAGAAGTTAGTGCAGTGATTTGCAGAACCTACTGGCCTAGAACAAGTTATTGAGCTCAAAGTTTGCAGAACTTTGGACTTTTATCCCACACAGCTGATTACAGGGACTTTGAAAAACAATTTTATTTTCCATGGCAGCAGAGAATGGAATCTATTCAATTAAATTATTGTGTGCAAATGCATCAACAGATTGGGCCTGATTTAGAACTGTGCATTATACACAGTACATACCTCTGCATGCGCAGAACTTGCATCTGTATTTAGAGTTGCACCTAATCTTGCATTTATGACAAGTGCAGCACAGTAGATGCTCCTTTGAGCTCTGTTACTTTGAGTTACACAGATCGTGAAATACTTTAGGAAGGAGACGGAAATTTTGCACCTACATAAACCAGATGCAGTTTTTGGGATCAATGATGATTGTTTCATCTTTACTTTGGATGGATCAATGCGCTCGATTTAAGGTTGCACGTGTCTTAAAATGCATCAGCTCCAAATACAGACGTGGAAACACAAGTGCACAGACACAGCTGCTTGTACGCAGGCTGGGCATAGTTACTTTGAACTTTAAATAAGGTCCTTTGTGTATTTATACAGGCTTAGATCGCTTGGCCGCACTGTTCTTACAGTTTACGTGTGAGTTACCATTAGCTCACAATGGGATTCAGTCTCAGTGGTACAGCTAATACCATAACCAGTATTACATACAGTCCTGAATCAAAACCACCATTATTCTTGGACAGTGGTCAAGAAATGTTCCCCACATTATAGATATTTTTACTGGTTGGTCACCCACTGAAAGAGCCAAAATTGTTTAAACCCACTCTGGTTCATGGATTAATATACATAGTAAGACTCATACTCAAGCTTTGTGAATATTAGTCAGGCCTCATTAATATTAGTTAGGTCCACAGTGATGTCACTAGTTCTTAGCAGAATGATAGGCTGGTTACTGGTTCACCCCACACATTGGTGGGAAGGTTTCAGGTTGACTTTAAGCAAAAACTGGAATGAATGGAAATATATTTGTAACTATGAAATTATCAAATTCTACTGGGTTGTATTTACAATATACAATAGCCGGGTTCCTTCCAAAGGGCAGCGCTATTCATCTACGTTGTTCCCAACTTACGTGAGTAGAAGGACATGAAATACGATCTCCAAGTGACTTTACTCACGTGGCAGCCTGAACTGTCAATGCCGCTGTCAAACTGGGCATCATAGGGGTAGGTTTAATGAATGGCCCATTGTATGTTCTGCTCATTGAATAACGCACCACTGTATTTTGGTTTTGCAGGTGCTCACCTGACAGGAGCTGTGTTTAACCCAGCGTTGGCCTTTCCAGTGGTGTTTATGTGCCACGGAAGTACCCTATCCCAGTACATCATCGTGTACTGCATCGCACCTCTCGTGGGTGAGTATGAAGCCCAAGTGGGGTATGTGGCTTACTAGGCTCTAACGGAGGAGACAAACCTACTAGGGTAATAAAATGTTATGAATGGTCACAGTTGTACAGCGCTATGGAATTTGCTGGCGCTATATAAGTATTGATGATGATTGTATAGGAATTGCAGGGTCCAGAACCAGACGTATAGCTGGGAGCTTTGCTGATCAAAGGTAGGTATTTAGTAACAAATCGATTTTTAAAGTTGAAAAAAATCCCTTTAAGGACTCCTTCAGATATTAGCCCTTCAGTGCGTGGCTACGGTCACACTGCACGGACGTCGTGCACAGCCCACTGAGAATAGAGCAGTCATCAGTGTTGCCAGCAGATCGGATATCATAGGCAAACCGAATGGGGGGGGGGGGGGTTCCTAGTGCCTGGAAACCCCCCTCCAAGCCTGGGACACTGTATAATTGAGGTGGCTGGACCCTGTCCCAGCTTCACACGACTCTGTTTGAAAAGGGAGAGCTGCGTGCACCTAACAGTAGTGCACGCAGCATTGCCCATGTATATTATGGGAATAGGAAGAGTTGGAGAGCAGCCAAGCACTGTCTAATATTATAGCCACGCCCCCATGCATGCTGGTCACGCCCACTAGCGGCGTGGTGTGGAAACCCCCCTCTACAAATCCTGCGTTTGCCCCTGGATATTACCCCGTGCTAGTGCGTCAAGGTCGGTGATGCATTTTCGCCGGGATCAATGGCCCTGATGTCTGCTCTATGGTCAGTGCGCTGTTATGCCAGCGCTATCTGACCGCGATTAATACTCACTAAACTGATAGTATCCAATTAAGCCTTATAGCAAAACAATACTTTCCTAGGAACGTTGTTACACAACATTAATTGTAAGACTGTGTCACGGATCCACCAGCGTTCATTACTGAGAGATAATATCACTGACAGATCGGGACCAGTGATCTCCGAATTGTAAATTGTTTGAATTGGGCATCTCGTACAGTAGTAACTATTCTGTCCTGAGCGCAGTCTATGTATACATGCAAGGTGATAATCAATAAACGGGCATGAATGGACATAGGGCCTGAGTCATCAAGGAAAGTAAAGCAAAAAAAGAGTAAATGTTCTCTGGGATAAACCATGTTACAATACAAGGGGGTAAATGTATTAATGTCCGGATTCTTCAACTCCGGCGAGTTCGGCGTATTCGGCGCTTAAATTTAAAGCAGCGCTGCCTTGTAAAGGGGAAACTTCCCTTTACAAGGCAGCGCCGCTTTAAATTTAAGCGCCGAAGACGCCGAACTCGCCGGAGTTGAAGAATCCGGACATTAATACATTTACCCCAAGGAGTGAAAATTAGTTTATTATTTTGAATTTAAGGAAAATACTGGCTGTTTTTTCCGGTAGCACAAATACTTGATAGCTTTATTTTTACACTGAATTTTAAAGTTGATCTAGGACATGCTATAAATCTGTCCCCATAATTTAAATTTACATCCCCCTCCAATGCAACATGGTTTTGCCCATGTGCAAAGTTACCCCTTTTTTTATGCTTTGCTCTCCTTAATGACTCAGCGCTATTTTTACCTTATATTCTGTGATGTTGTGGTGATAGCACCATGTCCACCTTTCCTTATACTGATGAGTAAAATTGGGCATGGTTTAGTTATATCCCCAATAAAACTACTTTTATAGAATATACTACTTGTAAATGTGTGTTATGTTTTTTTCTAATATACTGTAGCAAGAAAAAATATTATTATTATTATTATTATTGCAGTACCGTGTTAGCGAGAAAAATCTGTGTGATGTTAAATACTTTCGTGTCAAAAAAGAAAAAAGCATTATAGGAGTGATACCTTTATTGGCTAACCAAAATACATTGACTATATTTGCTAGTTTTCAGAGCACAGAGGCCCCTTCATCAGGCAGGTTTACAAATGAATGACTGAGGAAAAGGCCCAACATTTAAGAGCTGTTACATCAAGACATTTGACAGGGGAGGGGGGGGTACATCATTAAGATAAGCTAAAGTGATAAAACAAAGGGTTTTGTTACAGATGGAAGAGTAAAAGTCTTAAGAGTTCAGAGATCTGGGGGTAAATGTATCAATCTCCGGTTTTGTCAACTCGCGGGAGTTCGGCGAGATGACAGCTTAAATTTAAAGCGGCGCTGCCTTGTAAAGGGAAACTTCCATTTACAAGGCAGCACCGCTTTAAATTTAAGCTGTCATCTCACCGAACTCCCACGAGTTGACAAAACCGGAGATTGATACATTTACCCCCTGGAGTTACTCTGTTGTGGGGTGTGAAGTGTGTCCATGTAGTGGGTCATAAATCCAGGTGTTATATTGAGCCCTTGAGTTAATTACTGGAATGTTCTTATCAGTTTGAATTCCCATATTTTTCTCTCCCTGTCATTTTTAAAATGACCTTTTAGTTTTAAGACTTTTAAATCTGTCATACTGTGTCCTGGTCCAGAGAACTGTTTACCCACGGGGGTGTCCAGAGATTTCCTTGTTGTGTGTCTGTGTAAATTCATCCTGGATTGTAGTTTCCGCTTGGTCTCACCAATGTAAATTCCCTCAGGGCAATTTGTACACTGTATCATGTACACCACATTTCTTATATACTCAGATAATTATAATGACATTTTTGCTTTCTACTTTAATATGCTATCCCTGCTATTAATTTCTCACTTTGTCATTGCTATATAATGTGATAAAATAGGGGCTATGTAAACAAATGTGCTGGAACTCCCAGCAACCAATCAGAATTTAGCTGTGATTATTTGCATGCAATTTAGAAGATGAAAGCTAACACTTGATTGGTTGTTCTGGATTACAACACATTTGTGCACAAAGCACCTTTTCGTTGCATGTAGTAATCCTTATACTCACTGTTGGTGATGATATAGATCACTCTCATTACAGGGGCGGTTATCTCCATCTTGGCAGTGGAACGCGGTATTCCGAAACTGGAGCAAACTTCTACCCTTCCAAAGAGAGACTAAGGTGTCATCGGGGGATCCCCAGGGCTATTTGGCCGTGTTTGACTGTAATAAATCACATCCTGAAACAATGACTGCCGCCCCTCTGGTAAATTATTATCAGTAGTTAAATATCGCCAGCATAGGCAGCGAAACTTTACAAACGTTACAATCGGGAGTGAACAACAATAAAACACAACTTAGGTATTAATAGACAGACAGGGACGTACGGCCTGATTCATTAAGGTACGCAAAACTAATGTAATGTGCATTGTTTTAAAAACGCCGTAAATTCGGCATACGCACGTCCAAATTCAACAAGAAACGAATGTGAAGATACTTCCGGTGATGAATACGGGTCTAGGTCCGCTCTGCTCTAACAGACAATAAACTGCAGGATACGTCCAATACATAAGTGGAATATAAAGTCTCAAAACTATGCACAGAAAAAAATAAACCAATTAATGTCACCTGTTAATAATATAAGGCCTGATTCATTAAGGAAAGTAAAGCAAAAGTAAGTAAGGCAAAACCATGTTACATTGGAGGGGGAGTTAATTTAAAATGTGGGGACAGATTTATAGTTGGGGTAGGGCATGTCTTAGATCAACTTTAAATTTTATATGCAATCCGAGTGGAGTGGGAGGTAACTTTAGTTAAACGCCCTCTTTTTTGAGGAAACATTCAATATATTTATTTTTTGAGGAACAACATAGAACGAATACTTGAGATGTCTCCTTGCAGAAGTGCCCAGAGCGGCGAATGAGGAGACAGATTGGGAGTCGGGACACAGGATATGATCCTTCAGCTACATGGACACTGGAATGGGCTTCAGCACACAGAGTGATGGAGCAATGGAGTCAGACTAGACTAGACCAGGTCCAGGGGCAGGCAGTAATCATCATGATCAGGAGCAGAAGCCGCAATCAGGATGCAGAGAAATCAGTGTAGTTATATTCCAAAGCCGAGGAATATGGAAAACAAGTAAACTGCAGAGACGTTGACCCAAAATCAATCGTCTGGACAGTCCTCAGTCAGGCAGTGGTTAAAATAGACCACTGATTGCTAGGTCAGCAGCAAAGGAATGCACACTGAGCGTGCTCCAGAGAGGAGCACACTGAGAGCGCTCCAGAGGAGCACACACTGAGCACACTCCACAGGAGCGCTCTCTGAGCACGCTCCCGATGAATGCGCACTGAGCACGCTCAGGGACTTAGAATTTCCAGCATGCTTGGAAAACAGGGGTGATCCAGACAGGATCCTCTCACTGATTATTTAATCTTGCAGAACATGTCAGTCCATACTGAAGAGAATAACTACTCTTTCCCGCTTATGTTGGGACAGGATTTGAGAAAAAGCTTTGTGGATATTCCTACAAAATGAAACATTGGGAAGGCTTTGTCTGTCCCCGGGACTCCCACTAAATTAGCACTGAAGCCTATAAATGACCACAAGGTAACCTTAGCATTATGGGATAGTGATGTGTGAGCCATATGGTAAAACTGGATGTAGCGTAACTTTGCTCACTGGTTCAAAAGTCTCTAGAAGTAATTTGGGTCTCTTGGTGCAAATGAGAAGGAGTTGGAATCTGTACTCTGACTGTGTAGAAAGGAAACACTAGGTGAACCGAGGGATAGAGGGATAGACAGGATATAAACGTGAAGAAAACAAAAGTGGGGGGGGGGGGGCAGTCGTACCTATCCCAGGTATGTGCAAGGGATTTTACACTCCATCATAGCAAGTTATAAAAGTAGTTTCGTGACTTAGTGTATAGAGGTTTAGATAGACATACTCCTGTCTCTCTAATCTGTGTATAGAAGTTTACCATAAAATAATAAGAGAGATGGTGACATTTGTGGATCTACATGTAATGTGGAAATGATTGAACAACCAATGAATACACCTTAAACCATAATTGAGGAACAAACCAGATAGGAGCACAAAAATAGTGATGTCAGAGCACATGGAGAGGGCAAGAAGGATCTCACAAGAGCCTGTGAATTCCAAGCAGTAGTGTAACTTCAAATTAATACTGATTTTATTTATATAGCCGGAGCATATTCCGCAGCACCTTACAATTGGAACCAATCACAATAATAAGACTGGGTATTAACAGACAAACTAAGAGGGAACGGTGCTGCTCATAAGCTTGCAATCTATGGGTGATATTGACTAAATTCCAGATATAAATGCAGTCACACCAACTGATACTGACATGGTGTCATCAACCAATCAGAATCTATGCTGCCAAACCGCTGCCCCACGAGATTTGACCTCGCAGGGGAGTATCTGGTGATAAGGGGTGAGCCCAGAACTGCTGGATCTCTGGCTATTCAGCTGTGTGTGGTTTTACGGTGAATATATAATATTTAAATACCTATAGAGATGTTTAAGTGTGCCTGAGACTGAATGGAACATTTAGATTGTCTTCATATACTGTGATATTGTATTTGATATATCCATGCCTTATAATTTGTTACAGATACTCTAAACTCCTTTTAACCAAAATAACCTATGCCTTTATGTTTTAAAAAATACCTGTACAAAGGTTGTCAAACTCTACATTTTTTCCATTTTCCTGAACTTATTTGTCCACATAGTGAATGTGGAATTTGCCTTTAAAACAGGTTATACTTGCTCTTTAATGTTCACAAATAAATGTGTTTTTGTTTCAGGGCCAGGAAGCGGCATCTGGGAAATTGCCAAAGTATATAAAGATGTGGAAAGGTTATTAATAGTTAGTAGATTTATTAAACCTTCTAAAAAGGAAATGTGGAGGTGTTGCCCGTAGCAACCAATCAGATTCTAGCTGTTGTTTATCCAGTACATTCTAGAACATGATAGCTAGAATCTGATTGGTTGCTATGAGAAACACCTCCACTTTTCCCTTTAGTCACAATTAAAGACTAGGCAGATGGCCGCCGTAGTAATTTGCGCTCATGATGATTGGACGAGCGGGTGTTTTGCTCGGGATACCAGTCATGCAAATAATCTGACGCACCTATACTGTTTTGTATAAAGGAAAAGAGTTTACTTAGCCTCGAATCATGAGCAGTACACAAATGTTTAGTGTAAATGATTATAAATTCATCAGGATTGACTGATGAACTCTGTTAAAGCACCTAAACAGAGTTCTATCGTCTACAGGAAGCAGGGTATTTATACAATTCATAGTATGACAACATGTTTACATGTAATAGTGTCCTTCCGGCATATCTCCATTTGCTACATGATTATTGACTATATTTACATATACAATATCATGCCTAGTAAACAATATTCCTCACACGCCAGTATTGCCCTAGTCTTTCTATTGTTCTCCTGTTTGCTGGGTGCAGCTGGTTCTGTAGTTTCAGTGAACATAGTATTAACCCTATGGTGGCTGTATCCTGATCAGTTCCAGATATTCCACCTTTTAATTGTCGGGAACCGTTTTCTACCACATTAACTGTCATCCAAACTATGGGTAAACCTACAAAAGGATTTCCTGCTGTACGACTCCTAGAGAATGGTCCACAATTCCAGCAGCTAACTGGTTTGTTCCCATACGCATGGACTGTAAGTCGTGGCCGAAAAGCATTGTCTTCTCCTTAAGTCGGAAATGTATTTATTCCAGTGAAGACAACATGTGTAGAGGAAACAAAAGTGGTTTAACTTGTTGTTCAGGGAACACATACATGCTAATGCTATCATTTCTAATATTTGTTTTACTCCTACTGTCAACCGTTTACCAAGCGCTACTTCCTCCCCCGTCAAAACTCGGACATAGAACCATTCACTCTCCCATGGTCCCGAGCATTCACCGTTGGTTATGGGCTGTCCTGTCCTGTATTGATACAAATATTGCAGCAATGATATGATAAATCCTAAAATTAATATTTAACAATGAGATAATTGATTATTGGCGCAATACACAAAAAATGCAGAGGATAAACTCACGTGAATAAATGAAAGATCTTTAGTAATAATACATAAATATATGTTAAAAGGATCAATATACTAAAAATGTTTACATAGCAATTACAATATCAATACCGCCGATAATCACAATCTGTAAATCTCCTAAACTATAAATAATATGTGTGAGCAAAATTAATAAACACGTGTGACATACAATATTAATTTTGATTGCGGACAACATTTATATTTTTGATTTCCAGAGTATTATAATGATTGTGATTATCAACTGTTATTGTCTGTTCATGCAGAAATTCCACTGAATATTCTGATTTTTGATTGCTATGCAGACTTTTTGAGAAGATTAATCCTTTTAATATTTATTTATTAACTATGTATCATTAATAAATATATTTATACAAGTGAGTTTAGCCTTGGATATATTTTAGTTTTTTGTTGAGCTAATGATGAATAATCCCATTATTATTATTATTATTATTATTATAGGGATTTCTCCTATTAGTGCCAAAATCATTGCTAAATATCAACATTTTCAGCTACTCTCCACCCTTTGTCCCTTAATTCTTGTGAATTATGGGACAAAGCAGGGTGGTCATGTCTACAGCCCTTTGAAGGGTTATCACAACCTTTCAGACCTAATGTAAATTAATTTGCCGTATAATCCTCTCCCGCCTGTACTGTGAAGGTATGTTCTCTGTCTAATGTAGGTACTGCACGAATATACCTTTCTGTATTTTTCAATATGTCCCTCCCCGGTGGTATGGTCTGTGTAAAACTTTCGTAGTTATAACTTTCATAATTATAATGTCTATTTAATGTAATCTACCTAATTTTCTTTTTTTTTTCCCCTAATTACTGTAATTAAGGGTTTACTTGTGACATGTATTTTCTCTTTGCTGTCACAGATAAAAAGTTAAAAAAAAAAAAACCAAAACATCCACAATGTAAAATATTTTATTGAAAATAATTGAAATAAACACCCTTTAAGCAATTAAACCCTATTTAATCAATGTATTATTCACTTAACTCCATGGAGGAGATCCTATTATTTCTTCCAGATCTGTAATCCATTAGTAAAAAAAAAAGGACACTCATTTTCTGTACACATGCGCAGTACAAAAGCATATTTTATGCTTAAGAACGGACTTTGCATCCAACTCTAATTGAGCCCCTATATCATTTAAAACTTAATGACTAACTGACCAGCTAACTTGGTTTTCTCCCAGGGCTACTTTCATAGCAAGACCCACCTGGGAATATCCGACACGTGGATGCGAAGGGATTAATCAACACGAAAACACATGGTCAGCCTAAAAATAACTAAAATCCCCCCAAAATCCATATTAAACACCAAATACTGCCACCACTAAGATTTAGTTCACTCTTAGGAAGTCTTCAGTTGCTCCATTACAACCTAATATATTCAGCGATACTGTAAACCAAAGTACATAAACATATATACTGTATATGTTATATACTGTAAACCTCCTGCCTAAGTTTAGTGGTATAAAGCCAAGACTATCCGATGTGTGAATTATTTACTTACACAAAGACAGAATGTTATTAAATAGGATTTAACATGACAAAAAAAGTCACCATGATTATTGAACAAAATTGGCGATACAATCTGACACAGAGAATTATATGTGTAAAATAGTTTTGTTAAAATAAAAGAGGAATAAAATACAGAAGTAGAATTGGCACTTTTACTTTAATTAATTTATTATTAATTATGTTTTTGTGTAACTCTTGCAGTACTTCTGTTCTACCAGAGGTGGCGCTGTTGTGGACTTTGTATGTAGGGGTTAATTTCCTTCTTTTGTTCTGCTTACTGACACCTGCGTCCATGGCCTTATATTCCTGCTCCGTACTCAGCTCTGAGCCGGTCGTTGTTACCTGAGAAGTGTTCTGCTGATAGGCTCAGCCTTCAGCTATTTTTGCCTTTGTGCTTGTGTTTTGGACATTCTGCAATCCAATATTCTGCTTCCCGTGTGTTCCTGGCTGTTATTATCATTATCACAAACTAAGCATTGGTCTGCAACTTCCAGCATTAGGTTTTCACCATTGTATTTTCTGTGCTCCACTCTCCAGCCTCAGGGCTCCTCAATTTTCCATCACGTGTGTATTTTGAACATCAATAAACTGCATCATATTTCACCTACTGCTGACTCCGCATCAAAGGTTACAACACACAGTAAATCAGAACACTTAATCTAAGGCCTGGGGGAGGCTGAGGGAGGATGGAACGTAGGGACTATACCCCAGTAGAAGACTGAGTCTCCAAAACTGACTATTTTCAAATTGTCACACCGTTTTAAACCTTGTTCTTTCTAGCCCATGTTTGCTTACAGCCAGAGATATGCCAGAAAACATTTTATGACTTTAGGATACATAATGACTACCAGGGAAAACAAAGGGTTTGTGGGCTCTGACTCTGCAAGATTGTCCCTGTTTTTTCCTTGTCTTTTCAGTTTTGTATCCTTGATATCTCTGCATATATCAGATTATCAGTAAGTCTTTATGTTGACGCCCGAAGGGTTATAGCGGCACTGATGGAGAACTTTATTTTGTTATATAAACTTGTAACAAAATATCAACAATCTATATAGTCCGGCGGTTGCCAAAGTGTGCGCCGTGGCTCCCAGTGGTGCCGCGGCACTGTCACTGGGGTGCCGCGGGCCAGCCCTAGAAAAAAGAAATCAAACAGAAACTTACCAATCCGCGCGGCGCTAGGACCCAGCAGCCTTCTCTCCCCCGCAGCTGTCACTGAATATCGACGTCAGTGACAGCGCGAGAGAGGAGGCTGCAGGGTCCTAGCGCCGCACGGATTGGTAAGTTTCTGTTTGCTTTCTATTTTTCTATAGCTGGCGCCTGGTGCGGAGCAGTGGAGGAGGAGGGCAGATGGCAGAGGAGGGGGACAGAGGGCAGAGGAGGAGGAGGGCAGATGGCAGAGGAGGAGGAGGGCAGATGGCAGAGGAGGGCAGATGGCAGAGGAGGGGGACAGAGAGCAGAGGAGGAGGGCAGATGGCAGAGGAGGGGGACAGAGGGCAGAAGAGGGGGACAGAGGGCAGAAGAGGGGGACAGAGGGCAGAGGAGGGGGTCAGATGGCAGAGGAGGGGGTCAGAGGGCAGAGGAGGGGGACAGAGGGCAGAGGAGGGGGACAGGGGGCAGAAGAGGGGGTCAGAGGGCAGAGGAGGGGGACAGAGGGCAGAGGAGGGGGACAGAGGGCAGAGGAGGGGGACAGAGCAGAGGAGGGGGACAGAGAGCAGAGGAGGGGGACAGAGAGCAGAGGAGGAGGGCAGATGGCAGAGGAGGAGGGCAGATGGCAGAGGCGGGTGACAGCGTGAGAGAGGGCAGAGGAGGGTGACAGCGTGAAAGAGGGCAGAGGAGGGTGACAGCGTGAGAGAGGGCAGAGGAGGGTGACAGCGTGAGAGAGGGCAGAGGAGGGTGACAGCGTGAGAGAGGGCAGAGGAGGGTGACAGCGTGAGAGCGGGCAGAGGAGGGCGACAGCGGGCAGAGGAGGGGACAGAGGGCAGAGGGGGCAACGTAAGAGAGGGCAGTGTGCCTGGTTGCAGAGGGGGCAGTGTGCCTGGATGCAGAGGAGGCAGTGTGCCTGGATGCAGAGGGGGCAGTGTGCCTGGATGCAGAGGGGGCAGTGTGCCTGGATGCAAAGGGGGCAGAGTGCCTGGATGCAGAGGGGGCAGAGTGCCTGGATGCAGAGGGGGCAGTGTGCCTGGATGCAGAGGGGGCAGAGTGCCTGGATGCAGAGGGCGCAGAGTGCCTGGATGCAGAGGGGGCAGAGTGCCTGGATGCAGAGGGGGCAGAGTGCCTGGATGCAGAGGGGGCAGAGTGTCTGGATGCAGAGGGGCATTTTTGCATACAACTAAATAAGTACTTCTGTCGTGACCTAAATACTTATTACAATTTTTTGACCCAACTACTTCTAAAACAGGACTGCTCAGTAATTATTTTGGAGGGGTGCCTTGAAAAAATTTGGAGACTCTAAGGGTGCCCCGAACTGCAAAAGTTTGGGAACCACTGATCTATACAATATAACCAACTCTTTGTGCAATTTGTATTTCAGTTTAAAAGAATCTATTTGTCAAATCATAAAAGTCCATAAATTAAAACAGGTAAATTCACCATATAAAAAAAAAAAAAAAAAAGCTTTAATGCACACAAATTGTGGGTTAAAAAATATATAAAAATACAAACTACCAGTACATTGAACAAGCATAGAAAAGATTGCACTTGCTCAAATACAGTAAGGTCCATATATATCTGGTCGTTCTGCCTTTAGTTTTGTTTTCAGAAAGTGAAATTTGTGCTCGATCGGGTTGAGATCTGGTGATTGACTCGCCCATTGCAGAATATTCCACTCTTGTCTGGGTTGCTTTTGCAGTATGTTTTGGATCATTGTCCATCTGTACTGTGAAGCGCTGTCTAATCAATGTTGCTGAATTTGGCTGAATCTGAGCAGACAGTATATCACTATACACTTCAGAATTCTTCTGTCTGCTTCTGTCACATTATCAATAAACACTAGTGATCCGGTCCCCAGGGCTGCCATCAGAAACTGTGGGGCCCAGTACTGATTAATCTGGCAGGGCCCTCCCTCCCCATACATGTGCCCCCCTCCCTCTTCGCCATACATGCACCCCCTATCCCTCAACACAGTACATTCCCCCCCCTCCCTCCCCAAATTAAATGTTCCCCTCTCCCCCACCAATCACAGTAAATTTCCCCCTCTCCTCCCCATCCCAGTTAATGTCCCCCCTCTCCCCCCAAACACAGTTAATGTCCCCCCCAAACACAGTTAATGTCCCCCTCTCCCTCCCCAATCACAGTTAATGTCCCCCTCTCCCTCCCCAATCACAGTTAATGTCCCCCTCTCCCCCCCAATCACAGTTAATGCCCCCCTCCACAGTTAATGACCCCCTCTCTTCCACCCCCCACAGTTAATGTCCACCTCTCCCCCACCAGGCACAGTTAATGTCCCCTCTTCTATCTGCCCCTCTATTATAAAATGAATACCTAATTGACTTACCTTCTCCTCCGCGATGCTGCAGCTCCCGGTCACTGATACACTGGGAGCGCGGTGTGCAGTGATGTCACCGCGCCGCACTCTCAGCCTATCAGAGCCTGAGAGGCGGAGCTGCAGCATCGCGGAGAAGAAGGGGCAGAACGGTCGGTCAGACTGAGAGGCCCGGACAGTCCAGGGAGCCCGGACAGACGGAGAGGTCTGTCTGGGCCCCTACTCTGTCCGGGCCCCTCACAGCAGTACTGGCTGTAGCCCCCTGATGGCGGCCCTGCCAGCGCCATTGGAAGTCCTGCATGCTCATACCATGACACTGCCTTCACCATGTTCTACAGATGATGTGGTATGCTTAGGATCAGGAGCCATTCCAAACCTTCTCCATACTTTTTTCTTCCCATCATTCTGGTACAGGTTGATCTAAGTTTCATCTGTCCATAGGATTCTGCTCCAGAACTGGGCTGGCTTTTTAGATTTTTTTGGCAATGTCTTGTCGAGGTCAAATAATTGGATGAAATAAACCAAATTGATTAATATTGTTTTACAGTGCGATTGCAATTAATACACCACGTGTTGTGATGCAATTGTACGGGTTCATAACACACATTTACATTCGCACTTACACTTGTAAATAATACACATTTATTAAGGTTCCAATCCACATTTATTTATTAGTTAAATGTATTAGATTGTTTATTTATGCATAGATATAGTAAAGGTATTTATGGTTCAGGTCTTGTAAAAGGTAAAGAGTTTGGTCTCATATTAAAGCTTATTTCACCAGCATTAACCTGGTTTGGACACAGTAGCAATCGCATCTAGCGGTCGCAAGATATAAGCAAAATGAGATTAATACTCAAAAGTACTTTGTGTGTTGGTCAGTTTGCACTGGTTATTCAGAGTGAAGACGCGTAGACAACAGTTGGGGGAAGTTGCCCCCCACCCTTTGAAAGAATCAAATGAACTGACCTATGACCAGCAGGGAACTGGAATATCATTAAGCCTGGACCAATGAAGACCTCACTTAGTGTTATCTGTGTACATAGTGACATCATCACTGTTTTTTTCCATGCTGAAGCTACATATAAGCATTCTGGCCATTGTTTTGGCTCTCTGATCCTAACATGTGACCATGACTGTATCCCTGTCACGGTTCGGTAAACTGGATTCTTAGATCTGCCCAACTTGACGCTACTCCTAGCAAGGCACCGAGTCTAAGGAACGGATGCTTTTCACCAGGGACCGCCGCAAGGTGGTTTGGACTTAGCTGCGTCCGTCCGCAGGTCGCGGCCCTTACCAGGAGTGTCAGGCCCTTTAGGGGAGTAAGTTGAATAAGAAGAACAAGATGCTGCAGGGAAGATGATGTACAGGGCCTGTAGCCAGCGGGACAGTGGAGTCAGATGGAGCGTAAGCTCTTGAGACAGCGGCACAGTGGAGACAGATAGAGCGTGAGCTCTTTAGCCAGCGGGACAGTAGAGTCAGATGGAGCGTAAGCTCTCTAGCCAGCGGCACTGTAGAGACAGGTGGAGCGTGAGCTCTTTAGCCAGCGGCACAGTAGAGACAGGTGGAGCGTGAGCTCTATAGCCAGCGGCACAGAAGAGACAGATGGAGCGTGAGCTCTTAGCCAGCGGCCCAGCGGAGACAGGTGAAGCGTGGGCTGGTTAGTCAGCGGCACAGCGGAGACAGGTGGAGCATGAACTCTTAGCCAGCGGCACAGCGGAGACAGGTGAGCGCTGAAGATCCAGAGTAGAACACACAGGGAAGAAGACGGTAAGTCTAACCAGGCAGGTAACTCGATCAACAGGCACTGAGGAGAAGGGGGACGTGCCTTTTAAAGTTTGGAGCCAGACTGATTAGCCAATAGGGAACATGCAGAGGACATAAACGATAGAGTCCGCGCATGCATGCTTCAGGACGCCAACAGCTGAAGCGTGAATCAGTGAGGAACAGGTGAGCGTGTCAGTCTTCGGTTATGGAAGCCGAAACGACCGCCGTGTGACAATCCCCTGGGCCTGGGTGATACACTATAAGGAAAATGTAATGTATTCAGTGTTTTTATACTTTCCTGCTTCATTGTAAGATCTTTAATGCGTAATAATGGCTTGCTGTAAATCCTGCTATATTTTGTAATTAAATATCTTTGTGCTTTGGAACCACAACAATCGCATTGGACAATGTTTTATTGGTAAGCGATAAAATTACTTTAATAGTCTATTCTTCATTATGTAACTGTAACTTGAATATGTTTAGGTAAACAGCTAAATTAACAAAAATGGTGTTGGTATCCAAATATATATTGCCCTAACTGTAGTTAGAAACCATTATACACTTATGTCTGTGATGCAAACATGTGTCAAAAAAGGACTAGCCTGCTATTGTTCTAAAGAACCTAGTCATTTTTTAAGAGGTCATTTAGAATGTGTGACTAGCATTACAACATAATAATTATTATCTTGCTTACTTCCGTTTTCACATTTTATGTGTTTTTTAATATACTATATACGTTTAGACCTATCACAGAGATAAGTGTCTATTGGTTACTGTTTGATCTATATGAAGCGCATACCCTAGTAATTTTGTAGTACTTCTGCTAGTGGGGAGGTGTGCAGCCCCCTACAGGGGCAAACGCAGGATTTGTAGAGGGGGGATTTCCACACCACGTCACCAGTGGGCGTGACCAGCATGCGTGGCTATAATATTAGACTGCTTGGCTGCTCTCCAACTCTTCCTATCCCCATAATATACATGGGCAATGCTGCGTGTACTACTGTCCCTTTTCAAGCAGAGCCGTGTGAAGCCGGGGGCAGGGTCCAGCCACCTCAATTATACAGTGCACCAGGTTTGGTGAGGGTTTCCAGGCACTAGGAAACCCCGCTCGGTTTGCCTATGCCCTAGGGACAGCTGCTGACATAGTTTCGGTTGCAATCGTCATGTGGACTTTCTTTGGTTGTTTATGTAAAGATAACTGGACGTAACAGCTACCCAAAAAGCTATCGGGGGTGACATAATAGATTAGCTTAAGGAGGACACGCGCTAAACCAGATCCCAAACTAAGGGGGATGCTTAATATTTCGCCCTCTGGGATGGACGCCATGTTGCCTTCCATGTTTTAGCACAGTGCACACACTTAGCACCCTATGGGGTCCCAATTACATAAGGTTCTGGCTCCTACTTCTATCGCCCTAGTTATTGAACATTATTTACTGTGATTCAGGGGTTAACCTGTTACCTACAGTCTAAGCTGTGACCATCGGTTACATGTGAGATGATCCTGTCTATATAGTCTGTGACATGTTACATGTAAGATCTGCTATGCCGTTCGTTACATATGATAATGTCTTGTCCGTATAGCCGGTGACAACGTGTTATCTGTGAGACCTGTCATTACATGTAAGATTGTCTCTTCTGTGCGTGTCATAGAAATAATTGATTCAGGAAAAGTTATCTTATATATTTGATATATTTTTTGTGCAGCTGAATAGGACAAATATTCTAAGACAGAGATTCTGACACTAAACAGTTCACTGACTTCTTATAGCCCAAAGTTAAACACATACCCAACGCTTACATCATAACACATTATAGTCTAAAATACATTGCTTCAAGATAAGTTATTTAGGATGAGTAAGCTATTTGCAAACAACATGATAACCAGGTTCTAGCAGCTCCTCCCTAAGGGCTTGGTATAGCGTTGTATTGGAACTCAAACTGCATCCTGTAACTTACATAGGATTCCAAGTCAAACTGATCTTTAGATCTGCTTTATGGGCCGGTGTGCATGATACACCTACGTGTATCAGTCAGAGCGGTCCTGTAATGCAGATAAATTATTAAATAAATTAATTTAAAAATAAATAAATTGTGCCCCCCCTCCCCCCCAAACATCACAAGAGTTGGTTGAACTGTTTGGGAGGGGGTGCACACCTTTATTTATTTATTTATTTATTTTTACTTTTTTTTTAGCACAGCAAGGTCTGTGGCACCAGCTAAAAGCACCTGTAAATGATACGTCTCCTAGAGATCTATCTGTGGCTGCTTTCATCTCAGTATAACTTGCAAAGTGTGTAAACGCCTGTACATTGCTAGGCCCGCCCACTACCTCCTGTGTTCCGTTCCTCTAAGCGCAGAGAGGTACAAGGGGAGATCTGTCCCAGTCCGAAGGCAAACTGAGACGGATCCTTGGCCAAAAGTGCTTTTTGGGATGATCAGTTGGATGATCAGTTGGACGGCTCTACATCAGGCCCCAAGGGGCATATTCAATTAGGTCCCGGGATCGCGGTATCGTGCTGGAAAGGGGAGCGAAGGTAATCCATGGCACCGCGATAAGGCTGACTTTCCTTTGCACCCCATAGGGCATCGCAGCATGTAAGTGTGTCAATGCGGAATTTCGTTTGCAACCCTATGAGGTGCGAACGGAAATCCACGGTGTTGCGTTACCGTAGTTTACCTTCGCAGGCCGTTCCGTCGCGATGCCCGCACCTAATTGAATATGCCCCAAAGTGTGCTAAAAATTAAAATAAAATAACACGTCATCCAGTAAATATGTATGGAAATCATGTTATTTATTTTTTGTTAACTGAAAATTGAATACACATTAAAGAAACACACAACAAACCAGGATACATTATACTGCACCCGTTTTAGGGGACAATGGTGGTAACGTACAAACCTTCCTATGTACATGAAGGACGTGTTGTCACACATTACAGATCTCTCAACAGTGTTGTGAAGTTTTACTTATAGAAAACTTTTTTCTTTAGCTTTTATAAATCAGAATTCAAGCTTTTTTGTTAGTATATATTACTGCTTATGATATGTCTCCCGCTCAGCTTGTAATAGGTCTACCATATATAACATTAGGGAGAGATCCTGAAGGAAGATTGCCAGTCTGCTATCACAGGAATAATGGAGGTGTATAGACACAATTGTGCTTACTTGTTAGATACACTCTATCAGGAGAAAATGGTGGGAAAACAGATAGTCCTCTGTTGATATGGTGAAAGTGTTTTAAATCTACTTAGTGTCACAATTGCATAATGCATCTACAAGCGGTGCCGGATCAACCGCAAGACAACCAAGGCTCCTGCCTAGGACCCGGTGGGCACCGAGAATACCAGGTTATCCTTTCCTGACGTTCCATTCTGGCTTCCATTACTCACTCCCTCTATTATACCCACCTATTGACCGCTCCCATCCCTTGGTAGATTCAGTGACACATGTCAGGTGCAGGTCCTGATTATCCAATAGGCTGACTAGGCTATGGCCTAGAGCAGTGGTTCCCAAAATTTTGCAGTTCGCGGCACCCTTAGAGTCTCCAAATTTTTTCAAGGCACCCCTCCAAAATAATTATTAAGCAGTCCTGTTTTAGAAGTAGTTGGGTCAAAAAATTATAATAAGTATTTAGGTCAGGACAGAAATACTTATTTAGTTGTATGCAAAAATGCCCCCTCTGCATCCAGACACTCTGCCCTCAGACACACTGTCCCCTCTGCATCCAGACACTTTGGCCTCAGACACACTGCCCCCTCTGCATCCAGACACTCTGCCCCCTCTGCATCCAGACACACTGCCCTCTCTCACACTGTCCCCTGTCACCCTGTCCCCCCTCCACTGCCCCTCTCACGCTGTGTCCCCCTCCACTGCCCCTCTCACGCTGTGTCCTCCTCCTCTGCCCCTCTGTCACTCTCCTGTGCCCCTCTGTCTGCCCTGCTGTCACTCTCCTGTGCCCCTGTCTGCCCCACTGTCACTCTCCTGTGCCCCTCTGTCTGCCCCGCTGTCACTCTCCTGTGCCCCGCTGTCACTCTCCTCTGCCCCGCTGTCACTCTGCTGTGCCCCGCTGTCACTCTCCTCTGCCCCTCTGTCACTCTCCTGTGCCCCGCTGTCACTCTCCTCTGCCCCTCTGTCACTCTCCTGTGCCCCACTGTCACTCTCCTGTGCCCCACTGTCACTCTCCCTCTCACTCCTCTGACCCGCGCCAGACATAAAAAAAAAAACAAAGAACACATAAACTTACCAATCCGCCGGGCGCCGGGACCCAGCAGTCTCCTCTCTCCCGCAGCTGTCACTGAATATCGACGTCAGTAACAAGCTGCTGCGGGAGAGAGGAGGCTGCTGGGTCCGGCGCCCGGCGGATTGGTAAGTTTATGTGTTCTTTGTATGTCTGGCTCGCGGCACCCCTGGGAGCCGCGGCGCAGTTTGGGAACCGCCGGCCTAGAGCATGAGGCTTTTGGAGAGTGCAACATTTTTTAGGGTTGAAAATTTGTGACAGGGAGAGGTATAAACTGAAATTAATTTTGAAATACAAGAAAATAGTTGTTCTCCAAAGTAAAAAGAAAACACGAAAGATAAATGTAGTAAGGTTTTAATCTTGACGTATCCCCATGGGAAATGCTGAAGACAAAGAGTCATTCTCAACGGACGTTTGAGGATAAGCGAGTATTGAGTATTGGGGGGAAGCCGGAAATCACAGGTACTCTCTGTTTTCATTTCATTCACCTCATATTGTCTCACATAACACGTCCCCTTTCATTTTCTGTTTTATTTGTGACCCGTACACCTAGATCTTGCTAATTCCCTTTGCGGTAGATTTAAATCACATTAAAGGGTACCAAAGTGATTACATCAGGACTCACGGATTATAAGTAATAAAGTCAAAAGTCATTGTTCATACAGATATTATTTACAGGATTTTATACACATATTAACATACCTGTACATTATGTGAGATAATGCACTAGCTTCTGTAAATAAAATGGATATTAGAAGTCAAACGGAGTTCATATAAAAGCACAAGGCTGTAGGCAGCTTCTATAGAGGTTAAGGAAATCCGGGGTGATCTAATATCCGTTATAATTTAGGAGGGTGTTTTATTCCTTATAATACACAGGTTTTCCTAAAGAACACTGAAGTAGTGACATCACAACTCAATGTTTAGAAGTGATGACATCAGAACTCACACTTTATACAGAAATTATTTACAGGAGTTTCTACATTCAGTGGTTGGACAATGAATTATGATTTTTTTAGTTTCTTGTAAAATGTTGATACAATAATGGCAAATACACATATTTAATACTTTATATAATCTTATTATTATTTATTGGCCCAAGCTAGGCGTTCTTCCCTCATCGCTGGTGTCGGCTTAAGTTTTTTGACTGCTCGATACGATCTAACCCCACACTCTGCAAGACGCCTCTGAACAGTTTTTAAAGAAACGTTAGCTCCTTTTTCCCTTCCACATCATCATCACGTTTTCCTGGCAATTTTCGGTTCTCTCTTGCAATTTATTTGAGCAGTCTGCCCGGTCTGGGCGTAGTTTTACCTCTGCTTTCGTGTTGGGAAGGTGATTCAGCCAGGCTGTGCTGCCACCTGGTGGAACAATATGGCAACAAACTGCCTAAATAAAACTTATGTTATATATTTACATCATATTTACTATGTATTCACTATTTTTGAGGTACAAACCTTAAAGAAAAGCAAGTTTAAAAATTCCTAATTCATTGTCCAACCCTGTAGATTAACATTCCTGGTGTATTTATATGTATAAACTCCTGTAAATAATAACTATAAATGATGAGTTCAGATGTCAGTAAAGGCACAGATTCCTTTTCCTGTCGCTCTGATGTCAGAGATGGTTTTGTGATCTGTTCCTGATGCTTATTACTGTTCCATTTGGGACTTCTTCAATGTCTATTTATAAGCACTCGCTGTACCTGTTCAGCTTCCTGTGAATCATTAATTGAAAACCATCCCAGTCTGAAAATAAACGCTTCATACCCTTATGAGATGTTATTAACAATTTCTTTGCTGCTAAAATGTTACTTTAAAATCATTACAAATGCTCAATATTTTGTTGCGTGCGCTGCAGATTGTGTGGCACCTTGTCAATAAACTATGATGAGGAACCAAAACATTTCAACAGATGTGTTAAGAAGATGCACACCTCCAACCCGTGGAATGTGTCGTTGAATTACAACTTTTACGTATCGCTATGATATTAGACAAGCGAAAGGTAAATGCTTGTAGATACTCCTAAATTATAGATTACTATAAAAAAAATAATCCCAAAAATATATATTCAGTGGCTTCCGGCAAAGGATAGACTTTATATTTACATGGACTCTTAGATGTCTTGTAACATTAAAATGTGTAATTTCCAAGGGGGTGATGGGTTGTTATAAGCATTTCATTGTAACAGTACATTTGATAAATTCAGCAAATCAGATCTGATTCTTCCTTTCAGGATAACCCAAACCATTTCAAGCACCTGCTATGAACCTATAAATTGATTGAGCAACTCCCACTTCTGTTTTGTGTTTGAGAGGTATGTTTGGCAGCAGTAGCTGATGGGAGTGCTGGTGCTGTATTGCCATTTGGAGGAGCTTGGGGTAGCTCTTGGTAAGTTGGCTCTCAATTTAAAACTACATATATGTATGTCCCAAATATAGGGACTCATTGTTTAGAGTTAGGACCACACTATCTGCAGAAATGCCTTGATGGCACAGGTAGCTTACCATACCTTTATAATTTGTGCAAATGAGACTTCTGCATTTTTAACAGAAATAGCAACGCTTTTGCTGGTTACTGCAGTGTGCAGGGGGATTTTTCACTGTTAGTTGGCATTAAGAAAATTGTGAAAGGAGCAAACACAAACATTTTTTTGCCCAGTATTACTGGGTGCCGAAGTTCCACAACATGCAGTCAGATCCTCATACACACAGGTACACAGTTGGCATGAGTCAGAGGCTCTTGCACCGCTTCTCTTCTGCCACCCCAATATCCATGGACTCTTCCCTACTATAAGTGCACACCATCCCCCTACACCACGGTCCAACTTTCACAACTTACAGCCATGTTGACGCCACATAGCGACACCCTCACGCTACTTCATAAGGGGACTATTACCATGCTGCTGTACAGACTATGATCCCAAATATCCAGGGACCTTCCTCCATAACTATAATGATGCTGCCAATGGCTCGTGTTGAATGGATACAAACGGCTCTGGGCTTAAAACATTTTCCACAGTCCATGTCGTACATGTGGGACTTACCTTTGAGGATGTATCCTAGAGTATTTACCTTACTCCTTGCGAGACTCATCATGCACATACTCCTCTGATATAAGGTACCTACCTTTAACTGATCCCCTTCTTCTAGGGTACTCCTAAGGGTGGGGATAATCCTGCTGGATCTGCTTCAAGAGCTTTACAAGTTCTATGGTATTTGAATACCCCTGGCTGCTGGTAGTGGTGAAGGGCTTATTTATGGACACTCCCCTTAATACCTCCTCAACTCGTCTCTCAGGGACTCTTAGTAAGGGCAGCCACTGCACATGCCCATTTACAGCAAAGTAACTAGTGCCAACACGACATTGGTCACAATGCCCCCTTTGCCAGGGACTCTCTCCAACCTTCCTAGGTCACAATGCACACTTCTACCCCAGACACGGGAAACTAGAGTCCTTTAAAGACTCTGGTCCCCATCTGACTTGACCAGTCAATCACAGACGGTGCTTTCAAACCACAATGGTGGCCATGGAGGAAACAATTGGTAGTCATGATATAGGCAATTTGCAGGCTATGTTTTTGACTAGGACATTGGATTTTACCTAAAATTTTCTAGAATGTACTCAACAAATGATAGCTAGAATCTAATTGGTTGCAATGTGCAACATCTTTATTGTTTCCTGTTTAGAAGTTTTAGCAAATCTACCAAAGCATACCGGACCAGCCCTTCCATAAGTCTCAGTTCAAGGAATACAGACACGATGCGGTTATGTTAAGATGCACTAGAGAAATTAGAGGGCATCTGCCCGGCTATAATGTATGAATCACAATTTGCTCTCAGTACTGTCCGACAACTTTCTTCTGCCTTAACCATTCAGTGGCACGGAGGATTTCAGTTTTGTGTTTACAAGCCTATTCAGTGCAGGATGAATGTTTCTAGGCTGTCAGAACACCTAATGGACACCCTCAAGAGAAGTGCACCGACTGCGGCGGGGAAAGCTTTACCATAACACACTGAGGTAACGACCGCACTGGTGTTATCGCAACGCAGGTATTGATATAAGCTTGTCTTCACCTATAGCAGCCACCTTTCCTGTAGTGCTTTATGTGCTCACAGGTACTTGTGTGCCCCCAGGTCTTAAGCTCTTGCGCAGTGGAAGTTTATATACAATACCGCAAGTGGGGTATAGGAGACAGTAGCAAAGATAAAAATGGATAGTCAGAGGCAGGCCAGGGGTCCGTAGCAGGCAGAGGTCAGGGCTGGCAGCGAGGTCAGAGGTGCAAGCCAAAGGTCAGGGCAATCAGAAATACAAGCAGTCTGGAAACAGGTAGAGAGTCCCAATAGAAGTTTTGCAGATTATCCCACAGGAATAACCAGGATAGTCACAGAGTAGGTCAGCAACACGTGCAGGGTACAGGTCGCTATAACCGGTAGGGAGGCTATGCCCTCCCTGCCTTAAATACTAGTGTTGCCCAATAAGGAGAAAACAGCCAGGGAGCCTAATCAGCCACAGGA
Organism: Mixophyes fleayi; assembly: GCF_038048845.1. Taxonomy (NCBI): domain Eukaryota; kingdom Metazoa; phylum Chordata; class Amphibia; order Anura; family Limnodynastidae; genus Mixophyes; species Mixophyes fleayi. The sequence continues at coordinate 18,954,765 of NC_134403.1, forward strand.
GGCTGTTAATACATTTATTGCGCACTCGCCCGGCTGGCCCTACTTGCCGAGACGTGGCGCTGAACAGAATAGTGTCCTGGCGGTCGGGACAGAGGCCGGAAGTGACGTCTCAGATATCGCCATGTTGTTTATCATTTTAATGCAATGTTATACTAGAAAATATTTTTATTGTTTTCATATAGAGTGAAAGGTCTGTTTGCAACCAATTTATTTTCTTTGAAGTATGTTCGTTTATAGGAAGGCTACATATTCCTACGATATGCTTTACTGTAAATGCATGAAATAAGTGCAGTGTACATAGTTAAAGATGCCCACCATGCTCTTCTGCAGCAGGTAACCATGTAAGGAAGAAGTGACTGACAGCTAGAGAGACTGTTGATAAACATACAGAGGCAGGCTTTCACAGCATCTCAGCTTTCTGACCCATCAGATCCCATCACACGTGGGAGGAGAAGGCATATAATAAGCTGTGGGAGGCAGTTAACTTTTTTACCAGTACTGCAAGGAGATGTCATGAAGAACAAACAGCGCATTTAACACCTTTATGGTTCACATCTGAAAACTTTTACATTTAGTGGTCTTTTTAAATTGCCAGATATTTTTCTAATCTGTCAAAAGACACAGGAAGCCGCAGCATAAAAACACATTAACCGCTTAGCGATTGCCCATAGTAGATCTATGTCCTGTTGAACTGGACCGTAGCACAAATCTATGTTCAGTAAACTTAACAGCTGCTTCAAGTCCCCAAAAACAAATATAAAATCCACCAGTGTAAAATTTGAGGTTTGGGTATACCTAGAAAAACAGTGCATCTGCTAAATGGAATATAAAAATACCCCCGTCATGAAGGATTCAAGCACATAATGCAGTTTGATACAAAAACCTAGATTTTTATTAGACAACAAGAAACTTTTACAAATATTATCCAGTTCTAGCACTAAGTGCTGTGGATTCCCCAATACATATTAATCCCTATTAAACAGACAACATTTATAGCATTTATGCTTCAGAAGCTCCAGACAATAACAGTTTTATCTTTGCAAAAGCAAACTAGATAATCTGGCGCAGTAAGTGTAATAATGTTACTGTAAACTGAACACTCTAGAATAATCTAGAACTAATTGGATGATTTCCTCCAGAAGATCCGTGACGGGGTGTATAACCATGGTCAGAGAAATGACGTTGCACCAGTAATTAGTCAACTAAAAGTGGCAGCCGTTAGAGCGGTTCTGAGACAGACTATAAAAAGGAACTGATTCATATGGTTTCCACGGTGCACAATTCTCCTTGGAATGCGTAGGCAGAAATATTTTGTATTAAGTAAAACAAGTCTAAAGAAAAACATGATGCGTCGGAAAAAGTCACAGTGGTTGGAACTGGTCACCGTATAAACGCCTGCACCTGAGGGGGAGAGAAAGGTCATTCAATGCACTAGTGATAACATATATAAAGTTAGTGGCATAAAAATGTTGCTTAGTGTAGATCTCATTTGAATTCATTGACAAAAAGATCATATTAACAGCTGGGGATATTATATATTCTACTAGAAATTACTTTAGTATCATTATTTATTTGTTAGGCGCCACAAGGTATCCGCAGCGCCGCACACAGTACTAACAGTAGACTATACCGGGTGAAACCATACAGAACAATGAACAAAAAGTACCAATACTTCAGAAACTCCGGCCAGTCATATGCAGTAAAGACGGAGCGGAAGAACAGGTATGGAGACAGGAGGGGAGGGGGCCCTGCTCATACGAACTTACATCCTAGTACAAGACTACGTTAACCTGTGATATTGTCCTTTTATAGGGGACAATACCACAACTTCTTAAATCCTGAGCACATTATCCCATGCAGAATTCACATTACACATGTTCCTCAGGAAGGTTGGAAGCTCCCTTCACAAAAAAAAAGGGGGGGTAGGGAATTCAATTGACCACATAAACAACTTGGCCCGTACACTATTACTACGGTAAAAGTGCACATTACGATAATTTCAACGCTGATTTTTGCTTGCAGCTCTGAGCCGCGAGTAAAAAAAATCTGCATTAAAATCAACGCACTAATGGTAATAGTGTGCGGGTCGCATTATTCTCACAAACAACCCGGTCATTTCAACTCCCTCTCCCCCTAGATGTTGTATAGTAAATTCATTAAAGTGGCACTGTGGTTAGCATTGCTGCCTTACAGCCCTGGGGCCACGGGCCTGAATCCGACCAGGGCCCTATCTTTGTGGAGTTTGCATGTTCTCCTGTGTTTATGTGGAGTTTGCATGTTCTCCTGTGTTTATGTGGATTCCTCTATGTGCTCCAACAACATACTGGCAGTATAATTTCCGTCTGCCAAATCTACCTTAGTATGTGTACGTGGTAAAGACTATAGATTGTAAGGTCCACTGGGGCAAGAACGGATTAAATATTCCCTGCAAACTGCTGAGTAATATGCATAGGCTATATAAAGGTAAATAAATATGGTTATATATGGTAACAAGTATATCTGAAATGACTGATTATCGTCTGTATTTTTCACTATTACATTGATCAGTTCCTTCCTTAACCACTGCAAATAGTGTTATAACGTATATATAAAATGTATAGGTAGCATGGACAGATGTATGGGAAAAACCAATGAGCCTGAAGTTTTGAGAAAACCAAGCTTACCGGTTTAGAGTCAACCATCAGTGATCAACATCTGCGTCTTCAAACTGTCCGGACTCCGCGGGTACGGCTTCCACATCCATCCCATCTGAAACACACATTAAGAGACCTGTGCAGTGTTGTGCAGACTTGTAACTTGCAACCCATCCACCTTCTTAAGCAACCGCTACCCACAACAGCGAAGGCAGCCGAATTGTTGGGCTCACGGCTCAGTGATAGTATAATTACCAAGTAGGCTGCAATCTTGAATACTGTCTGCATTGTGTATAGGCGATATATACATCCTGGAGATTTTCCTACATCAATATTCATTCTACAGACAACTCAAGTTCCCTGCACACCTGCTTGCTCAGCCACGGTAAAATGATATAATCTAATAGGACAGGGGTCCTGATTATTATTATTGTAGATTATTGCTATCATGTGACCCATAGACCACTTGCCTGATTAAGCATCACATGTTGGAATTAGATAACAAGCAGCAGAAAACCACAGAGCTAGTGATCCTTAGAAAAAAAATCACTAAATAAAATTGTAATTTGATGGTTTGCGCTGAGTTATATTAATCGGTTATGCTCCATGTTGCATAAATCATATGCAAGACTACAGCGTTTGCTCTTCGCATGCAAATGTAGACGGTCATGCTCTGTTCATATAGTAGAGACATCTGCTTTCATTGGCCCTACTTGTATTTTACATTTAGTATTGTTTTAACAATTTACCTGGTAATAAACTAAAGCTACAGGGTGGGACATCAGATTATAGTTCAAACAGCAGCTCACTGTACTGTGAGAACTCTATGCAGACTCTCCGGCTCAGTCTGAATGGACTGCAGGACCATGCACAGGAGAGTGTGTATGTATATCTATCCGTCACATCAGTTTACAAGGGATTAAATTACCTTCATATTCCACAGCAGAGTCTTCAGTCCTAACCCCGGCCATGGTGTGCTGACTAGCCACGGAATTGGCCAGCATGCCCTCTAATCTCTCTAGAGTAGCCTGACCTTCCGAGGTGAGACGGGACAAGCCTTCCTCGTATGTGTAAAACGTGGGGATATCACCTTGACTTTGTTCTGTAGCAAAGGGTATAAATGCTTCCATTAATCACAGAATCAGACCAGAACAATGACGTGCATCAGTCTACACAACTTCAGCCACAAACTGACAGTGTCATGATGGAGGCAGCCAGTGTCAGTAAATCACCTCCGCATGAGACAATCGACTCCACAGAACCAAGTTTTATGTTGTACAGATACCAAAACACTGCTAAACTAAACACAAAACTGAAGGTTTTATTTTACATAAAAACAGTAAGAAAAATGACCCAGAGTTGGAGACAATTCTCCTTTATAATTAGTCCTACGTCTAGATCAGAACATGTCCTAGAGACAGCAGTTTTGAAGTGATAGGAGAATACATGGCACAAATCCAACTTGTGCAAGATTATCCCACTGATTTACTAAGCCAATTGTGTAAACAGGATAAAGTGCATGACATCTGGGGTTACATGTACCAGGGGACTAACTGAGAAACAGAAGAATAGGCAATGTCAGGACAGAGTATCACAAAGCAGAATGACTATTGTAGGAAGAATTACACATGGAGTACCTAAACAAAAAGAATCCCAAAGGCACCCCAAACACCCAGAGTCATATCAACATAATGGAATCATTTAAAAGCTGTGGAACAATACAAATGTAAGAGCAAAGACTGAGCAATCACCATCATTAAACAAATGTACATAAACATAGAAAGTAAAAGGACATGTACCATTTCCATAAAGTGCTAATGACAAAGATCCCATCCACAATAGAGTACGGTGCTAATATACAACTTTGCATAGACTGATTTATCTTGTGACAGACAATACATTCACAGAAAAACTCAGCCTTAGATGTGGAGGAGATAACTATAAACAAGCACATGAATATAGAAAGTGTGTAGTTAAAGCACCCGTCACCGTGAATCTAAGCTTATTGAACAAACAGACTTATTTGATCCATAAAGGCATACATTTACATTTACTTTTAGCCGTCTGCTCTCCTGCACATTTCCCCAATGACAAGGGTTCCAGTATGGACACTGCAGTGAAGATTCAGCAACATGTTACCACTGCCAGCACCACTGGGCAGAGAACATTTACAGCTGTTATACAGTGCTCTAGACACATTTTGTTTGCGTTTCAAAAGACCCCAGTGGAGTCTGATATACGGATGATCTGTGACTATTCAGTACAAACCAGTAGAGAGCAGGGGAGAGAAGACATTAAGTGAGCAACAAGGAAGCGTCACTCACCATGTGCCTCCACGTCATACTCCTCTCCTTCAAAATCATCATCTGAGTCCTGATCCTCAATGTCAGGGTGGAGGGCCTGACACTCACACATCGCCGTGAACATCTCTCCTACTGAAATACAAAACATTTAAATAGAACATATAATCCTGTTTTAGAACATCAAGGTATCTGGACACAGATGTCAGTCACAGAACAGCCCTAATGTTTATGACGATCAAGACAGATTATTGATTTACTAAGATACACATAGGTAGAGGCAGGGCTTTTTTTGTCAGAACGCTCAGAATGGCGTTCCGGCACCTTTTTCCATGAGCTTTCAGAGTTTAATTAAAAAAATTTTTCTCTGCGGTGCTGCTACAGCGCAGCACCGCATCTGTGTGTCCTGCTTCCGGCAGCGTTGTGACATCACGACGCTGTCAGCGAGAGGAGCCGCGATTAAGCAGAGAAGCGAGAAAAGAAGCATAGGAGGTAAGTACAGACTACAGAAAGCGGGGTAGGGGGCCGAAAGAGAGGGCCACACAAAAACGAGGGGGTCCGAAAGAGAGGGCCACACAAAAACGAGGGGGTCCGAAAGAGAGGGCCACACAAAAACGAGGGGGGCCGAAAGAGAGGGCCACACAAAAACGAGGGGGGCCAAAAGAGAGTGCTACACAAAAACGAGGGGGGCCAAAAGAGAGTGCTACACAAAAACGAGGGGGGGCCGAAAGAGAGGGCTACACAAAAACGAGGGGGGGCCGAAAGAGAGGGCTACACAAAAACGAGGGGGTCCGAAAGAGTGCTACACAAAAACGAGGGGGGCCGAAAGAGAGGGCTACACAAAAACGAGGGGGGCCGAAAGAGAGGGCCACACAAAAACGAGGGGGGCCGAAAGAGAGGGCCACACAAAAACGAGGGGGGCCGAAAGAGAGGGCTACACAAAAACGAGGGGGGCCGAAAGAGAGGGCTACACAAAAACGAGGGGGGCCGAAAGAGAGGGCTACACAAAAACGAGGGGGGCCGAAAGAGAGGGCTACACAAAAACGAGAGGGGCCGAAAGAGAGAGCTACACAAAAACGAGGGGGGCCGAAAGAGAGGGCTACACAAAAACGAGGGGGGCAGAAAGGCGAGTTCCGGCACCGTTTTCTCTCACAAAAAAAGTAATGGGTAGAGGCAAATAATGTACAATAGTTAATGCCATAATGTTTCTAGCCACTTAAAGCTAAATTAAATTAAACAGACCAATAGGGATAAAAAATTCCATGCCCCCAAGAAAAAATGTCTCCATGGGGTTAAAGACTAGGAAGAGCCATCTATATCTTTATTAGATTATATACACTATCTCTCTCGCAAAAGAGCAGCAGTTGCATAAAAAAGCCACCCCCTGGCTTGTTACCATTTATACATACAATCAGATTTATCTTCAGGAACAAAGCGGACTTCTGTGATTGGCTCCTCATCATCATCATCGTCGTCGTCCTCCTCACTCTCTTCTTCCCCGTCAGCTTTCATCTTTGCTTCTTTTCCATCACTATCTAAAGTATTTTGTAGTAAGGAAAGAAGTGTATAGTTTTCCTGACCATACATCATATTTATATTACGGACATGATTTGCCAACAATACATGTATCCTGAAAGCTAACACCTGCAGAGAAGGCAACACAAAGCAGAGTTTGAAGAGGCAATGGACAGACCAGCTGTATGGCAGGGTATGTTACAGAGCAAACAAGCAGAGAACTAATCTGTGGCATTGTTGGATCTTCTAAACTAAAGGTCACATGCAATATGTTGTATAGGTAAATATGTATATTTGAGTCTAATATTTAAATATTTGAAAGTATTTAAAAAGTAGCCATAGATATAGCAACCATTGCCTTTCAACACATTCTGATATTCATAATTCAAGCCTTTTAACAAAATATACCCCTTTAAAGGACACATTGTCTAAAGTCACAGTACGGGTTCTATTGTGATAAGCGTTAACAATGCAATTCTTGATTCTGTGGTATTTTTAAAGCAAAAGTAACAGTTCTCCTACATTTTAGAGAACCGGCGTGCTCATCCGGACTTTCAATCGATTACATTTTTACACACTGCATCTGAAGTATGAATGCATAGGTGTGTATCCAGCTTATGGCTTGTTGATTTGGTTTTAAAGAAAAGCAGCATCTCCAATTAAATAAACTACTTTAACATGGATCCAGGCTGTAGACTGTAAGCTCTACTGGAAAGTGGAACTATGCTGGAAAAATTCTGTTCCTATCTCTGTGCAAAGTAAAGATATAACAAGACAAAAATTCAAATGCCAACTATCAACTTCAAGGCATTTACTTAGTGCCAACTACTCATTAAATATAAACGTAGAACATAAAATTTGGCAAAACATGAGAAGTTTGCAAGTTACGTTTTTTGTTTTGTTTACAAACGGGAAAAACCTTAATATACATCAGGGTCTTAAAAAGTTAAACAACGTAAAATGCTAATGGGACAGCAGTTCCACATGGTGCAAATAGCAAAAGAGTGCTCTTAATTATAGCAACCATACACTTGTTTTCATTAGCCAGACTGATGAAAGTTAATATCTGATTGGCTAATGATTACAGCAGCTATGCTATTAAATAAGCCAGTGTGTGTTCTTGTAATACTGGGTCACGTGAATGTGGCAGTCAGCAGTACTAAAGGGCAAAAAGCTCTGCTCACCCGCCAGCTTGCTGTTCACCATGACGTAGAGATGCTCATCAGGATAAGCCGTGGTATCTCTGGAAATAGCGTGCAGACTAATTGAGGGGTACTCCAAGGAAAAGCCAAGTCCAGAACTATTCAACCATGACAACTGACTAGAAGACAAGAAATGATGTAGGCGTTGATATGATTAATAGAAAAGCATGCATAATATATAAAATGAATTGTCATATAAGTGGCCAATAAGTAATATTTAAAAGGAAGGTTAAGAACGGAAAAACGCGGGAGAAACTATATATTTACATAGAGGTAGGGAATCTGTAATAGACATTTTCAAAAACCTGTGAAAAAATGTAAAATGCTGCTTCTCAGCAATGTCATACAGACATGCTCACCGTGCGCCTCCTCCTACAGACACTATAGCTGCACATGGTAGTTTTGTTTAATGGAATCCAGCACACAATGGGGGAATTCAATTGGCCGCGTTACTGTAAATAGTAACGCGGCCTCCACACTATTACCGTTATTACGCTAAGTGCGCTTAAATACCATTATTACAATAGATTCAACGTCGGCTTTTTGCTCTCAGCTCAAGCCAGGTTAAATTTACCATAATAACGGTAATACATTTAACGCTGTGCTAATTCCGGGGGGAATTGAATTACCCCCATTGGACTGTATGTTACACAGTGGTATCGGGTCTGTCATTTCAGTTGTGTTAAGCAGACACCCCTTACCACGGAGGATGAGCTGTAAGGTTTTCCCCTCCACAAACTACGCACTGCCCACCCCTGTCACAATGACAAACAGCTGGTGGGTAGCTGTAGTCCTTCACAGGGATATGGAGGGGGAGATTCAATCGGTGGCATCACTTTCCGACTCACGCCTAAGCAGTGTTCTCCCCCAGCTGTTTTTACTTGCCATCTGGCTCTTGGAGCCCAACATAGCCCTATCCTAATAGAAACAATGGTTTATTCTATTATTAGAACAGGAACTATGTGAGCACTACAGAAGCAGTGTGTGCTAGACCAATGGCCACCAGTCTGACCAATCCTGACAGATGAGGGCAATAACCTCCAACATTTCTCATTACTGCATACTATTACACTGCCCCACCTGGCTACATCTTAATGGCATCTGGCTGGAAACATTTTCTGGGGAGAGCAGTATTAAGATAAAGTAATCTCTTAAATGACAGTCGGGCAGATTCAAGTGGCCACAAAATGCCTATTGACATTGCATCTATGTCTGGCTGCCCACATGGTGACAAATGAGTAAACATATTGGAGCAAGTTCAATTGTAAAAAAAAATAATTGTTGAGCAGTGCCCAGGAATAGCCGTGAGACACTACACCGCGATTTTTTTTAAATTAAATATCTGGTCACATCCCACTGAGACGCAGGCAAAAGTATGCGTTGCATAAATGCACAGCTGCAATGTATTATTAAATCTGCCCCTTTGAGAATATATGTGGACTGTTCCAGCAATGTATTTTGCAGAATTCCCTAACACACACACACACACACACACACACACACACACACACACACACACACACAGACATACAGACAAAGGGTCAATTTGTTAGCAGCCAATTAACCTACCAGTATGTTTTTGGAGTGTGGGAGGAAACCGGAGCACCCGGAGGAAACCCACGCAAACACAGGGAGAACATACAAACTCCACACAGATAAGGCCATGGTCGGGAATTGAACTCATGTGGGCACCAGTGGCAGGTGACAATTCTGGTGCGGCCTAGTGCTTCCGAGGAGCTGGTCCCCAGTGCTGTGAGGCAGAAGTGCTAACCACTAGGCCACAGTATAAGCAAGTAATGAAATAGCCATAAATCAGTGTGGATAGTTGTGTGTGATTATATATATATATATATATATATTACACATACATACATACATATATTACACATACATATATATATATATATATATATATATATATATATATAAACACAAACATCTCGATATTTTCACTGAGATAATCAGCACATATGTTACAAGTTATGGAGCCCCGGCAATCCAGGCGCTGTCAGACCACTCTGCCACATAGGACCAGCTCCTCGGAAGCACTAGGCCGCACCAGAATTGTGTCACCTGCCACTGGTGCCCACATCACCCACTCACTCACCACTGTCACACCTCCCCCCACCTCCCTAAAATCGGGACACACATGCACCTGACAGGACAGTGGTACAGTGCCCATAAATCGGGACACTCGGGAGGTGACGTCCTCCTCACCTCTCGCTGATGTACAGGGTGCCGCTCCCCAGTCTCTCACCGCTCAGCACCGCCTCGGTGCCCGGCTGCAGCCGCCTCACCCCGTGTCCGGGCGGCGAGATGTGACTGAGCTGGACGGACATGGCGGCAAAGGTTCCCCTACCCGCGAGACCGCCGTACCACGTGACTCCCTGTCCCCAGTCAGCCGGGTGAGCGGAGCAGAACGCGGGAAGTGACGCGCGAGACGAAGGCGGGAGTCGTCATTTCCCGCCACGGAAACCATGGCAACGGCTTATCTCGGCTCTGGGCTGGGACGGCCTGAGGCAGGTCACGCTGGGAGTTGTAGTCCCACACACACAGTTGGAGTGGCCAAAACCTGAATTAGGGTTAAAAACGGATGTACAATGCTTATAATGTGTCAGAGCCAATATAGCCTTATATCTGGTGAGTAGTGACGTCACGTAGTGAGGGAGGAACAGTGATAAAAGTGGATGCTGGGACTGTAGTCTTGTGCAGGTGTAGAAACAAATTCACAGATCTTAAAACTACACATATATATATATATATATATATATATATATATATATATATATATACATATATATACACACACATAATATATATATATATATATATATATATATATATATATATACACATAATATATATATATATATTATGTTGTGTGTGTGTGTATATATTTATTTATTTCTCCAGGGGCACCAAGTTGGGGGGAGGGGCAGGTACAAAATATCAGGAGCCCACAACCTGGTGTGGCCGTGCCCCTTATGTGACTATAGAAGGGGCCCCAAAAAGTTGCTGTTCATGTCCATTAAATTCCTCTGCCAGACCTGCCCTGAGGTATTGCCCCAGGGGCAGTGATGTGCAGCCGCTTTCTCTGGGGCTAATCCCTTTATTGCAAATTGTGATCTGTCGCCCCCCCCCCCCCCCCCCCCCCCCGCTCCCATTCACTACGACCCCTCTTCCCCACATTTTTAGCGGCGGCTGTAAGAAGAGCCCCAGGGGCACTACTTAGAGCAGGGGGCACCCTAGGAGAATATTTTTGAAGGTGATAGTGCAGCTCTAATGCTGCATTCCCGCTTAATTTTAAAAATGTGACTGAGCTGCCCCTTGCTCATGGTGGGGCCCCAGGACCCACACGTTAAAACAGTTTCCAGGGCTCCTCTATTTCTGTAATACAGCACCGACGCTGCGCGTACAGACTACGGGATTGTGACCCGGTGGACCAGTAAGAAGCCGCACAAAGCTCACAGCTTTCTATTGGTCCTCCTGCTCACACCTGCTATCAGCGGCCATTTTAAAATGGCGAATGAGTGGCTGATGCTATACCAGAGTCCTGGAAATCACATTCATTGTGCAGTTCCCGGGGATGGAGAAGCTAAGTGAAGATTAACCAGGAATTCTGCTTAAATATAAATAGCCAGTCACACTAAAGCCCATGCACTGTTACCGTTAAAGCTAAATCTTTTCTGCTAACCATTAGCTGATAATATTGTTACCCATATTTACCTCTATCAATGTAAGTGCAGGCATTCATTTAACCATGCTTTTCACATCACATTATGAACAATGGTGGAAGCAATGTAAACTAGGAGAACCCAAACATGACTGTGGATGTATTGCTACTGAAATAAATAGAATACTGTGCTTGCAGGACTTCTGCACTGTTGTCAATGTGTGCCAGTTATTTCTCGGTGAATATTTAAGGATAAATATTCCTTTGTGGACCTTTTAAAAACATTAAAATAGGCATAATAGACCCAAAAGGAGCTGATGCACAGTGGGACGTACGTCAGTTTGTGTAGCGTACCTTATGTGAAATCGCACTGAGCATGCCCAGTAAGTGAGCTCTCTATGCAGATTTGCGCGATATGGGCACTTACGCCTGCCTGCACCTGGAGGGGAGGGAAGGGGCGGGGCATCCTAAATGCAGCTCATGCAGACACATGCATATAGACATGTTAGGAGATATATTTTTTACCCCTGTTATAGATCAGGTGCAAATACTCTCTGATGATGAAGAGTAGTTATAAACCAGACACATATGATGCTAGTGAAGAGGGGACGTATCTCGCAATGCATACGGCCCTGCCTAATGGTGGAAATATACTTGTTTTCTGTGCACTTTTTTAAAGAGTAACTTACTCCTATTTCACAGCCAACTCTACATCAGTCCCAAAGATTAATTTCCTATATTTTTTTTATCACTGTTGGATACATTCTCTAACAGTGTATTTGACGGTACCTAAATCTGAATACTTTCCTCCTTAGTGAGATGGGGATTGCAGGCATACATTCAGCCCTGACTGTTGCTTCATCTGCCTGAGGTCTACGGCTTTTATAGATAATGGCTGGCTCTGCTAGTGGCTTTAAACCTGGTGACGTCAGGCAAATAACATGGTGTGGTGTCAGGGCATCTGTAGAGAACTGCATGTGATCCCACCTCTTAGAGCACAGTATTCAGATACAGGTAACGTTATATACACTCTTCTACAGAGTGTTTCTAATCAATGCTTTAAAATAGGATGGTACGTGTGTTTTTCCAATTCCCTGGTCTATTGTGCCTATTTTAGTTCAAATAAGTATATAATGCTTGGCATTTCTTAGTTTTCACCACTTTAGTTAATATCACACAGGCACTTTGTGCACTTTTGTCATTAGCACTGTTCTATTTCCTTGCACACAACAGACAGTGTCACAGGAGAAGTCATCATCATTTATTTATATAGCGCCACTAATTCCGCAGCACTGTACAGAGAACTCATTAACATCAGTCCCTGCCCCATTGGAGCTTACAGTCTAAATTCCCTAATATAGACACACACACACAGACACAGAGACAGAGACTAGGGTCAATTTTGATAGCAGCCAATTAACCTACCAGTATGTTTTTGGAGTGGGGGAGGAAACCCACACAAACACGGGGAGAACATACAAACTCCACACAGATAAGGCCATGGTCGGGAATCAAACTCATGACCCCAGTGCTGAGAGGCAGAAGTGCTAACCACTAGGTCACTGTGCTGCCCCATATTCATATGTTGTATGAACATTGGCTGTGGTTTGTAGTCTTGTCAAGAGCAGGATACATTTGTTCTCTGTGTGAACGTCCAATCTATAGACCAGGCTTTGCCTAGGGCGCAAGGATTTTGGAAGGAAGCAATATTTTTGAGGCATCCAAAACTGACAGGGAGCATTAAAAACTAAAATTAATTTTAAAATATAAGAGAATAGTTGTTATACAAAATAAAAAGAAAACATGAAAGAAAAATGTAATAAGGTTTTAATCTTGACTTATTCCCAGGGCGTTAGGGGTAAGGAGAGACAAAGATGGCGACACGCACAGGCATGGCAGCCCCCTTCACATCTCGTTCATGCCTTCAGAATGAGTGACAAAGATTGTTGTGGCCCTTTTAAAAAGCCAACTGGAATAGCAAGATGAAGGGGTACCACAGGGGTATTAGCTTAGGGTAGCCTGGACCCTGGTGTTCACCTTTGGCTCTCCAGCTATTATTATCTGACAAACGTATACATGTACTTTCTGTTAGTTATTGTAGTTGCAATAATTTTCAACAATTCTTTATTTACTTAATTTTTTTATTTTATACATTTTTCATTATTTTATTAATATATATATATTGTTTCTCACTCAGGAAATTCCATGATTTTGTGACTAAACCATCTTAGCATAATTTAACTAATTGCCACATTTCAGTATTTCCTATTTTTATTAATTTGTATATCTCGTTAGATTAGTTTATTTTCATTATACACTTATATTCATTATCTACATTGTGCGAAAATGATTTTTAAGAACATACCTATATTTACCAGTTTTCATCAGTTCATATTCATACTGACCTCTTTCGCCTCCATTACTTAATTTTTTTACCATTTACTCTTGTACATTTGTATTAATGAACCAGCTCCCAAACAACTATTTGTTACCTGAAAACACTTGCAGCTTGTTATCAAATGTTTATCCTACCTAACATATTAAAATGCATTATATTATGTTTCATCTCCTACTCTATTATTCATCACCCTTGTACTGTGTACTTTCTTACACCCAACTCCCCTTCATAACAATAATTTTTATCTTTATTTGTATTTTTTCCCATTAACCCATTATTTCCCATTAAGTTATTTTCATTCATTACTATCTGTTCCTGTATTCTTGAGTTATTAATTATTCTTTTTTTTCATCCTGCTCCAGTATTAATCCACCACTGGCCCATGAAGTTTTTTTCCTCACCATTCTGGACCCCTAGATCTAATCCAACTCACGTGAGTCTGCTCATTACTCCATGGCAACTAATGGCTAAATATCACTCTCTTCTTGTTCATCTATCATCATCATCATCATTTATTTATATAGCGCCACTAATTCCGCAGCGCTGTACAGAGAACTCACTCACATCAGTGCCTGCCCCATTGGGGCTTACAGTCTAAATTCCCTAATATAGACACACACTCACACACAGACAGACAGAGAGACAGAGACTAGGGTCAATTTTGATAGCAGCCAATTAACCTACCAGTATGTTTTTGGAGTGTGGGAGGAAACCGGAGCACCCGGAGGAAACCCACGCAAACACGGGGAGAACATACAAACTCCACACAGATAAGGCCATGGTCGGGAATCAAACTCATGACCCCAGTGCTGTGAGGCAGAAGTGCTAACCACTGAGCCATTGTGCTGCCCTATCTAGCGGATACAGTGTGTGTAGTGCACATACTACCCAGGAGTAAATCCAACTACAGCAGCAAAGTTGCACCTTGGTAAAACCATCTTGCACTGCAGGGGGGACAAATTTAAAAAGTGCAGGTAGTTTTAGAGTTGGGAGGGGCGTGTCCTAGCGCAACTCTATGACTTTGCAATGCAAGAATAAAGCTGCTCATTATCGGAGTGCTATATGCAAAAGCAGCCACTATGTTCCCTGCCTGCACAAGAAAAATTGCATTTGCACCTCTTGCATCCCAACGGTCACAATATGTCCAGGTACAACATTGCACCCTTTATCTGGCTTTATTCCTAATTCTAAATGAGGCCCAATATTTCCACACTAGCTAAGTGCACAGGTGAATCATTTGCACTGAAGTTTAGCCTTCACCTGTCCCTGTTGTAATAGGTGCAGTAAAGTGTAGCTGTTGTCTATACATACACTAGTGAAAGCACAAGTTCCCAGTGATTTGATTGACTGTATTTTATCTTGATAACTTTTGTGGGCAAGTAACACAATAAAGGTAATAATCTAGGGCCTGATTCATGAAGGATCTTAACTTAAGAAACTTCTTATTTCAGGCTCCTGGACAAAACCATGTTACAATCCCAGGGGTGCAAATTAGTTTTCTGTTTTGCACATAAGTTAAATACTGACTGTTTTCTCATGTAGCACACAAATATCAACTTTAAATTCCAGTGTACAAATAAGCTATCAAGTATTTGTGTGCTGCATGAAAAAACAGTCTGTTAAGAAAGTACATTAATATATGTTATTGACCTTGTGTTAGATGTAGAAATAAATGTCTATCGATAAAGTTTTGCATGTATTACATAAAGTATTGTTTTGGCTCTTAAAGAAGTTCAGTCTTCTACACT
The DNA here is from genome assembly GCF_038048845.1 of Mixophyes fleayi. Taxonomy (NCBI): domain Eukaryota; kingdom Metazoa; phylum Chordata; class Amphibia; order Anura; family Limnodynastidae; genus Mixophyes; species Mixophyes fleayi. The sequence continues at coordinate 18,970,234 of NC_134403.1, forward strand.
CACTTTATTTCTATCCTCCCTGCATGTAGCAAGTGTCGGTGCTGAGGTTTCCTTCCATTCCTTTAATAAACAACATATATCCTTTTCTGGACCTGTCCGATTGGAACCATATAGATGATGAACTTATAGACCTGATGTAATCATATCACCAGGTCCCAATCATTCACCCTCAAAACCTGTGACTAAAAACAAAACCTGCCATTTCATCTTGGATGTCTTCTCGCCAACTCAAACTCAATCTTTCAAAAACTGAATTAATAATATTCCCACCTAAAAACAGAAGCTTCCTGCTTGACATTTCAATTTCTGTTGATAACATGACCATAAATCCCACCCCGCAAGCTCATTGCCTAGGTGTAGGCACCTAGGCAACGACTGTTGTTTATTCCCCACATCAACTCTATATCTAAATCATGTTACATACACGTAAAGAACATTTCCAGAATACGCACATATCTGACACAAGACACCGCAAAAACATTAATTCATGCACTCATCATTTCCCGCATCGACTATTGCAATTCCCTCCTTACTGGTCTTCCCAAAGTCAGACTTGAACCCCTACAATCTATTTTGCATGCAGCGGCTAGATTGATTTTCCTTACTAACCGTTATTCCTCTGCTGAGCCACTCTGTCAGTCTCGACATTGGCTGCCTGTATTTCAACGAATCCAATATAAAATTCTTCTACTAACATACAAGGCTATCAACAAAATTGCACCGACATACATTTCCTCACTTGTCTCAAAACATCTCCCTACTCGACACCTCCGTTCTGCACAAGATCTACGTCTCTCTTCCACTCTCATCACATCCTCCCATTCTCGGTTACAGAATTTTTTCCGGGCTGCACCCACTTTGTGGAATTCCCTCCCTCGGACAGTAAGACTTTCCTCGAGTCTCCAAACCTTCAAGCGTTCACTGAAAACCCCTCTTCAGACAAGGTTATGATATTCCTCAGCCATCATCATAATTTCCCTAGATGACCCTATTACCACCCTCTACACAGCTAACGCAAGACAACAGCCCTCTGACCAACATTGCAACACACAGCCCACTCAATACTTTTACCTTTGCGTTCTAGCTGGTCCATTGTGCAATATAATGTAGCACATGCCCTTGTGTTTCTAACTCCCATTGTCCTATAGATTGTAAGCTTGCGAGCAGGGTTCTCTTACCTCTCTGTCTGTATGTATTACCCAGTATTGTTTTATTAATGTTTGTTCCCAATTGTAAAGCGCTACGGAATTTGCTGGCGCTATATAAATAAATGTTGATGATGATTTGTCCTTTATTAAAGGGATACATTGGCAACCCTACCTGGGGCCCTGCTTCTTCTGATCTTCCCTGTAATTGTATTACACTTTGTTATTGTTACTTGCTTTAATGACTGTGATATTTGCAGCTGCTTATAGGAAGCTGTATATTATGTCAATTTTTTATAATAGAACTTGCTGTGCTGTGTGCATGTTTTGTATAAAACAATACGCTATTTATAAGAAATTCTTATGACTTGTTGGAAGGTGCTGTACCCCATAACATGAAGACTTAATTTGGTTTAGGTTTAGTGCAGGGTTTCCCAAACCCAGTCCTCAGGGCTCCCCAACAGTGCAGGTTTTCCATATCTCCTTGCTGGAGCACAGGTGTATTCATTACTGACTGACACATTGTAACAGATCCACAGGTGGTCCTAATTATGTCACATGTGACGTGGAAAACCTGCACTGTTGGGGATTCCTGAGGACTGGGTTTGGGAAACCCTGGTTTAGTGCAAGTTACCATAATGACTAAAGTGACAATCTGTGTCTTGTAGTTTTAAGATGTTTTGTGTCTGAGTCTGTACACCCAGTAGTTATGTTTATATACTGGTGGACAGCTCTGCTTGTAAAATGCAATTTTATTAGGGATCATTGATCTCTATGGCAATTAGTCTTGTTCATTTATAGCTTGGAACTAGAGATGCTTAGTGATCCCCATGAACTGGTTTTGGTTTTGGATCTGGATTAGCTTCGTGTTTTGATTTTGGCAAAACCGCCCTCGTGTGTTTTGGTTTTGGAATTTTTAGAAAAAAATCCTAAAATAGGCTAACAATCACATAATTTTGCTCTCTTTTTGTTCCTACATTATTATTAACCTCAATAAAACTAATTTCAAGTAATTTTCAGTCAATTTTGACCACCTCACAGATCACAATATTATTTTCATACACTTTCAAACAAATACTGCAGCGACCTGGCTGGGTGGTAAGCGACAGAGCAATGACACAAACACACGGCAGTTCCTAGCACATCTAGGACACATTGGCGCACAGCAGTGGTCAAAAAGAAAAATGGTGCAAGATGGAATTGTTCTTGGACCCGCCCTCCCTCTCTCTCACCTACCGTTATGTTGGATCTTAAAAAGGAATCCAAAAAGCGCGAGATCAGACGACGTAACGATGACGTTTTCAAATCCCAAAAAGCGCGAAAAAGTGCCGACTCAACTCGGTACTTGAATTTGCTAAGTTCGGGTGTGTTCGGTTCTCAGGGAACCGAGCCTGAGCATTTCTACTTGGAACCTCCAACGTGTCCCAAATGCTCCATGAAATATTCAAAATTGTAAATTTGCAAAGGCTCATGTTCACACTCGCCCAGATAAAATATTCAGAGTGTCCTAATTGTGTAAGTTCAGAAGTCCATGGTTCAATAATCAAATTCTTTTATTCTGAAAACAGTAATAAAATTAGGGTAAAGTACCTTTTTAAATACAAAAAAAGTATAAAAGAGGACAATCTCACAATCTCTCAAATGTTAAATCATGTTCTACAACGTTTGTGAAATTGTAAGAGCATCTTATTTTATACTCTTTGTAAGTTGCTTTTCATTGTCCACTATTCACACCAATAGAGATGTTTTAAGGTACCTTTCAAGGGTAAAAGATGATAGTTTCTCCCTTCTGTAATGCGGCGCAAATTCTGCACTTACTTGCAAGTTTCCGTATCATCATCATCTATTTATATAGCGCCACTGATTCCACAGTGCTGTACAGAGAACTCACTCACATCTGTCCCTGCCCCACTGCAGCTTACAATCTAAATCCCCTAACATACACACACACACACAGACCAAGAGAGACTAAGGGCAATTTAATAGAAGTCAATTAACCTACCAGTATGTTTTTTGGAGTGTGGGAGGAGACCAGAGCACCCAGAGGAAACCCAGGCAAACACAGGGAGAACATACAAACTCCACACAGATAAGGCCATGGTCGGGAATCGAACTCATGACCCCAGTGCTAACCACCATGCTGCATACAACATGTATTCTGCTAGCATGCTCGACGGTGGGTCTTTACTATTACCTGCCTCTGTATTTTAAGTATCAGTTCACACAGGAGAAACATGCATACTGAATGGCGTATTCATGTGCCTTTAACAAAATAGAATGTCTCAGTTACACAATTTTTAAGCCCATTAGCTTGTTTCTAAATGGTAAAGAAAACATCTTGTGATTTCAAGTTGATTCTGTAGGCACATAATAGAAAAGAATATTTATCATTCACATCAGTCCCTGCCCCATTGGAGTTTACAGTCTAAAACAGTCATTATGCATCCCACTTCTAGTAGCAAGGAATTGTCTTGGAAACATTACACAGGAGAAGATTTTGGTTTTGATTGATATAAAATGTACCTTTATTCCATGGTTAATTGACTTAATTTAAGAGAGACCATTAACGTATAGCAAACATTACAGTGGGACAGTGCTCTTAGTCTAGTCATCAAAAATAATAATTTTTATACCTGGGACACCAATACAAAAGCAGAAGTAAGAAATACATATATCATCATCATCATACATTGCAGGCTTCAGCATTATTTCAAAACATCTTATACAAACTAAAATAGAATGTGCCTGTTACTTTATAAAATAGCATTTGTATTAGTTCCCAACTTGATCTACAAGGTACCATGCAAAATCCTAGGCCTCCTACAGTATGCTTGTATTGGTCTAGGAAAGCTTTAGATCTGTGATGCATGACCTTTTTAATGTTGTAACAAACCCATCCTTTGTATTCCAAGACAACATAGTTGGTTGCTTAATAAAAGCTCAGATAAAGAAACAAGGACAATACGAACATTAAGTATTTTGAAATTAGTGGGTATGGGGTCATTGGAACGAATAGCTTTCATCCCCACATCCGTTTGCATGCTTTTACAATAATTAAAAAGTAAAGGATGATTCTTAACAGCAGTGGACACCTCTGCTTTAGACACCTACGATCTAAGGCCTACGGTCGTGAAGGCACTCCGTGCCAATGTAACATTGCAGATTTCTCTTTGCCCCCCACAGGAGAAATCAGCGATGTTGAGGTACTGTAGTACCAGAAAACATGCCTAGCTGCAATGACGGAGGAACATCACGGCTAATAGAATATGCCCTATAGAAGTCACTGCTAAAATGCTCTCTGGATCCATATCTTCTACCCCATCCATCTCCGCGTCACTGTCATCTACCGCCCCCCTGGCCCCACCTCCCTCTTCCTTGACAACTTTGCTAGCTGGCTTCCTCACTACCTCTCCTCCGATCTCCCCTCGATCATTCTCGGTGACTTTAATATCCCCATCGACAACCCCACCTACCCTGCTTCCAGCAAACTGCTCACCCTCTCTTCCTCCCTTGGTCTCACCCAATGGACCTCCTCCTCTACCCACTGCCTTGGTCACTCCCTTGATCTTGTCTTCTCCTACCTATGTAATCTCTCCGACTTCTCCATCTCTCCCTTTCCTCTATCCGACCACCATCTCTTCTCCTTCTCTCTCCTCTTCTCCTGCTCCCCTCCCCCTGCCCAAACCTACTCTGTCCATACGCAACCTCGATGCTCTTGACCCTTCCTCTCTGTCCTCCTCTCTCGATACCCTCCTTTCTCCCCTTTCCTCCCAGGCCTGCCCCAACCAGGCGGTCTCCCTCTACAATCACACCCTCACCTCCGCTCTGGACGCGGTCGCCCCTGCCCACTCCGTCCACCCCCGCTGCTCCAAACCCCAACCCTGGCACTCCAAATTTACCCGCTTCCTCCAAAAATGCTCCCGTTCCGCCGAACGTCACTGGAGAAAATCCCGCTCCCTGGCTGACTTCCTCCACTTTAAATTCATCCTTTCATCCTACAGCTCTGCCCTCTCACTCGCTAAACAATCTTTCTTTAAATCCCTCATCTCTTCCCAGTCCTCTAACCCCCGCCGCCTCTTTGCCACTTTCAGCACTCTCCTGGCCCCCTCCCCTCCCCTCCCCCCACCCCCTCCTCCCTGACTGCCTCTGATTTTGCCTCCTTCTTCTCCTCTAAAATCGAGGCCATCCGACTTGAAATCTCCTCCTCCACTCTCTCTTCCACCCCTCCCACTCTTCTGTCCTCCCCCCCAACCACCTTCCTCTCCACTCCTTCCGTCCCACCACCGGCGAAGAAGTCCACTCTCTCATTTTATCCTCCCCCCCCACTACCTGCCCCCTGGATCCCATCCCCTCCCACCTTCTTCGCTCCCTTTCCCCCACCACCTGCTCCCAACTCGCTCACCTCTTTAATCTCTCCCTCTCCACTGGCATCTTCCCCTCCTCCTTCAAACATGCTCTCGTATCCCCCATTCTTAAGAAACCTAATCTCGACCCCACTTCTCTCTCGAACTATCGCCCCATATCTCTTCTCCCTTTTGCCTCCAAAATTCTTGAGAGGCTCGTCTGCAGCCGTCTCACCTCCTACCTTTCTGAATACTCCCTCCTTGATCCTCTCCAGTCTGGTTTCCGCCCCCTCCACTCCACTGAAACTGCCCTGGCTAAAGTCACCAATGACCTCCTCTCTGCAAAAGCCAGGGGCCACTTCTCCCTTCTCATCCACCTTGACCTCTCTGCAGCCTTTGACACCGTTGACCACCCCCTCCTCCTTCACACCCTCCAGTCTTTCGGCCTCTCCGGCCCAGTCCTGTCCTGGTTCACCTCTTACCTTACTCACCGTTCCTTCTCTGTCACCATCTCTGGGTCTCTCTCCCCCCCATCCACCCTTCCAGTCGGGGTCCCTCAGGGCTCTGTTCTGGGACCCTTACTCTTCTCTCTATACACCTCCTCCCTGGGTGAACTCATCAGCTCCTTCGGCTTCAGCTACCACCTTTACGCTGACGACACTCAACTATACCTCTCCTCTCCTGATCTCTCTCCCTCCCTCCTCTCTAGGGTGTCCGCCTGCCTCTCTGCCATCTCCTCCTGGATGTCCTCTCGATTCCTCAAACTTAACCTTGCCAAAACTGAGCTCATAGTTTTTCCTCCCTCTCATACCCCATCCCCTTCTGACCTCTCCATCACTGTCGACAACACCTCTATCTCCCCTGTCCCCCAACTTCGCTGCCTTGGTGTCATCCTCGACTCCTCTCTCTCCTTTGGCCCCCACATCCTCGCTCTTGCTAAATCCTGCCGCTTCCAGCTGCGCAACATCGCTCGCATCCGGCCCTTCCTCTCCCAAGATGCCACCAAATGCCTTATCCACTCTCTGATCATCTCCCGCCTGGACTACTGCAACCTCCTCCTCACTGGCCTCCCACACTCTCATCTCGATCCCCTTCGATCCGTCCTTAACGCTGCAGCTAGGCTTATTTTCCTCTCTCGCCGCTCCTTTTTTGTCTCCCCCCTCTACCTAGCCCTTCACTGGCTCCCATTCCCCTTCAGAATCCTCTTTAAGCTCCTCACACTCACCTACAAGGCCCTCGCCAACTCCACTGCGCCCTACATCTCCACCCTCCTCTCTATTCATGCTCCATCCCGCCCTCTCCGTTCTGCCTCTGACCGTCGCCTCTCTTCCCCCCTTATAACCTCCTCCCACGCGCGTATCCAAGACTTCGCCCGCGCTGCCCCCCTCCACTGGAACAAGCTCCCTCCCTCCATCAGAACTTCCCCTAATCTGTCCAGCTTCAAACGGGCCCTAAAAACCCACCTTTTTCTTAAAGCCTTTCTGTCTCCCACTTAACTTCCTACCTTATCTTCTGCCTCTGTCCCCCTACTCTCCCTCTCTCCCCTGCGTCTCTCTGTCTGTCCACCCCTCCCCTTAGATTGTACGCTCCTCTGAGCAGGGCCATCTCTCCTCCTGTTTCCACCACTTCTAACTCTGCTCTCCAGCTACTTAGCCCTCCTCCTCAAAGGTCCTCCACCCCACGTCCACTTTCGCTCCCTCCTCCCCCCTGGGGGTCTCCCTGTCTTCCACGCCCCCCTTCTTGGGCCCCGTCGTTTTCGGATCCTCCCTCCCCCTTCCCCGCCCTCTCTAGCTGTGCATTGAGCGTACTGAGTTGCTGTGTTTACTCTACTGTGCTGTCTCCCATTGTATTGTGATTTTGTTTGTCTCTGTACGGCACTGCGGATGCCTTGTAGCGCCTTATAAATAAATATTAATAATAATAATAATAATATCGGTAAATTGTTCATCCTCAGTGTCTCTCTGCAGTACAGATTATGTGAACAGAACCTACTTTGACACACATTGTTCAATTTGAAAGGATGTTATTAGTAATCAAAGCATTTCCCATACATACAGTTGAAATGTCTCGAGTCTGGACCTGTAAGATGAGGCTTCAGCAGATTACCTATGCCAGGTGTTTTTTCTGGTATTAAGTCTATTCTTTCACAAAGGTCTGGCATAGCAAATTCTTCACCTGGCGATTCTAGGCTGACACCATGATGTCTTCTCAGTGGCCAATCTAACCTTTTCTAGAGACTTTCAGACATTCCTATTGGTTGGTTGTGTCCCTCGTTGAGTGCAGCAGAAATTTATTTATTTTTTAACTTACCATGAAAGCTTTTCAGTAAAGTTTATTGGGGGCACAGGCTGCTCCTACCTGGGGTCACTGCTTTTTTCTTATTTCCCGTTATTGCTCTTGGTTTTTGTCTTTGTTTCCACGTTCTGAGTTAATGGCTTGGTGGTTTTGCTAGATAGTAAACTCACATGCCCTGGCCGCAGGAGGGGGTTAAATTTAGAGGGGAGTAATATTTTGTTTTTATTGCTCCCACCACCTACATATAGAGGAAGCAGCCATTTTAGGCTTAAAAGTAAAACCAGAAGATCAGAGGATTTGTGGTGTTATGGACAGGTCGCCCCTGTTAGCCCAGTTTCTGCTGTCAGTCCACCTATAGGTGAAACTCCTGGAGTGTTTTAATAGGTACCTTTTTGTGTATGGCTCTATAGAAGTGTACCAGCTTTTTACATTGGCCCCAGAGTCACGAGGGTGCTGGGTTGGGATGATATATAGTAAAAAATAATATCATGGCAACATGACTCCTAAATATGGGTTTTGTGATTCAACTACCAGATTTCAACAAAACTTTTGAGCAGGTTCAGGAATATTAGGTTCAAACTCATCGTTAATGTTTAACAGTTTGGTGCTGTTATCCTGACCTCTGTCAGCATTTGGCTTAGGTTCAATTCTGTATATTTCTTCTTATGCTCTGACACATGGGGCTCCCGGCTTCTACTTTCTCAGCTAATAGAACGAGTGGGCAGCACGGTGGCTCAGTGGTTAGCACTTCTGCCTCACAGCACTGGGGGCATAAGTTTGATTCCTGACCATGGCCTTATCTGTGTGGAGTTTGTATGTTCTCCCCGTGTTTGCGTGGGTTTCCCCCCACACTCCAAAAAAAACATACTAGTAGGTTAATTGGCTGCCATTAAATTGCCGTGTGTGTGCTTAGACTGTAAGCTCCAATGGGGCAGGGACTGATATAAATGAGTTCTCTGTACAGCGCTGCAGAATTAGTGGCGCTATATAAATAGATGATGATGAATGTCAGTACAAAAAGTGAAAAGGAGAAAGGGAAAACCCTTAACTCACAGTGGGGTGGTTATAAAGCAGTGATGGCTAACCTGTGATACTCCAGGTGTTGTGAAACTACAAGCCCCAGTATGCTTTGCCAGTAGATAACTAGCTGATAGCTGGCAGAGCATGCTGGGACTTGTAGTTTCACAACACCTGGAGTGTCACAGGTTAGCCATCACTGTTATAAAGCATCTTATAGGGCCTGGATACGTGCTGTTACATGAACTACAATGTGAGAAAAACTGCAGCCAGAGCAGATCGCTAGAAAATAGTGCACAGACCGCAGATGGCTGCAGACATAGGATTAATGACCCCTCTGCAATATTTTCAGGACAGTGAGAAAATTCTCTGAAAGCACTCGTCAAGCCATTAGGCTACATACCCACTTGACTAGCCTTCATAAATTACTACTAATAAAACTGTTCTGGAAACGTACATCAAATGCGTTCTTACGAACATTTATATCATTACTGTAGGCAGTCCCAATGAGTTTCCCCGTGGTAAATGTATAAAAAATAGAACAAGATGTGTTCTGTAAACCGTAACACTTGTAAAAACACCAATGGTTATTTTGACACTAATCCAATGGTTTACATGAATTTTACTAGGATGAAAAACTAATAAACCACCTGAGCCTTAAGCATGGTTGAACGCGTCTCTCCCCCCCCCCAATCCCCAATTTATCAAGGACAGACTGAAGCAATTCCTAACCATCTGTATCATGTGCCTTTTCAATTACCAAGCTCTGATATATCACTACACCCTTTTATCATTATTAAAGGCCTAATGTTGTGTTGTCATATGACCTACCTAGATAAAGCCCAACCCTTTCAGGTAGAAGACGACCATGGGCACATGGTTGGTATAGAATTTTAAGGGTAGATTGGCAAGTATTGTATTATCTGTCCACACACACAAAAAAAAAAAAAACCAAAAAAAAACACATTTAAGGCTTTCCTTTGGAAAAACATGGCAAAAATAAAGAAATTAAAATTTTACATTATTTTTCTGAAAGCTACTTTTAGGCAATCTATGACAAAAGTTAGCCAGCTACTTTTCTTTAGTATAAACATACAAAATGTGTGCTTTGGTCTGATACACTTCTAGTGACCAGAAACTTCCCCCTATATTCCAAATTCAAAAAAATCAAATACCCCTTTATTAGTGGTGCTCACAAAAATTAAAAAGTAAAAAAAAATATAAAAAAATAAATAAATCAACCAAAGCAGTGATATCAGAGGGACTGCAGAAGACAGATCTACCTAGTCCAAAATAAAGTGTCTAAAAATATCTCACAAATCGCTGTGACATAAAAATCCCAATACTCTCCAAACTCTGGAAATGGGAATAAAATCACTTGTGCACCAATGTACTTCGCAAGATCAGCATTGATTCATGAACAACTGGAAATTCACAGCAATGTCCCCTTACTCTTATTTCCAGGTACCTGAACAGCACAGATTTTCCTGCGCACCTCTGTGGAGTGGGAAGAAAAATCAGTAAAAGGGTCCATCACCTTGGATTGCCTCCATAACCGTTGTGGAGGCACTCCGCAGCAATGCCCAGCCGCACTCATGCGGTATCCGGATGTCGCTCATTTCCAGCGACCTCTATGGAGTGTGAGACACAACATGACCGCTCTGGCAGCGCTGTGCAGGGAATTCCCTGCTTGTATGCAAGGTGATAGGGACATTGGAAACATACTGAATTATATAATCATTCCTGTGAATTCACATACAGTGAACATTCTGTTCTGAATAGTACATTTGGTGCACATGAGATTTTATTCCCGGGTCCTTTGGGTTATTCATGCAGATATCTGGAATTGGAGATTCCAGTGGATTTTGTGCACTTATTTTATTGACCGATAAAATGGTTTTATGGCACAGCCTTTTGTGAGAAATTTTATATTTAGACGCTTCTTTTTGCCATATTCCAATCCTTATAGTGTGTGTAAGTGGGCATAGAGCTGGGAGTAGGAGGATAATAAGGTCAAACGTGTCTAATTTTGTTTACTGTACATTTGGGATTACATGCATTCTGTATGATACTCATGGATCACACTTCTGGGAGGCTGCAAATTGATATTGGGAGGAGACGGTAAAAACAGTTTTAAGATTTCTCTAAGCTTATTTGGTTTAGTCCAAGTTTAATTTTTCTAGTTAGGCTTTGATAAGACAGGACAGGGGACCTGAACTATGTCTTCCCTGCATCAATAGATTACTTATAATAGTGATCTAATAGTAGTGATCTATTGCAAGTTAGCTACTATTAGTGACGAGTTAATCATACTTACCAACTTTGAATAGTTGGTTTCCGGGAGCCTGTCATAGGAGGTGGGCGTGATGGGGCGGGGCTCCAAAATGCGCGCGATTCCCGGGGAATTTGGGAGCTAATTCTGCCCACTTCACTAGGAAGTGGGCAGAATTCGGGAGACACTCGCAAAATGCGGGAGTCTCCCGGACATTCCGGGAGAGTTGGCAAGTATGGAGTTAATGCATAGATGCAGCTCCCGGAAGAGACAGATTAGTTCTCCCAGCCTGTAGGAAGTATCAGTGACATTACAATGAGATCACAGGATTTCCATGGGAACTGTATCCGAATGGCGATCAGGCCCACAAGCTCTCGCCAATACCAGAAGAGGAGTGGCCCAACAAACTAGCATCCTTATACCATCCCTACCAGGAAATGGTTAAGGACTGAGTGAGTTTTTGCAGAACTTGAGGTCATATCATGGGTTCGTTTCTTAAAAGCTTTTCAGAGGTGATCTTTTAGTCTGCCATTCCATTTTTGCAATCAGAGAAAAAAAAAAAAGGTTGAATCTAGAATACATATAGTATGCCAGACAAAAGGAAGCATTTGTAAGGTTATAAACACCTTGGGGAATTTCATATTCTTTTAAAATTGTGACAACACTTCCTTTTTTTTTTCTTTTTCTTAAATAACTGGTAGCGCTCATCTTTTGTAGATGAATTAGACTAATTCTGCTTGGTAGATTATTTAACCTCCAACAAGATCAAATCTTTTTAACAGGTGTATTTTAACAACATCTATCACAAGAAACTGTAGTCAATTGATTTTCATAGTATAGTATCAGTTATGGTAATTTTTAAAGTTTTATTTGTAGAAGGGATGCTTTGGATTGCTGCAATGCATAGAAATAGTCAGGATAATTAGATGGGAGATTGCTAATAAGTGGACATATAAAGGTTTTGGCCTCAACTTACAAAAGATATCATGATACAATACAGTCTAAAATTATACACAAAAGGAATAGACTATTTTACAAAACACAAGGACTGATTAGTTCATTACCCAAAGTCTTGTGGCACTTGCAAGGAAAACAATGAATTCTGGTTATAGACTTAAGAATTCTAATAAATACTGATAAAGGATATAATTGTGTACAGCACACTCTGCAAAATGTACTATGTCATTGAAATGTAAACAGGCTACTGCTTATATGCAGAATACCAGAAATAACAAATAATTGCCAGACACTATGAGGAGCACTCCTAGAAAATGTAATGTTCAGGGTAGTGTGGGGAAAGTCTTTGAAATAATGGAGTGTTTATCCTTAACCAAATGTTTAATTATGCTGCATGTAAGTGGACATAGAGCTGGGAGTGGGTGGATAATTTGCTGGGAGTTATATTTAAGAAGTTGCCTTGTCCCTTGGTGTAATAAATGTTTTGAGGAGTTACTTTATATCACTGCTGCAGTGGTAAGTTAGGGTAAAACAGAACTATATATTTTTACTTTTCATGCAGGAAAATTTCTGTTTGGTTGTAAATTTAAGTCATTACAGGGGCACGATGACAAGACTGAAGAATAATAATTTGCATTTGATTATTTAATATCACTAATGGGAAAAAAAAAAAAATCACATTTAAAATAGGTGATAACGCATCTTTATGTAGTTGCTGGTCTCAGATTTTAGAATATATATTATTCCATTTCACCCTTTTAAGCAGTGTATTTATTTGGCACAGACTACCAAGGCAAACTGCCACGCAGCAAAATCTAGATTATGAGTCTCGGACAACACAGAGCTTTTGGGTCTGATGAGATGTTCAACAAGATCACGAGCAATACATCGATATAAAATAAATGACTTGGGAATATTATCTTATATACAGTTCATTTGCAGTGAGCTTGGCTAATGGAAATTTTAGGTATCAGCCCTATGTTGTCTATATACAATGATGCACATTTCACACAATCACAGTTAGCCTGGTTGAGTTGCAGATTGTATTGAGAGGTTTGTGTGTTCACAGGAACGGTGATTAATACAAAACACTGCATGTTTAGGTTACTGCTAAACAAAGTATGGGAACAGCTATTGGGTACAAGGAGACATACACAAAGGATTCTGGGTATGTCACTGTAAAAACCATTGTGATTCCTTCATTCGTACCTTCTACATGGAGGAAATTAAATAGGCTTCTCTCGATTACAGGGCCACAGAGAGCAAAATACCACAAACATTTATCTGAATCACACAGCTGACCGAACGCAATGTCCGCCCACCTTCCCATCTAACCCAGTAGGTGGAGATTGATGCTATAGGACTTGTCTTCCTATAAAGGGAAGAAAATTCTCACTGAACAATTTTTAATTGGTGATTTTTTTCTAATTTTGCTTTCAACGCCTACCTGGCCTAAACCAGCCTCTAAATTCATTGTGAAGGCGATTGAAAAAATAAAACAGCTTCTGATTAAGGATAAGAAACACCAAATCACCTTTACAGTGGAGATGGGGGCTGAATGGCGCTACAATAACAAATGGTTAGAAGAAAAAATAATTCTTGGAAAGCCACACTTTTCTTCCCCTACATCTGAAGCATACACTCATTTCCCTAATGCTGTTAAAGTAAAGCAAATCTGAGAAACAGAAATTAAAAACGTACAGTTTAAGGCTATATTGGCCGTTAACTATTCCTAAACAATCTATGACGATTACCAAAGAATAGCGATCGGGTCACGTTTCCACTAACTTCAATTTGAAGCAAACACTTTTCAATGCTGCCCTTTTACTGCTTGGATACTGGATTCATACAGCTATATCTGAGCATGTAAGAGGGATCAGTACTCCCTATGCTAAACAGACTGTACACAGACATTATAGAAATCAGAGGCGCTTAAACACAGTATGATCCATGAACTTTCTATAATGTCCATATTATAGTGATCACCGATTCCTTTCTTCAGTCCTTTACTCATCACTGATAAATGTGAGTCTAAGGCCTAAATGTTGATGTTTTTAGGATTTTTCTCACAAATGTGTATATGAATCAGGTTCTCACCGTTGCTACTTTTCATTGTAACTTAGGTTAAATGACAACACTCACTAATGGGCAATACTAAATAGCACATCGGTGATTTTACCCTCCAGAATCCAGTTTGGTGCCAGTAGGAAACTACAACGTCACAACAGAAGGCAGGCTAAACAATCATACTTTGTGTGGCAAACCAATATAAAAAAGGAGACTCTGCGTATCACCAACACACTTGTGTGTCCGTCTTCTCCGTCTTAACACACACACACACAATAAAAAACAAAAACAAAAAAACAATTCTTTTTCTGGATCAAGTTTAGAAATGACAGCAGCAAATTGCAACATAATGTGTTATATAGGGGGCCTTCTGACACAGAAGTGGTTAAATATACATCTTGTGGTCACTGTGAAATCTAGACTACGTATACAAAAATGGGGCGACCAACCATATATCTAAGACTCACAAAGCAACAGTAAAGTAGTTGGTAATTTTTATTTATAACTGCCTGTTTATCGTAACCTAAGTACTGAGTATTTAAATAGAATATATATCTCATATGAAAAAGCTAAAAGCATCAAGTGCTTACTCCCCATTTTTACCCTCCCACCCCCCCTTTTTTTCCTGTTTGGATTCTGCTCCCTAAAGAAAAATAATTGTGTATTTTTTGGGACATCTGGAATGCATTTTGCCCTCCCCTCCCTTATTCACAAATTTCCCAAGGAACCACAAGCTTTTTGTTGTTTTTCTTTCATTCTAGAATGGTTTTCAGTCAGTGAAATTAATTACTCATGACCACAAATGCAATGAGAGATAATGATTAAAAAAAAAATGTACAGAAATTATCTTTGAAAGTTCAAAAACTGGTCACTTCACAGAAAGACTGCAGGACTGGTCAAACGTTCGCTTCTATAAAAGGTAAAATCTGTAGTGAAGGTTTTCTAGGAGGAATAAAACCGCATTTCATAACTGGCCCGCTGGTATGAGCTACTGTGGAATAAATTAGCACAAAAATGGAAGAGGTGGAGTCTTATAACTGTTCACTGTTACAGACATAATCCACAAGATCAGTTACTCTCAATAGTTCATCCTCATCTTCCTCTGGTACTACCGCTTCCTGACTGCTCCCTGTCCCATTGGAAGCCTGGCTGACTGTGGCTGAAGTGTCCTTAGATGTTTGAATCTTTTCACTTGGTTTCCCAATTAAATTTTCAATAGTTTTTTCTGGGCTTTGTCCGTTAGTGGAAGGCAAATCCACCAAGCTGTAGTCCAATGGGCTTCCATCTTTTGTAACATTTTCAAAGTCATCATCATCGTCACTCTCTATGCGATAAGATTTTTTAGTGCTTTCTGGGATGGTGCTCGTTGCCGGTGGCTTATCCTCAGTGGGAGGCTTTTTGCTGCTGCAATCCTTGGAGTCTACTTCCTCATCTTCATCTGTCTCGATGCGATTCAACCGCTTTCGGACAGGTTTCTCCTCCTCCTCCGAAAATTCATCATCTGAACTTCGAATGCGTTTCCTCAGCAAAGGCTTCCTTGTAATTCGAGGTTTTTCATTATCGGAGGCTCGGGAAAAATCACTGTCTGAAATGTGAATTAGATTAGATACATTTAATGACACTGGCAAACAGAATGTATTGTTCAATCACAACAAAGGCAATGTGTATATGAGCACAATGTAATTCAACCATTTTCTTGACAGGTGAACAAAGGGAAGACGGAAGCTCATGTAAAGATCATCAATGTCTATAGAGTAATTCCGATGCAATGCACACTGCAATCTGTCCAAAGTGGATGACAACAAAAACAGTGAAAAGTAGAGCATATCGCTCTCTGATCTCTACAGGAGCTTCAGGGGAAGGGATATGGGGGGAAAAAACACAGTACATGGTCCCACAAAAAACGTAATTGAAGCATAGGCTGGAAAAAGAATCATTCGTAGAAATTACAACATTTTTACATTAGAAATTTGATTAAAATACTGGTATAATCTACAAAACAACATTTTCTCTTTAAGAAATGTGATAACCAATTCTCCATTAATCACAGTTCACAAGTCCTTCCACAAACTAATTACTAGTAGCCATAATGAGAGGTGATCCATGTACATGCGGGGGACATTTTTTCTTGGGGAAAATGTGATTATTGTTGTTTCACTAAATGTAATAAAAGGCATGATTGCTCTAGGCAGCAAAACCATACAATGCAAACATTTTGTGACTTGTGCTACCTTTGGTGAGGTATAATATTTAACATAACTGGAGTATTTTATGAAGGCAAAAAGAACAGATGGATATAGAAGGGGACAAATTAAACTTTGGAGGCAAGGAATCTTGAGGCAGAAATACCTATGTCAAAGAATAGACCCACAAACACCATGAAAATTCGAAAGAATCAGGGGGTAAATGTATTAATGTCCGGATTCTTCAACTCCGGCGTGTTCAGCGTCTTCGGCGATTAAATTTAAAGCGGCGCTGCATTGTAAAGGGAAGAGTTTGGTTTGTTTATAATCCAGCATGGACAGTTTCTTCAACAGGATAGCATCCAGTTAAGAAACGATTTATCTCCTAGGAAAGGAGAAGAGCTGCATTGGAGGCCATGATCTTGGTGAAAACTCCCAGAGCTAATGACAGGCAAAATTGGAATGCCCAAACTAGGAAGTGTCCCCCATGATACTGAAGTAAATGCTGATGATACTCCCGGATAGGGGGGTTTAAATAGGCATCACGGATATCCAGATACACCCCTACACTCAGGGCCAGGATCACAGACCAAAGAGACCATCTTGAATAACTTCCATGGAAAGAACTTGTTGATATTATAGGTCCAGTACAGGTTGGAAGGAACCACCCTTTGGGCAACACAACAAAGTTTATGCAAGATCCCTTTACACTTTTGAGTTTTCGGAACAGGACAGATGACTGCTGCAGCCTAAAGACCCTAAGACCATGGAATCAAATGCCACCCTGTGCTTTGGTAAACTAAGACATGAAGAACAGGTTCTTTATGTCATTAGCTTCCTTCAAATAGGTCTATTTGAAGGAAGCTCTGAGAATATCTTCTACCTTCACATAACAATCTTGATCACCCAGGAAATCTGAAGATAGTCATAGGACTTGCCAATGAGGGTGGGGTGAGGCTGTACACAGAACCCAAGGTAAGGTGGAGGGGTGGAAGGCATTTTAAAAGTTTATCCAATGTCTTGTCCTGAATATCCTTGAAGGATGTGGCATCAGGGAGAGTAATCATGGTACTGCTAGATAGTTCAAAGACAGGAGGGTCCACTGTATGCAATGATTCCAACAATTCAAGTTCACCCTGGGAAAGGAGTTAATCTAAAACAATGCTATATAAAAGCTTTTATCTGGATCCATCTATTCATCTAATAAACATTAAAAAAGCTTGTGTGTGTGTGGGGATACAACTGTCCTGTAAGTCAGTTTTCCAGTGATCAAATAATGGTTGCCGAAAATAACTCATCCCATTCCAACAGGATATCCAAATTGTCATAGGCTGTATCACCGTCAAAATCCTGGATTCAGCCTCGTACAAAGATGGCTCTGCTACAGTTCTATCAAACGTTGTCCACGAACACTTGGAAGAATGACACTTGCATTTTGGGAGCCATGAGGCCTGAAGGGCCTAGAAAAGTTAGAGATGGATTGGATCAATAACCCGTCGTAGGCAGGACCGGAGATGGAAAACCGCCTGTGTGCTCCAGCCTGGCCTTAAGGGTATCCCCCTGATAGTGTTGTCTGAGGCTGTGGGGATAGAGATGGCTAAGTTGTCCTACAGCTAATTCAGTTTGGCGCTTTGCACATAGTTTGTAACTCTGCTGGGCATAGCCAATATGCGCAGGACTAGATTGGACTCTAGTTACCTAACCTAGCGAATATGCAGGAGTCACACGAATAAGAGGCCCTTCACACCCGAAACAGTCAGGGTTCATGTGACACACAGCAGATGCTGAAAAACAGAGGTCAGGTTAGGGGGTCCTGTGTTGAGAGCCCTGACATAGGGGCTGTCCCTTCTAAGAGATGGCAGCAGAGTACCACAGGATACAGCTTGGCTGTAACAGAGTAGAACAGGCATCCAAGGGGGAAAAAAAAAAAATTTGGGCCCAGTGTCCTTCACCCTTCTCTTATACAGAGCACAAAATTACAGAAGCCATCTGTGTCCCCATACTGCTGAAGGGAAAGAAAACAAAACACTGGCCAACCCATTGGTCTCATTGTAACAGAGCTACAGTCCAAGTAAAGACAAGTGCCTAAAAATCTTTAAAAAATATCCCTTATCAGATAAGCACACATACTACTTACAACTGAAAAACGAAATACAAAATGCACAAATACAGACAGCAAAGTTAACCTGCATGAAATTGTTATTTAAATAATTAAAGTAGTGATGTAAAATCTCTGAATAACCCTGAATACTCATGTTTCCTATTGTGTATGTGCAGGAAAAGAAGAGCTTTGCTACAGGTAGTGTGTGCGCAGACAGCACTGATGTAGACAAACACACACAACATACATATTTAGTGACCAAACACAAACAATGGGCAATATTGAAAATAACACTGCAGTTAAGAAGCCGGTGATAAGTTTGTTAATAATAGTAATAATGATGATGATCAGCCATATGTCAGGGGAAGGGAACGCCCGCTCTATCAGTTCCGCAGTACACAGCATGTGAATGTGCAGTCAGAATGGTTAGATGAACTTGATGAACAGTTCTTCCTGGCCTGCAGTGCTTTATATTTTGCCTTAGGTTATCTCCTGTCAGTGTCTGACAGGCAAGGAGGAGAGCGAGCTGCTGGGAGAGGAGAGCGAGCTGCTGGGAGAGGAGAGCGAGCTGCTGGGAGAGGAGAAGGCGTGTAACTTGCAGCAATGTGTGTGGGTGTTGTAATTGGATGTAAATGGTGTTCTGGAGAGATGAATGTATGGATAGGCTGATCTGTGAGAGATTTCCTGTCCCTACTATTATGCTTTAGTATCAACAGGAGTTACAAATCTGGTGATAAAAATGGATGTTTGATGGAGCTAGAAGATGGGGAAGATAATGTGTCTTGCTTGGAATAACCAAGAATGGAACGCACCATTGCTTTCAGAGCTGGAGAATCTACGTTTAAGCACGCGTCTCATCTCTTTCCCGCGTCTCATCTCTTTCCCGCGTCTCATCTCTTTCCCGCGTCCACGAGCTCCTTTCTGCGAGCCATCACTCTCTGAATCTTCCTTATAGTTGACCTCTCTCTTCTGATTTCTCCGTGACCTCCTTCTCCTGGTGTCCAGGTAGTCATCGCTGTAATCACTACTCTCTTCAGTCTCTGCAGTGACATAAAGACACCAGAGTTGTTAAAGCTGAAAACTCACAGACTTTTTTTTAACTTAAAGTTTTGTACATGTTTAACATGAGTCATTTCTCTAGGCTGTCCTGCTATAACTCACTGTGGGGGTGTGTGAGACTTATATGGTTGAAGGACCTCTTAGCTAGGATCAAGCTCGTTTCCTAGGGTCACTTGATATGAGTCTGAAACCACACTCCATGTACATGATGGTAGGAGGTAGGATGGAGGGGATTGTGCATGATTAGAAGAGGGGCATTCTAAAGCCTCACTACTTTATATGTCATGTGACTGTGGTTGCATAGTAATTACATGACACTTGGCAAACGGTAAAAGCATTAATAACAGGGCGAGGAAAAACAAGGACAAAAGAACAAAACAATGTGTAGGCCAACAAGTAACTAGAGTGATGTAATAAAATTATTATGGGATTGCAACTTTGAGTAAACTATATAGTATGGCTCTACATACAAGATTGTCCATTATGTACATGAAAGAGGTGGACATGTATAAAAGGTTTAGAAAAGGAGTTCTGTCATTCTTCTAGTACAGTATAAAATGTAAAAACAAATGCCAGATTGCACGACCATCCTTTCTATAATGTTATCTGTAGAACCTTTTTCCTAAATGTTCCCATAGTGTTAAAATACAAGAACACAACTAATTTTACAACTTTTAAAAGATTATTTGTTCCATTAATTCCGCTCAGGAGATTGGCCAAAAGTGTATGAAAGAAAACAGAAAGAATGAATACACGGGATGTCAGACACTAGGCATACAATAGTTGGTTTGGATGCATTGACAAGTCTCACCAGTCGCTTGGGCATCCTCTTCAGATTCATCATCTTCATCGTCGTCATCATCATCTGAATACTTCCTCCTCACCGTCCGCCTCTTCAGTCTCCTGCTCTGCCTCATCGGCCTCCTGTAGTGCCGTCGTGGCCGGCGAGCACCGAAGTCACTGTCGTTAGACTGCTGGTCATCGCTTTCATCTTGATTTTCTTCAGATACGACAAATTCATCCTGAGAGCTGGGGGTGTAAAGTGTACACGTTACTAGAGGGTGGGTACAACAATCAAGGGACTAAAACATCAACTGCAGAAGTAGAAGATGGAGAGTACATAGATGGACATGTGACTACAGGGCTGTCATTAATCACTGACCCTTCACTAATCTGGAATTCATCTTCACTCTCCTCTTCATCCACATTGCTGTCACTGTCCAGGTCATTTAATCGCCTGCGTTTTTTACGCCGTGTCACAGCCCTTTGGGGCCGTTTTCCCTCTGTTCGTTCTCCTTCCAAGATCGTGGATATGTCTTTCCCGCGGTGGCCAGTGATGTTGGCCATGTCCTTTCCTCGGCCGCCACCTTCCAAACAGAAAAAGGAAAATCTCTACAGCAAGCGATTTATTTAGCCAATTCTGGTTCTTGTTTTTGTAATTAAAGTGACACGGATAAAAGCTACGGACAATTTCAATTTATGTTTAAACAGACATTGGAAGCAAATAGTTCATAGCTACAGATGTAACAAACTTTAAATTGACATCTAACGCATCACAAAACATGAAATGAATGGTATGTGATGTGTTAAATGTCAACTTAAAGTATGCTACATCTGTATCTTTCACATTTTCAGCTTTATTGTTGGACGTTTTCTTTTTTTGCTCCTCTCCCTCCGTCTCAATATCCGGTAACTTTTTACTATGCTGCAAACAGTTACTTAGTACTATCACTTATTATAATCTCCGCAGCCTGAACACAGTTACACAAGAGAACTGATCAACATATCTCAGAATGAGACGTAAATGCTCTTGTAGAAACCGCAGTCTTCAACACACAGCTATTCCAAAGTGAAAAAACCTAAAATAGTATTTAGCACAGAGAACAGGACAGTGCTGTAACAGGACAAGCTAGTGACCATTCCAAAAATAAAATTCTTAACTTGAGAGAGATGGCACATAACAATACTGAGCACACTACTGATACCACATGTCTACTAAATATAATATATTTTCATACAGGTGTCTGTACACAATAGCATATTGTGGTTGTCTATTGCCATCTGCCATTCGCAGCAGTTTAATCAGGGCTGTAAGTCACTCACCACCCCCTCCATCTGCATCTCTGATGTCATCTTCTATCGCTTCATCGATCGCCTCGTCAAATTCATCAAACCTACAAATATAGTGATCAAATTTTCAAATCTGCAGTTATAAAAGGAAGCCACAAACAGCTGTTACTGCACTGCAAATTTGTTCTTTTTCAGTGTTGCATAATGGTGTTGGGGTGAGGCCTGGTACTTCTAAATGTTACTGGGCCATAACCAGCTCTGCAGCTTCTTCATTGCCAGGGGAAAGAGCTGATATGACCGGTGATCAACATCCAGCAAACGGCTCCCAGTGCCCCAATTTCTTAAACCGTCTGACTTGGGGGCCTGCTATACACAAGCCACCGGAATGGGGGCTTTCAGACAGATCCCAGAAGCCAGGATGCCAAAGTGCCTAAAAAATATTACGGACTTCTAACTTTTAGGAGTTATTTCTGGCGATCGACACACCTCTTCCCTGGCTAGTTAAAAGATCCTACTGCTCCTAAATTGGGATATGAAAATGGGGTGTACCAGGTGGAGTTGGAGCTAGGCCACTTTAAATCAAACTGTTAAAGGATAGCTCCTTCCCAACTATGCCCCTCCAATGGGAGCCATCTTCAGATTCGGTTAGGTGCCCCTAGTAGTAGGGTGTTTTTCTTTAAGGCTCTTGCTCTGTGTATTTTTATTCCGGTTTTTGGAAATGTGTGTGGCAGAACACATGTGCTGCTGATCAGTGACGCCCCCCAGAAGAGCCTGTCGGGCTGCCATCACTCTGGGTCCCTTATCATGGGAGAGAAGCCTTGGATCTGCCCTCTTCCACAGCATATAACAGGCTCCCCTGCTCTTCCTGGCAGTACATGCTAACTGAACTAGCTGCCGCACTGCAGAGTCGGAGCTCCAACAGTTACTAGTGCATGCAATAAAAGTGTGAAGATCTACTATACTTATAATAATATTTTCCAACCACAACGTACTGACACTATCTTTAATATTGGAAGCGGGGGTTTGGTGTTTACTGTCTTTTCTCAGTGTTAAATTTCACCACTATGTCTGAAAAAAGGAATAATAGGATAGTGAGGAAGAAAGGGGAGCATTTTGCACATGGGGGCGTGTTTCTCCTTCCCCATTGTTTGGTGAGCTTTCTTAGCAGACCTGCCATTTCCCTGCACTTGTTGTTTATCTCCTCCTGTGCTTGTTCATGTGGTGTAGTTTGCCAAGATAGGCTCTTCTGCTATACTTGTTGCTGCTTCACACTGTCCTCCCTTGCTTAGCTTGGGGTCATACATTACTATTTCTTCTACATGTAGTTTGTGTGTTTTCACCACTAAATGTGGAGGATGCCTGCAGGATGGCTGGAAAAGGGACTTGTACCATACTTTTACCAAATGAAATTCTGGCACGAATGCCCTGTTTACAGTGTGAGATGGGGTGTCGTGATCAGTGCTCTTCGAAAACTGCTTCTACGCTTACGGAGGAACTTGGGCTAAGCCACTGGTGACATACATAGCCAAACTCACTTAGGCAATGACTCAGACTAGACAGGTTGGTATACCTTATCTTTCTCAAAACTCTACTCGTATACTTCACAGCTAGCACACTAAACACTAGTAAGGCAGGGCTTGTGATACCTTTAGCCAGTCAGCTAAAGGTCTGGGGCTAGGGCTGCTTCCTCCCGTGAGATGTCTCCATAACACCCCCCAGAGTAAATCAGGCAAGTGCCACAATCCTGTAACAAGACAGGCCATTGTTTATAACTTCCAAAGAGGGTGGGACATTTGTTCTTGAGTCTGAGAGGGTGGACACTTAGTGTCGTGGATGCCTCCAGTATACACAGTATAGATGGCTTCATCCTGGGGGTTCAGCAGACTTTAGTTTTGGCGGAAACTGAGGTTACAGATTCTTCTGACTTCCTGTTTGAAAAGACAGAAGAAGCAGATGTATTGTTTTCCACTGTCTCTTCAAGCTGAAACATGTTCCAAGTGCTAGGAACAAGTATTTTGGCCTTTCATCCCTTACCATCAGAAGTGTCTATTAAATGGGAGAATTCTCCCAGGGTAAAGCCTCCCATTGCTCACCGCCTAGCTAGAGCCATTACTATGCCGCTGCTGGAAACAGGCACGCTCTGGGTCAGTACGTGTGCAAAGTGTAATTTTCTCCTTAGATATGCACATGTGGCGGCAAGCATTTTGTTCAGCCTGATCAGGTCACTGGATTGGGTATTCATGGCTCTTCAGATAAGGGTGGCAAAAACTGGCCACAGGTCTCCACAAGATAAGGCAGGAGTGGATGTTACTATTGGCTGAACATTTTATAGGATGCTAAAACTCAGGCATCTTTGGATGCACTGTCTGTCACCACCAGGTTTTTCTGCACTCATAATAGCAGCCAGGCATTCTTTGGAGTTACATGCCAGGGCAGCAGATGCAGAATCTAAATAACTCTGAAGTTATTACCGTTTCCAGTATCGCTCTTTCAGATTAAGAATTGGAGCAGATCTTTAATGTAGCTACATGGGACAAGAGCTTTCTGCCCATCAGCAAAACTACACTGAGACAGCCTAGGTTTCAGTCCTTTCGTTCCTTCGGAAGGCAGAGAGCAGCTTCCACAGGATGGAGTTGTTACAATCAGGATTGCGAGCCTGGCAAGAAGGGGATTTCCTTGCATCCCTGGACAGAGGAACATGGCTACTGCCATGTTTCCATAGTGGAGGGGCTTCAATGTCTACTTCGATTTGCAATGCACACTATCAGTTTCAGGATTTTACACTTTGACCTAGCTTCTGTCCCAAGGTTCCTCACCAGCATTATGGCAATCAGGGCAAATCTCTTACTGTCTCAGGGTGTAACTATCGTACCATTTTGGACGACTCGTTTCAGACACCATCAACATCTGTCTTTTCGACAGCAAATTCAGATAACTATCTTGACTCTGGGGAGACAGGACTGGATTCTCAATCTTCCTTGATCCAAGCCCAACTGGTTCAGCGATGGAATCTGCCAGACATATCTCTTGGTTTCATGTCTGCACTTCTTGGTTCCTCTAGACTGGAAACAGTCTACAGACTATGTACAAGGATGCCATGTCGATTCCTTTCAAGTTTTGCCGGGTCTACCTGTTCCCATCTAGTCCCATGCTCCTGCGGGTGTTACAGCAGCTATTAAGAGTTTGGGTTGCCGCCTTCTGGTGGTTCCAGATTGATACTTTGACATACTATGGATGGCCATAGGTCCACTTAACGGTTGCCTCTCCGTTTGATTTTTTTCTGGTTCTGGTTCCTCTTTTTGTCATCTGCTTTGGCAGTGGGGCTACGGACACCGTGATCCTTCGGGCTAGGCGTTTCTTCCCACAAACTTGTGCCGACTGTGATCCAGGTGTAGTTATTTATTCCTCTCCTGCGTGCTACCGTGTATGGAATTGCTTGTATTCCGTGGTGTGCAGGTCACACTTCACATACTGGGGATTTGTTTTTGTGCTTGTTCACCTTTTCTGTTTTTTTGTTCAGGCAGAGCTCGCTTCGTACTAAGCTCTCGTATGCCAAAGGGGTGTCTCCGTTTCTGATCTTTACACCTTGTGGTTGTGGTCTAGGCTCTCTGGTGCACTGTGGACCATACAATGTCAGTTACCAAGGGCAGTTGGTGCTTCCTGGTAAGCTCGTGTGGTTGCTTCGGCCAAACTGTTTTACTGGACCGCTGTGTGGTCGTCTGTCCACGTCTTTTCCAGATTTTGCCTGTTGCAAGGTTTTACATCCCAGGATGCAAGCTTTGAGCGTGTTTGTTTCAGAGCAATTATTCCCTTAATGGACAACTTTGGTATGTCCCCATTCAGTGCTCTCCTCAGAAAATTTTGACAAAACCGGGTCGCATTAAGAAGCAGCCGGGCTGGGGGAAGTTTAATACTTTGCTAAAATAATATTGAAAAATGTTGGAGGTTATTGCCCACACCTGCCAGGACTGGTGGTCAGAGATCTAACACACACTGCTGGCTGTAGTGCTCACATAATGCCTGTTCCAATAGGAGAAACAATGGTTTATTTCTATAATAGGAGTCTGTTGGGTTCCAAGAGCCTGGTGGGCAAGTGAAACAGCTGGGTGGAGCACCCGGGAAATAGGTGCTGGGGAGAACACTGCCATTGTTGTAGTGTTTCCTAATGGCAGGAAAGAAAAGGATTTTTTTTATTCACTGTAAAACCCATTTCTCCGAGTCTATTCAGGGACACTACACTCCCTCCCCCCCCTTGATCTGTTAGTTATTTTATGTTCTAGGTGTTCTGTTATTCCTAGTTAGGCCCTCTCTTCTGGGATTTGTTATAAATGAAGAGGGCTCCTGTGGGAGGGGCATAGTAGGGGAGGAGCTATCCTTCAACAGTTTAAGATATAAAGGGGCCTAACTCCAATTCCACCTACTATACCCCATTGGCACAGTGTCCTCCAATGGGCTCAGAGAAATTGATTTTATGGCGAGTAGAAATTATTTTGTCCTATACCTCCACTAGTCATCAGGTTGAGGGGTCTGTGCCGTAACTGTGTGGAGTCTGTATGTTCCCTTTCATATGGGTTTCCTCTGGGTGCTCGGGTTTCCTCCCAAACTCCAAAAACAAACTGGTGGGTTATTTGTCTGCTGACAAAATTAACTGTAGTGTCTGTGTATGGGGTAGGAACTTTAGACTGTAAACTTCATTGGGGCAGAGAAGGATGCAAGTTACAAATATTCTCTGTACAACGCTGCTCAGTTGGTGGCAACATATAAATAAATGATGCTACAATAGCCACCAATGACTCTGCATTCTTTACTTTCACCAAAATACTTTAAATACCAACCGGAAGAATGTTGTACAGTTGCCTATACCACTAAGCCAAAACTGACATTGTTAAGTCTCAGGCCACCCTCAAAGAGCTATGACATATAAAATCCAATACAAAAGGCACACAGTGTTCCTTATCTAGCAGAGCATGTAATTGTAATGCATCTCTCAGATGTCTGTGTATGGGTGAATGTTATTGATGAGATCAGTCTACCACTAACATGGCTGTACCTGGAGGAGAAAGCTGTTCCTCACAAATCTCACCTGTAACTGATGAATTTTCTGGTCCTCGTTGAACGCCTTTCCAAGGGCTTAGGTTTTTTCTTCTTCTTCTTCTCTTCCTCCTTTTCTTGAACTTCTGGCACATCCTCAGCTTCCTGTAACAACGTCTGTTGTTAGGAATAATTCAACGTCAAATTTTGACTTGTGATAAAAACACACTCCGTAAAAACGTACGTACTTGAGTAGGAATAATGTTCTCAATACTGATTCCAACGTAAACCAATCGTTCTTTCCTGAGGGACAAGAAAGCACAATTAAGCCAGCTGCCTGGTGGACTTCGGTTCATCTCCTCCAAATTCCAGGTTGTGACAAAATACAAGAAGCTTTTAAACCTGCAGAAGATTACTCTGCCTATGGGTTCATTCATACTTGCAGATAAGGTGCCAGTTACTCAGGACCTGCGTCACACTAAGCACTTTACCTTCGCTCCGCACGCTCTTTCTTCTTCAAAACAACGTCTAAATTCTGCAACTGCTCCTCAAGCTTCTCACACAGTAATTTCTATTGGTAAAGAGAAACAGATCAGCACAATCCTTCTTAGCCACCACTGGTATTTGGTGGAGACCCACAAATACCTCCAAACAAGTTTAGGATTAATCGGCTGAAAACAATCACTGTTTAGCCACCTATAGGTAAATGCACTTAGCCAATGTTCAGATCACACAACACAATGGACTCTTGTGATCTATAATGATTTCCATGACTTACACCAGTGGACACAAAACTGGTCATTGGGTAATTACCCCAACACCAATTGGCAAAAGTAAATTCCACCAAAACAAAAAAAAAAAAAGTCCCTTATAACAGAAAGTTACACAGACAATAATAAATATAACCTGATGCATACATGTTGGCAAGGAGGACAAAACCATTCTCCATCAGGAATCAACATCAGTGGTGGTCGGAGACAGGCTGTATGATATCCACTATCACACGAGTCACACAGCAAAATCTAGAAAACAATAAATAAAACTGTATTAGGCTGGTAATACATACATCATTTGAAGGGGAACTCCAATCCAAGATATTCTCCCTCCCCATAAAATAATATATTTTGTAATATGGTCAGGTTACAAATGGTAACATGTTTCTAGCAATGAATGTCTTGGTCTATGTGGTGAAATTCTCACCCACTAAGAACAGACATTTACACGAACATGGTACATGCTCTCCTTTTTAGTACCAATAGGAGATGTGTAACGTAAATATTATGTAGAGTTTATTGTATGGGGAGCAGGTAAAATCTGAGCCGGAGTTCCACTTTAAGGATTACATGATTTGAAAATAAATATCAAGTACCACTAGGTAACATTCCTGCTGAAACTGAAAAATAGCTGAAGAGTGAAGCTTGATGGATAGCCTTTATAATCTAGAGATTTGTTAGGGACCATAGATCCAGTTTTGAAAAATTAACCATTGCATGACCAGTGGATTCCCTCCCTGCATAACCAAGCTTCAGGTTTTTGGGAAGCTGTGGTTTCCTTGAGAATAATTATTTTTAAGGTGCATCAATCTTCACTTCATACTCATCTATATGTCCCAAGGTTTGAAGTCAGTGGGGCCAGAACAACTTGTAGCCAATCAGATCATTGAAATGGTGACAGTAATGCAGATTATTTTAGGAGATGAGTGTTCTAATCATGAGGGAAGCAGTGACTTGTCCAATCATGTTATTAGGATAATGAGGACACGGCTGCATGTGAATTTGACTCAGCATATTGCTGCAATAAGAGTTTGACATATGTACTTTGTGCTGTTGGAGGACCCTGCTCCTTCCACTCTATAACACTCAGTCTGTGGCTTCCTGCTGCCTCCATTCTCCTCCTCACAATGTCACTGCCCCTGATGCAGCTCTGTCCTCACTAACACATCACCCATCTCCTGATATACTTTAACACAATCACAGGAGTACACAGGTCACTGCCTCTCAGGATCTGCAGTCAAGCCAGATGCTGTAACCATTGCGATGATCTGATTGGCTAGAGGTCACAAAAAGTCTTACCTCACCATCAACAGAAATGAAGCTGCCCTGTATGGGACCCACTTTGCAACGTCAGGAATGGGATCCTTGCTACCACCCTCCAGGTGTCAGCCAAGCCTAACCAGCATAAAACTCAGTACAGGCATACCTGCCCATGCTGCCGTCTCCTCTTTTTTTTTATAAATTGCAGGCAAAATGCCCTGCAGCCCATCTCATAAATGGGCACTAAAATAGATGGACTAAGGGAGGTTACAGGAAGGAGGAAATTCAATCTAATAGTGGTGGGGGGTCACTTAAGCCCTATGGTTTCTTCCTGTGATGCCAAAGTAAAAAGGAACCTTATTTTGTTTAAAATAGAAGTGTGTGTACTATAAGGAATAATACTCTACCCTAATGTAAAAGAATGGATATTAGAGCTCTACTGGAGCTGCGTGACTCGGTATAAAAATACTTGGTCACAGAACGTCTCAGTGTTTGATATTCTTATATTTAACATATTCTGATTATATAGCACCAAGATTTATAAAAACATAGCATCTCAATAACAGTTTCATTGAATGAAGTACAATAACGGGTTTTAGAGGCAGTTTATTCCTGAGATCAATAGAGTAGGCAGAGTAATAAACAATCTATACTGTATTGCAGACATCTTTGATGCCCATTTCTAAATATCTTTATTCAAGTGTTTATAAATGAGATGAGGATGAAACCTGTAATATGATTGTGTGATGGAAATACTGACCAGCTCGGGGTGATTGGGGAGGCTACACTTCTTGCACGGTTCATCATCTTCCCCTGGTACACCGTCCTCTTTTTCTTCATTTTCCGAACCCTCCTCTGAATCCTCACTATCCGACTCCTCAGTTTCCTCCTCACTAGATGATTTGCGCCTACGTCGTGATCGGAAGTTGGTCCAGCGCGCCCTTCGCCTTTGCCTGGGTTTCTGAACATATTTTTAACAGTTAGAAAAAATAAAGGTTACAAAGAAGCACTTTATAGATTGTCATGTCACTAGAAGTAGCTGTGTGATCACAGGCGTTTCAGTGTTCCTGCGGTCACATATCAATAAGCTGATAAATATCAATATTAAAGGGAACATTAACAAAACATTATACACTAAAAAGTGTACCTGTCTTGCAGGTCTGAAAAGTCTAATGTTAATAGTCAGGCCTGCAGTGTACTGTTAGCACACATCCTTTTCTTTATCACAAGTGAGTGGCAAACATAGTGGAGAATTCAGTCTGTCACGAGGTGCTGTGATGCATCTCTTGTACAGTCTGCAGAGACATTGCATTGGAGTTTGTACGAAAATCTCTGCAAATTTTCCCTCACATCTCTATGGGACGTGAGGGAAAATGAGCAGAGATTCTCTACCTTATTAGCCGGCAATGTGCGCAGTGGGAGGCACTTTGCGGCTTATTGAATTCCCCCCATAGAGTTTGGCTATTTCTCCTGACTTCACATATTATCAAAACTTGTGTATTACAGGGCTAAATAATAAACACAAAAGAGAATCCTTTTCCTGACAGTTTACATCTTTAAAAAGCTGCTTATGAGAGGTTGCATCATTCTAGAAGAAAATAAAAGCCTGCATGTCAGGCCTGCTGTCTGATAGGTAACTAAACTGCTGTTTGCAGACTGGTGATTGGGTAGTCTCCTAGGACTTAAAAATACATTTTATTATCACGATTCATCTATAAAAAATGTTCAACTGTATTTTAATGTCATAAAGAAAGCAAATTATTAAATAAGTTGGATTTATGAAATTTGTTTCATATAGAGGTGTGTTTTAACACCACAGTCTTCCTGCATCAATGCGATAGGTGCATCATGTCACTACTCTGTGCTGCTGGGGATCCTGCTCCTCCCACTATATAACGCCTAGTCTGTGGCTTCCTGCTGCCTCCATTCCCCTCCTCACATCATGTCACTGCCCCTGTCACATACAGGCCTGTCCTCACTGACAAATCATTCATCTCCTGATATACTCTGTGCTGCTGGGGACCCTGCTCCTCCCACTATATAACGCTCAGTCTGGTAATCTTATTGGCTAATCAACAGGGTACATGTGGCTGAGAATTAGATAAAGACTGAATACAATAAGGCAGTCAGACACGTCAACCACACCTTAAATTCTGCACAACGCACCATATACATGAATAATCCTAGTGAAAATAAAAAAATATTCCACAACACTTCTCTTAGATTTAGCGCATGTATAAGTTTCTGGCCAATTTACCTTCTTTATTTTCTGGCATGGCTCCTTTTCAGATTTCCTCTCTTTCTCCAGTTTTGGTGGAGCAGGCATTTCCTCTTCATCACTCTCCTTATTCTCAGGCTTGCATTCTTTGATTTCCGCTACTTTTGCTGAAGGTCTGGAAATTCGAGGAGATCGCCTCAGTCTCCGTCCAATGTTTTCCTCCATCTCAGCATCCTCTATATCCTCCACAGTGGTATTCTCTACAGGCAATTCAGGCCTCTTCCTCTTGCTGGATATCCGGATTGTCAGTTTAATGCCATCTTTCTGTCTCTCAGAAGTCATCTCCTTGCTCTCTGGTCCACTATTCTCGTCTTCTGGAGCCGACTTTAACTTGTGTTTATTTCTGGAAATTAGAGATGGCTTTTCTGAAGTCTTCTCCTGTTGTGCTGTTGTAGCCCCCTCAACTTTGTCATCCTCCGCCCCTTTAGAGTCAGATGCCACACTGATGTCACTTCCCTTTGCAGATGACTTATCCTTACGTTTGCTCCTTAAACTAAAGCCTTTCTTCCCCAATACATCTTTTGCAGGTTTTTCATTTTCCTCAACTTTATCAGTAGATGCCTCAGGCTCCTCTTTTCCTTCAATCTCTGCCCTTTCTTTATCTTCAATGGGTTTCTCCGGCTTCAGTGTTGAGTTCTTTGTGGAAGTTCTTTTAGAGATCAGTAATTTTCTTCTTGCAGTTGCATTTCCTTTAGCTTTTACATCTTTTGTCTTTGATTCAGACTCCTCTTTCCTCCTATCTGTATCTTGCTCTTCAGCGTTACAGTGTTTTTCAGAGATGCAGTCCTCTGTTTTTCCCGATACTTCCTTCACGTCACTGCTTTCTGTGGGCGATACCTTGGCAGGTTTATCCGGAACCTCAGGCTTCTTTGTAGACTCTGAACTAATAACATCTTTCTTAGCGTCTCCCTTGACCTGACTCTGCTTTTCTTTACCACAGTCTGAAACAGATTCTTCTTTTTTCTCTTCTCCTACTTTGGCTTCTGCACTGCTTTTCTCTAATTCAGCCTCACAAGGAGGGACCTTCACGGATGCCTTCTTAGAGGATTCTTCTAACGATGGGGTGGGGAGATCACTGCTTAGTCCCGTTACACCTTCCTTGCCGTTCTCCTTAAGCTCTTGTAAACTTTTGATGACGCTAGGATTCCTCTCATTTGTTACACGATGTTCATCCTTGGTTGAGCCGATAACAGATTCTCTCGTGGAGGTGGAACTTTTCTCTGCATGATCCGCTTTTGCTTTGTGTGTTGCTTTATCACTGTTCAAATCACCATTCACCAACTGCTTCCCATCAGCAGTAGTGCAAGGCCCTACAGAAGTCTTTGTACTATCATCTTCTAGTTTTCCTTCCTCCTTTTGCAGCAGCTCTTTTGTGGGGGTCTTGGACTTGCACAGCGATGTTTTAACCTGGCTGTCAAAATCGTCCGTCAGCTTGAGCTCCCGTTTTTTCAACGGGATCTTAGCCTGCTGGTCATTCTTCATTTTCCCGGTGTCCTCTATAGATTTTTCTACATGTTCTTCAGTGCGTTTGACAATAACAGAAATCTCTGAGCGTTCTGGCTCCGGTGGTGGAAGGGTCTTATCAGAGTTCCCTTTTGATTCCTTTAAGTCTTTTGGCTCTGCTTTTTCATCTTTAATCTCCACTATTACTGGCTTTACGTTCTCCTTGAAGGAGTCACTCTCTTCTTTGGCAGATTGTTTCTCTTCCTTTACATCCAAGGGAGGTTCCGTTTTTATTTCACTGCATGTTTTCAAAGGTTTCTCGTCGTCCGTTTTAAAGCTATTGCCGTTTTCTGCTGGACAAGTGCTTGTGGGCGTTTCCACCACGTCCGGCTTCTCTATCATATCATCATCTCCAGGCTTCTCTACAAGCCAAAAAATAGTGAAATAATGTTATAATAAATCTAATCAGTAAAGATCACTAGATGAAAAGTGAAACCTAATCAAATTCACTATTTCTACATCTATAGCTTAAGGGTTTTCAATGATTCACAAATATTGTTTTAGGATTTAACATAGCATAAAATGTGAATATTCAACAGTCAGCAGAGGCAGTTAGAGAGAAAAAAAAAAGACTACCAACTGATTAAGCGATTAGTTTATTAGAGAATAAAAGAATAAAAATTGTATTTACAGAACGAGATATTTAAATAAGGTGTTGTTCCCAGCTATGTTTCAATAGTAAAACTATCGTCACCAGGCATAAGTATAATATGGTAGTACGGAGTATTTGATAACATTTATATTGTGAATGAAACACTAAGACATAAATAATAGGACCTTTGGGTATTTGTTAGAGGATTCTTCTATTATTAAATCAGCAGTCAAGGGTGTGAGAGGGGTGGGGGGGGGGGGGTTATACAGAACCTCTATGATGTTCATTTTTATAAGACACTTTCTACTAACCCTACTTTGCTGTATTAACTACATATAAAAACCCTTTTGTATAGTGCTTTAGTGGAGGAAGTCATTTCGGGGGGATACAAGTTTTTGTATGTTTCTTTTCCAGTCACCCCAATTTACTATCACCTACCGAAATTACATAAATCACTTTTACCACATCCTGGGTGACCTATTCTTTTGGGTTTGGTTTCCCTTACCTCCAATTTATGTTTTTATGTTGATTTTTATTTACAACCTTTAGTGTGCTCTCTAAAATCTTATAAAAGTGATTCAATGTGTTTGCTTCATTTAATTAAAGATCTTGTTTGGCATGAGGATTATCGTTTTCTCACTCTTGATGTACATACAGGCTTTGTACGCCAATAAAGCACACAATCAAGGAATAAACACCATGAAGAAAATACTGAGCTGTCAAAGTACATTAACAGAGAACCACCAAAGATTTATTATTGATTCAATCATTTATTTTAACTCACAATTACTTTCTTTTGGAAAGCACACATTATTTGCAGGTGATGGGAACAGCCATGGGGACCAGGTTTGCCCCAAGCTATGCCAACTTCTATATGGGTGCGTTTGAAGATGAGCGCATCTACGGCGGCGGGTCCTTTATGGCCGTTATATAGATGATCTTTTTATTATTTGGAAGGGTGATGAACAATTGGTGATGGACTTTGTATCACATTTAAATTCTAACTAATAATTTGAAATTCACTCACAGCTTTCACAGAATTTCCATGAATTTCTTAGATTTGACTTTCTCCATTAATGGGGTAAAAACTGAAACTCAGACCTTTAAGAAGGAAGTTGACACTAACAACTTCCTCCATTATGACAGCTCCCTAAAGGACAGCTGATGCGCCCTAGACGTAACTGTTCTACTTTTGCTGACTTTGAATGTCAGGCAAGAGAAATGATTTGATCATTTAAGGAGAGAGGTTATCCTCCAGATCTTTTACAGTCGACTTATAATGTAGTTAAAACATTATATGAGTCTACTTTATTATTAAACCAAAAAAAGATAAGCCTCAATCCAAATCAGTTTATGGATTTGGCCTTTATTTCAAAATTTAATAATGCATTGCATCATATTAAAATCATCAGGAGACATTATCTTATTTTACAACATCCAAGGATCCAATTCTACAAACAATACTTCTAGAAAACCTGAAAGTGATTTTTTTAAAAAGAATTGTAAACTAAAAACGTATTGGTTCCGAGTTTAACGCCTAAGACCAAACTTTGTAATCAGACTATATACCCAAACTGGTTATTGAGGCCAGTGAGTGGTACTTACAGATGTTCAATGACAAATTGCATCACATGCAAATATATCAAATATGGCTCTAAAGAGATTGTTTCCTCAAGTACAAATAAAGAATTCAATATATTGGGTTTCATTAATTGTACTACACTACATACATTGTAATTTATTTGCTGCAATTTAGTTGTTCTTTACATTATATTGGAAGAGCAACCAGAACCTCAAAAGAAGGACAGTGGAACACAGACAAAATATTTTGAATAAATATCCTCATCACCATCAGCATTTTGCATAAGTTCATAATGGGGATCCAACTTGTTTATCTGGGGTTGAACACATTAAAAACCACAATTAGAGGAGGTGACAGATACAGCAGACTGTGTAAGCAAGAAGTAGTGAGGGTGCATCAGATGAATCAATGGAACTTAATATTAGATGACACTTGGCATTGTCAGCTCATTGTTTATTTTCTAGAGCGAGGAAGGGGACCTGTTAGATGGATCTGCATATCTCCCACTTCTTTTTAGTTTGATCCATGTACATGTGTATTTCTTACATATATACAATTATTCATTCTTATTCAATTCAGTTTATCATCTTTAGTAGTTTTATTTATTTGCATATATTTGTTGCATGATGGGAATTTATTTTATTACTTTTTCGAAATTAGATGTATTTTAATTTATCATTGGTTTAATATGTCATTTTCATTTTGAATTGGTTTAACCTAGTACTATTTATTCATATATATTTTATTACGCAGTATGTTTGTTTATTAGTGATTGTTCTTATTTAGTTGTGTCTCGCTCCACAATGAAAGGGTTCACTTCAACCAACCACATTGTTATTAGTGGTTTCTCACTGATCACCAGATGTAATGCAAGTTTTTGTGCTTAAATTGACCTAGGGAGAGCTTGATCTCATTTCATTTATTTTTCCCCTCGGATGAAGTTACTTCTAGTAACGAAACGCGTTCGGTTATATTGGATTCATTATCTTTCTCCATTTCATCATATATTTAAATCGGGAAGGATATTTTTTGCTGTGCAAAGAGTCATATGGCTGCATATAAGCTCCACACGAGTTTCCATTCACTTATTGAGAAGAACCAACAGCTGCGGAGACGCTGTGAGTCTGTGCTCTCTGCTACCATCAATCTAGCAGTGCCTCTGCTTCTTTTGCTAGATCCTGCTCTGATCTATTTACACATCAGCTGTTCACATCGCTGCCGGTATACCTGGGACCATCAGCCGACTGGCGAGAGCTGCTGGCGGGTGAACCCGGAGGGTCCGGTTATTTCAACATTTCCGGAAGTGACTTTTTTGTGTTCTTTTTGTTTGACGCCAACATCTGAATTTTGTCAGTTACTTTATACTTATCAAGAGTACCATCTACACATGAGCTCTTCGCTCCATGTTAACTTAGCCTTATGGGCTTGTTTATTAAGTTTTGATATTATCATTCAGGGCGACTATGTGCGGCTTGATGGAAATACTATTTTAATACTCCACTATGGAGTTGTATACTTTTCACAGCTATAAATTTTAAAGACATACTTTTAATTCGATACCATATATTTCCTAAAGCGGATCAATTTCCTTGTAAAAAGGCCCTCTGGATTTGAAGCAGGTTCACAAGAACAAAGCAGTTATTATTTCATTATTATATATTCATAGGGTCTTTTATATAATTGGGTATTATAATATGTTTGCATCTTATTCATTGTTATTAGTTTTTATGCGTACATGTTATTACACCTTGCTATAACTATCTGTGAGCCACGGTTATCTTTATATACGTTTATTACATTACACATTGTATAGATCTTAGTATCACGTTTGATTGACTATTTAGGGCAGGGGTCAGGGAACTTTTTTACCTTTTACCCCAAAATATAGTTAGATACGTCGACGTTACCCCCTTGATTTGAAAGGAAGGAAATCATATATTATTAATTATTGTAATTAAAATTTTTATTGAATCTATTAAAAAAAAATTTGAAAGCTTCAACTTCAAAACTTCATGTTTTGGAGAAATGATGTTGCTTCATTTTTGATACGAGAGCATCAATATTGGGGCATTTTGATGTCAGAGCAATTTGGATACAGTCTTCAGCGTTCACTCGATTTCTCTGCTTTGTTTTTATGTTCGTTTGAGTGGAAAATCCTTATTTGCAAAGGTAGGTTGTTGCAAAAGGCAGCAACTTTTTGACTGCCTCCTCATGTGCAATTTTGAATGCCTTTGTAGCTGTTGACATCCAAAAATATGACCGATCTGCTTTGTTTTCAAATGCAATACGTGCTTCATTATTGTATTGAAGCTCAAGAAGTGTCTCTGCCAACCCTTGAGGCTCTTCTGGTACAACAGCAATTTCACATTTAAAGGGGGTCTACAATCCAACTGACAGCATGTGAATCGGCAGCATTACCCCCAGGAATTTCATTTTTACCCCATTTGGGGTAATTTACCCCTGTTCCCTGACCACTGATTTAGGGCTCCAGCCCTGGTATTAAACTTAGGTTTGAGTCCATATCTCTTTGTATTCATTAGATGAACCTCTTTTCCTCTTGATTGTATAACTTTTACACATAGTTTTCTAACTTTTTTTTTTTTTACAAAATAGCATTGGGTGAGTTTATTGCAAATTCTTGTGTTCCAATACAGGCAGTAGACAGTTTGCCTCCAAAATTGGAACATTTTCTCTCTATTTTTGTTTTGATTACTGTATTCGTTCCAAGAGAGCAGCCCCTAAAGATTTGCATAAAGTTTGGGATATTTTGCCAGTAGAAAGTTAAACGAAAATCTTGATGATTCTGGTGCGGATAGTATTCTGCCATATGTATTACTTGTAATCACTAATAAACCTGTGTGATAGATTTGAGGTTTGATTTCCTCTGTTTCACAGCCCCTGATGACCGCGGGGGTGACAATTAGTGGCAAGTTGTCAGTTGTTCCCTTGCACCTTATTTTTGTGATACTGATCGCATGATAAAATATACTTAACTCGCTAATTTTTGCTGTCAGCTTCTAAGAGTATGAGCAGAAATTAGCTGATGTAAGTATATTTTATCACACGATCAGTACAGCAATTTCCTAAAGTTTGCGCTGCAAAAGAAAACACAAGGGAATGGCTGTCACTGTGCGGCAGTGATTCTCCAATGATGTTATAGCTTTTCAGCTGTCCTGACAATCATGCATTGGTGAACCTCTATATTGAGACTTATTATAGAAGTTTATTACTAACTTTGTTAGAATTCTTGGGCAACAAGGATTTTTGGTCCTATTTTTAGGTCCAAGCATCTTATAAAATGTAGATATATAAAAGGTATCTTGGGTCATTCACAGATGATAAAAAAAAAAAAAAATGCAACAAGTCACAGTAGTTGCTGGGTAACATCAAAAATACCCAAAAAAACCCACAACACATTGAACATC
The DNA here is from genome assembly GCF_038048845.1 of Mixophyes fleayi. NCBI lineage: Eukaryota > Metazoa > Chordata > Amphibia > Anura > Limnodynastidae > Mixophyes > Mixophyes fleayi. Next base: position 19,008,187 of record NC_134403.1, read on the forward strand.
TAGCAAACTGCTCCTTTCCTGTGTGCTTGGTGACTGGTAGCGAGACCATGCCCAGCTGAGGCAGGGAGCCGTATACCCACCCCAGGCCACATGGTTTCCAGCGGAAACAATACGAGGATTACAAGCCTAGAAAGCAATTGTCTAAAACATGAATGGGTCAAAAGATTTGATAGATAAACAGCTTTTAGAGCAAACAAAAAGTGCTTTATTTGTGTATAAGTGATGTATACTGCCTCCATCAAGAAAATCAAACACATATAAACCCTTCACTGGAAGAATCATAAACTATTAGTGGTCATTCCCATCATTTATAAAAATTGAACAGAAAGTTGCCCAAGTGGCACCATGCCAGTAACGTCCTGCCTGCACAGTATTATATTACAACTTCTGCTATTTCAGAAGGACGGCCCATAGCCCTGCCATGGGCTTACTACAGGAAGGAAGTTTATTTGGCATAGGGAAAAGGGTTTCCTTATCTCAAATATCTCTAGTTCTGCTAAATTCCCCAAACATTTACATATGTAAAGGTTAGTGTGGCTTTTATAGAAAGGAGCTTGTATTTAGGATCAGCAGTACAGAAACCAAAAGGACCATTGAAACATACCCCCATTTTCTTCTTTCTTGATGTCTTCATCCTCTGGATTGGGACTTTCACGAGATGAACCGTCCTGTGGCTCAGGTTTCTTCAGTAACGCAGGGTCTATTTGTGCTTTCAGGAGTTCCAGGGTTTCCGCCAGCTCATTCCTGGTCCTACACCGGATAAAGTAACATAAACAGGTAATTAAGTCTTATAAAAATCACAATACAGAGATATAATTGTATATGCACTTTAAGCGTTTACAGGGTGTGTGAATAAGCCTAACACAAAATTTAAAGCAAATTACATCAGACATAATTTTATCATATAGTGTAAATATTAATACTACTAGCTGAATCGTGTTAACATTCAACTCAGCCATGTAATACAAGGAAAATGGTTCAAGAAAGGAGCAGGTAACAGGTAACACAGACCCTCAGATATCATCATCATTATATATGAGCAGATGTGACTTGAAAATTAGCCTGGACAGCAACAGAAAACAACTCATTTCACTTAAATAAAGTATTCTTGTTTACCTGACATCTATGTGCATTTACATGGTATCTTTTCAGTTATGCACTGTCTGGTAAGAAAGGACAACCATATACATTTCACATACAGCAGGATACATCTTTACAAGAACGGGTTAAGTTGAATTGAGATAAATTCCTATCTTCGTGTATCGCAAAAGATGGTAAAATAGGAGCTGCAGGAGCACATAGCTGCCTTCCTCCCACAGTATTTATATGGTGGGAAATAACGTACATTTATCCTTTATTCGACAAGGACTATTTTTTTCACTGTCGGTAAGCCCTACAATTCTTGATGAATTCTTGGGGGCAGGAACACATCCCCTCAAATCTCTCTCACTGATAAAACCACAATTTCCTCAGTCTCCCAATCCTGCTACCTTCATGTGACACTTCACTCCTCACATCCAGTCTCCCTCCCAGTCCTGTCGCCTCCTCCTTATAACCTGCAATAATACACCGTCTTCTGGAAATCTCTACACTACCACCCCATAGCCTCCAGAAACCATTTCAAATTACTCAGCCGCACCTACAAAGCCCTCAACAAGACCACCCCTTCATACACCTCAGAATACTCTCCCTCAGGTCTTCTTAGATCTAGGTCAGACCTCTGATGACCACATCTAACCAACACCCATACTCTCTTCAGCACCCTTATTGGACACAATAGTGACCTGACTATGCACTTCCATGTAGACCCGTCTTGGTCATCCTGCTCCTCGATGTACATGCGGATATTGTGATCCTGATCCAGTTGATACCAGTACATTAAGCCGTCCTTATCCCGCCCTAGTGGCTGTACACGCATGGCGTCGGCGTCCTCTTCATTGATGGCATTTTTAAACTTCAGATTGTCATCAAACTGACACTCACACAAGTGCTGCAAGAAGAAGAGATTTAAGATAGCGCCTTCAGCCTTCCAGAGCAAGCAAACGTTTCACAAACACCAGGTTATTCTATCACAAATAGAAATCAAAGCAACGCAAAAGTCAGTAAAAGGGCAAATGAAGACATCCCCATGCTTAAAGATGTACAGTATTACTTTATCAATGGAAATATATTCAGCTCAACTTCCCGCAATAGGCGACATGTTTCACTGTACATGAAAGTGTATGTCTCACGTGCTCACAGTGGGGGCAGCTATTTTGTGGGTTGAATCAATATTGATGAGAATGCAGCCTATCAGTGTCCTCGGATCTCAAACATCCAACGTATTCTTTATTTTAGGATACACAATTATAATTCCTTCAGTTTGTTGCAGTGAGCAGTGACCTTTATAGTACAGGAAGAACTTACATACAAAAAACTAACAACTAAAACAGCTAATCTAAATAAAAACAAACATACTATGCTGAAAACAATGACATGCTAGGCTGGTAATAAATCAGTAATAAATAAATTACTGTGGGCAGTGGTTACAGGTATAAGACACTTGTAGTTGTCTAGTAGATTATACATATCTGGTAGCTCTAGTTATTGTGCCACTAAGAACATCAGCCAAACCTACGTTAATTAGCACTCAAGCTGGTTCAAGAGTATTTAAGATTTAATGGTATAATTTAAAGAAAGATAAAGTTCCAGAACTATTTTAGAGTTTTATTGGCCAATTGGAGCATGTAACTTATACCTGTGTGTTTCCTCTAGCATCTCTCTGGATGCAGGGATAACAATGGGGAATATGGGGCTATGTGATGGGAAGTTCACAGACAGCTAACAACGCTGGCCTTTCCCCAGCTCCAGAGACACAACAACATAAATTACCTTCAGTAGTCCCACTTTACACTCCAAGCTCATCTCCTGGTACCCCTTCTTCTCCATCTCCCAGGCCCATGTGCTGTTGTAATCCTGGCAGATCTGTATATAAAGACATTAATGGTTAGTCGCAGGCCTGATGAGGTTTCTTAATGTACAGAAACATTTACATCTTCAGATAAACCTTTACTTAAGTAAAATTATGTTGTAGAATTCCTATCCTTGCATCAGATACCGTACTTAGTAGATCATTATGATATTATGTTACACCATAGAGCTGCAGTTGTCACTATACATACGTCTGGATAGTGGGATTATTAGAGATCCTCCACTAACAGACATATAACATTGTTCCCACACTACAGTCCTTGCAGGGTGGGCCTCGTTGGATGGGACATCCTCATGTCAGATTAATGAGGATCCCAACCAAATGTAGCCTGTGGATAGGGTTTAATGAGTTTATGTAAAACGACATACATGATAAACTTTTACACACCTATAGTCCTACTAAATATTACCCAGTGCACCACTGGAGTACAATTTGCAGATATATACAAATCCAGTCTGGAGATAAGGATTTAAGATAGATTTTTCTACCTTGTAAGGAGAAAAACGTGTAAATTTTCTGTCAATATTGATCACAGTAGAATATCTTATGGTTACATTATGTATAATACACTAGAAATAATCACAAACTGTACCTTGATTAAGTATTTTTCCCATCTGTCAAGTGTGACTGACTTTCCAATTTTCCTCATAAGCTTCAAGTGGAGCTCAACCAATGCCTTTGACACTGCAGAAAGTAGATGAGAAACATTGCCTTGAACACTTTTTCCTTCTGTAAGAACAGTTGCCAGTCACATACAATAGGTCTAACCTCAGGAGATTCAGCATGCTCTTGGATAGAAATCGTTCTAACACAACTGCAGAAAACCCCACATTCAGCACTAAGTGTTAAGCACTTACAGGATAAGAATATCACCAGGGACACAATAGCTGCCTGTTTTCCAGGGGTTGTCAGTCAAAACATTGCCCAGGGGTCAGTGCTCCCAAATGAAAGATTCCAATTCCATTTCCACTGTACTATCGATAAGTAGGCGCAGAGATTACCTCCTGGACTCTGATTATTGCCTTCATTCAGCAGTATTCTACATCCAGGGAACTCTGTGCACATTACACAACACCCCTCTGTTTCTCCACTGAGTGGTGCTTACGGCTGCACACTTCTCTTAATGAAGGGGGGATTCACCAGCCTTTTGTTAATTGGTAATTAAAGAATAGTGAATGAATTGGGTCAGGTTATGGGTACAGAAAAACCATCACAGAGCTGAGCATGGCAGAATGTTTCAGTGGGATCACTTACAGTCATGGCCAAAAGTTTTGAGAATGACACAAGTATTGGTTTTCACAAAGTTTGCTGCTTCTGTGTTTTTAGACCTTTTTGTCAGATGTTGCTATGGTATACTGACGTAAAATTACAAGCATTTCATACGTGTCAAAGGCTTTTATTGACAACTACATTAAGTTTATGTAAAGAGTCAATATTTGCAGTGTTGACCCTTCTTTTTAAAGACCTCTGCAATTCATCCTGACATGTTGTCAATCAACTTCTGGGCCACATACCGACTGATAGCCGCCCATTCATGCCTAATTAATGCTTGGAGTTTGTCAGAATTTGTGGGTTTTTGTTTGTCCACCCGCCTCTTGAGGATTGACCACAAGTTCTCAATGGGATTAAGATCTGGGGAGTTTCCTGGTCATGGACCCAAAATTTCAATGTTTTGATCCCCGAGCCACTTATTTATCACTTTTGCCTTATGGCAAGGTGCTCCATCATGCTGGAAAAAGCATTGTTCACCACCAAACTGTTCTTGGATGGTTGGGAGAAGTTGCTCTTAGAAGATGTTTTGGTACCATTCTTTATTCATGGCTGTGTTCTTAGGCAAAATTATAGCCAGATGTGGTAGCCTTGACTGTAGGGCAGTAATAGCCACAGCTAGGACTAGTGCTCAGCGGGACATTGAGGCTTATATTACACCACTTGCCTTTTTTATCTACCCAAACTTTTTGCATCAATACTGATAAATAGTTCAGTATTTTATACTTGGATATACAAGTGACTTAAATATGCCTTGTTAGTTTTGAATGCAAGTGTTTTGTTTTTTTACGGTTTTGTCTTTTTTCTTTTTTAAACAAAATATTGTATTTAGTTCATTAAAGTAATTTTGTATAGGATTTAAGTTTCTGGTTATGTGATTCAAATAATTAAATGGTCCTGTCAGACTTGACCAAATCAAGTATACATTTCCCCCCACTTTATTTTGAAAATCTGTGTTTCAATAACATTTGTATATACATAACAAAACAAAATATTTTGGAGAAAAAGTAAAAACAACAATGGAAATTTCAGGGCAAATTATACTATCAACATGAAAACCATAGATGTTGCTGAACATAGTGTTTCTTTTATCCATCACTGCTATAGGAAAACATCCTCCATAGTCTCTGTGACAGTTGCATCTTATGTGGAAAGTTTCTCACTTTATCAGTATTTGAACACAGTATTTAGCAAGAGGCTGATGATATAGCCTTCTGTGTTATTAAGCACAAGGGGGTTATAACAGCTATATAGTTAAATCCATAGATAAATCTAACAGTTCTGATGTAAACGATCTAGGAGCTCCATATAAAGCTCCCTCTCCTCTAAATGTTACACCTATCAAGTTATACTTATATTCTTATTATCTAATAACTATACACTGTATGTAACATAACTACAAGCATCCATAACCAATTTATTACCTCTATTTAATTTAGGGACGGCAGATTTTCTGCTGATTTTAACGGTTTCTGTTGATTTAGGTCAATTTTCTCATATACATATTTTAATATTTCACTGTTCACTTGATATTATTACATCTTTGTGATATCAGTTTTAAAGCATACCAATAAAATTTGATTTTATTTTCAATATAATTTTTACATCCTTTGAGTACCCCTAAACACAAACTTGCTCTCTGTTTATTCCTACAGTCGCATCTTATGTCTATACAATTTGATCTGCTATAGGTTTCCTCTCCAATATGGACAGTCAGTACCTTTGGATGTACTAGAAAATCTCTAAAATTACTTAGAATTCATCATTGCAATAAACTTGTGACATGAATATAGAACATGACATGAAGAAAAGCATTAAATCAATGGACACGCTGTCGAGGTGTCTTGTTTTCATAGACCATTGTTATGAATTCCATCAGAAAAAAACCCCATTCAAAATAAAGTGAGGTGATCAGAGAGATATTTTATTAACACCACACAGATCCGGTGAGTGCAATAGTTAAATACAGCTTAGTGCTGCATTGTTGCATGTGGGTTTCTATGCAGTAGTTTTAATACGTTTCTGTCGAGAGTTGAACAGTTAGTTTTACAAGAACATGCCAACAATGTGTCCACCATTTTCTTGCAGTCCTATATTCCTGCTGTCCTTGTGGACAACAACAGAGGTGGCTTGGCACAGAGGTGAATGAATCTCTATGCCATGTTATGTGCTTGCTCACATACCACGTGGTGCACTTTGATTACACACAGAGCATGCTGAAAATTAAGCATAGAAACATTGCTTTCCAAGATAGCACTTCCCTACTCACATCCTGCAAGATAAAGCCCAGCATGTATACAGCACTCCCCTCTTATTATACTTTACCAAGTGTAAGTGTATTATTATTCCAATGCAGGCTTTAGGTAGTCGGCTGTGTGTGAACAAATGCACATTTTGAACAAGTCCTAAGTCGTTACATAAAATAACTAATAGTAACAATTAAAAATATATTAGCAAGACTTTAATTAAGCAAAAAGAAAAAAATATCTTTCATGCAACAAATTCTCATTCTTGATGGCTTTAAGTCTGTTGAGAAAACCATTTGTGTCAGTTTGTATCATAGCTTTGTATTTGTAATCTCTATTGTACAGTACTGAAGAACACATTTAATAAAATGTAATATGTTTATTTTACATTAAATTGTCTGCTGATAAATGAAAACAGACAAGTGTTTCTCTTTGGAGAAATGTATTATTTTAAGTTATCGGGATTAAGGAGAACGTGTGGTCCTTTTAAAGAGGTCTCAAATTCCACACCTCTTGTATTGTGGTGCTTGACCCGATCCCCAAATACTCTTTTATGGGCAACCTAAGCTTTCACCAAGGCCTATCTCCTGTAATTTACAATTTATTGGCCCAGAGAGACCTAAGTAGGTTAAACAGATTTTTAGATTTCAATAAACTAACGAGCAAAGATCAGTTTTAAAAAAAATCCTCAATTATTAGTAATTTTCTCAAAGTTGGATTGTAGTCAACAGTTTTTTATTTTGGGTTTCCCCGCTGCCCTGAATATTCCATATTATCCTATTTTATGGATTAGCCCCATACAGCTCATTGGCATTCAGTAAATCATTAGGTCTATAAACATTTGAAAGACGCAGGCACTACACACATTACCATAAAGCTTTCGAACCAAAATTGTGCCAAGCTGGTGAGTGCATTAAATACTGGCCATTTTGTTATTATAGTTATCTATTATTAATCACTATTATGACTTGTGCAACAGTTCACATTGCACAAATAAATAAACTTGGTTACTGTATCTTTTAATAATTATGATTGGTCCTGAAAGGCTCCATATAACTTCTTTCAATAAGACCACAGATGAGAAAAATATATTTCCATAATTAACCCCTCATCTAAAAAAATTATTTAACTCTATTCAATGAGAATGTCACTTATGTTTGTGTTACTTACTCCTATATATATCCCCCATTTGCTATATCAAATAATGGAATATAAATATTTTGCTATGATCGGTTTGTGTATTATCAGAGACTAACAAGAAATAGGACTCGTGCTGATTGCAGCAATATGGAAAAATCTGTTCATTGAAAAAGTTTATTTTGCTTATTTATGCTCTAGAGTCTAGACCTTGTAAACAGAAATTATTTTTTCAGCCACTGCTCAAATATTATTGGATGAAATGACAATAACAGAATAAGACAACCACCTCTCCCAGTGACAGCTTTTGACAATTGCTTTTATTAAGCCATATTTTTTTTTACATAGCAGCTCGAAAGTGAAAAGCTATATTTTTGTTTACCTTGGAGCATTCTCAAAAAGTAGACTTAAGCCATTTATAATAAACATTCTAACAAATATTTTTTTAAATAAAGGTTTGAAATTTTGGAAAACAAAAGTGAAATTTCACTTTAATGCTAATGAAGCATGTGTTATCCAATCAATCTTCAGCTCTGGACCAGAAGCATCCATTTTCATAGATTTCCAATATTTTAAATGGTAAATCAAAACCTATTAATATCGGGGAGAGAAGACCATTTTCTAAATATAGAACACAAAGTCCTGCTACAGGAAGGTAATATACAGTTAATCGTAGGATACATATTGCTCTGAGATCAGCCATGAACCATATGATCAGCTCATTATTAACATTAAGAGAAGTATCAATTTCCTTATAGAATATCAAAATATATGAACTTTAATCATGCATTTTCTAGCCATGACACAACTGAGCTTTTAAAACTGATCAAACATATGTTCAACATATGATTAATGTTAGCAGCAACTTTATTATAAAAGTCAATAGATATTTGAATGTAGCTTTTATAGATGAAACGTTGAATATATTGATAAACAGTGATGTAGAAAATACTGATGTTCAGCTTGCAGACAAAGCACACGGCTTACTGGTATAAAAACAATGTTGGAGCGTCCACTGTCTGAAAAAAATTGTTTTGACTTTCCAAATGTTATTTGTACAGTTAATTTGTAGAATTTTAAAGTCATCACAGGGCAACAGAGCAAACCCTCACTCACAGATCAGGTTGTATTGACAACCATTGAGTACATGACAGATAAGAGGCTGAACTACAGACATGTTCACTTTGGGGGTTACTAATTTAGGTATCCTGACCTGATGACATGAAAGTCAAGTGAGCCTGGGACATCTTCCATCCCACCACAACCCCTGGAGACCTCAATCTGGCAGTTAGTCAAAGTGGTCAGAAATGGAGGGCTGGGGACATCAGGATGGATGAGTGGATGGAAAATCTGGAGTATCATTTGGAAGGAGTGAATGGAGAGCTGATGGCATCAGGAGGAGAAGGTTGTTGGAGGTATTGAGAGCTGAGGACATCAGTTGAGGGAGGGATGAACAGCTGAGGGTATCAAGTAAAAAGGGTTGTTGGAGGGACGGAGAGCTGATGGTGTCAGAAGGTTGTTGGTGGTATGATCAGGGTAGGAGAGTTTATGGTATCAGGAACTAAACATTTTTGGAGGATCGGTGAGGGACGCAGAGCTAGGGACAGTAGTTTAGAGAGGGGTGCTGGTCAGGGATGGAGATTTGAGGCTATCAGGAAGAGAAGATAGTCAGTGGGAGGTACGGGATTTAGAGCTGGAAATAGAAGTTGTGGAAAGGATAGAAAGCTGAGGGTATTAGGATGAGAATGTCGTTGGAGGGTTGGCAAGGGAGGGATAATCAGGGATGGTATTGTCTGAAAGAGAATGTTGTAGGAATGATGGGGACCTAAGTTGTTGGAGGGAGGGACAGTGATGGATGGAGTTCTGAGGACAGCAGTTGAGGGAAGGAGTGATTGTCAGAGATGGAGAGCTGAGGGCATAAGGAAGAGAAGGTTGTGGGAGGGTTGGTCAGGGATGCAGAGCTGAGGACATCAGCTGAGGGAGTGATGGTCAGTGATGGAGAGCTGTGGGTATCAAGAAGAGAAGGTTGTCGGAGGGTTGGAGAGCTGAGGACATCAGCTGAGGGAGTGATGGGGGAGCTGAGAGTATCAGGAAGAGTAGGGGAGGGTTGGTCAGGGATGCAGAGCTGAGGACATCAGCTGAGGGAGTGATGGTCAGTGATGAAGAGCTGTGGGTATCAGGAAGAGAAGGTTGTCGGAGGGTTGGAGAGCTGAGGACATCAGCTGAGGGAGTGATGGGGGAGCTGAGAGTATCAGGAAGAGTAGGGGAGGGTTGGTCAGGGATACAAAGATGAGGACATCAGCTGAGGGAGTGATGGTCAGTGATGGAGAGCTGTGGGTATCAGGAAGAGAAGGTTGTCGGAGGGTTGGAGAGCTGAGGACATCAGCTGAGGGAGTGATGGGGGAGCTGAGAGTATCAGGAAGAGTAGGGGAGGGTTGGTCAGGGATGCAGAGCTGAGGACATCAGCTGAGGGAGTGATGGTCAGTGATGGAGAGCTGTGGGTATCAGGAAGAGAAAGTTGTCGGAGGGTTGGAGAGCTGAGGACATCAGCTGAGGGAGAGGTGGGGGAGCCGAGAGTATCAGGAAGAGTAGGGGAGGGTTGGTCAGGGATGCAGAGCTGAGAACATCAGCTGAGGGAGTGATGGTCAGTGATGGAGAGCTGAGGGTATCAGGAAGAGAAGGTTGTCGGAGAGATGGTCAGTGATGGAGATAAGGGTCTCAGGAAGAGAAGGTTGTCGGAGGGTGCCTGTGTGGTCACTATAGCAGCCAGTGGCTGGATATGGAGCTGTGTGTGAGATGTTTATGAGGAAGGAGGCGCCATATCCCAGCACACACGGCCAGCGCCATGTCTCCCTCTCATAACAAGCAGCCCCGGCCCCCCTGCTCCTCCTCCATCCTCCCCCTCACCTGCTCCGCTCTCCTCCAGCGCCTCTTCCAGCTCCGGGAACGTCAGTTCGGGCAGGTCCAGCGCGGCACCATAGCGCTCCAGAAACGAACACACCACAGCGAAATCCGGCCATGCTCCCGCAGGATCGGGGGACGGCGGGGCGACCACCGAGGGTGCCGGAGCCTCCGCACCAACCTCCGCCATCTTGGAGCTTGGAGAGGGCGGGAGCGTGAGGGGGGGAGGGTGCGCGCACCCCCCCGCTGCCAGCACGAGCTCAGCCAGCCTCGCGGAGCACCGCGCGCACGGGTCGCGGTCAGGGGGGAGAGAGACAGAGAGATGAAGCCCCCAGGTGAATTACACCTCCTCCTCCTCCTCCTGAGTGGAGCCCATATCCCACAATGCACAGGGAGAGTGACCACTTGTCACCTCCCCTTCCTCTCCATAGCCACGCCCCCTATCATTGTACGGCGGAGAGCGCTAAACACAACAAAGGGACTCGCGTTGTTTTTTTCTTTCAATCAACTTTATTGCTTCTACAAACAAGCCAATAGTTGTACTATTCACTGTCGCTGGAGGACCGTAACTGAACGGACCCGCCAGCCCGTGCCTCCGTGGGAAGTCACGGCGTCACTCTGCGTGTGTGAAGGCTGCGTGTCTCGGTGTCATAATTTGAAGCGCGCTCCTCTCCCGCCTCCTAGTTATCGTCATTGAGGGCGGGGCCATGCACCCTGCTAGCCAATAGGAAGGTAGGGAGATCGAGTATAAATGGAAGTGTCAGCGCTGTAGTGACGTAGTTGAGCGTCGGTGGTGAAGGTGAGTGGGTATGAGGGCAGTGATGGGCTGGTCACAGTAGTCTGCAGTCCGAGTACACAGGGGCTCCTTAGATCTCTGAGAGTAAGTCCTGAGGGGAGATTCATCCTCATGGGGTGTACATGGGAGCGCTCTGTACGGTGCTTCTAGCTGTATCTTATTAGTAGCTGACTGACATGTCCCCCAGTCACTGGGGGCAGAAAAAGAGCCATAAGGAGACCATGTAGGTCTAAAGTCCATGTACCCGACGTACATAATCTGTTGTAGTAAAAAGCTGGGACTTGGAAGTTCTACAATGGTTGGTGTCTGCATTAAATCCTGTTATGTCTTTGCCTTTTAAAGCAACTGTTCCTTTAATACACCGTGTAATGTAAGTAAAGTTTTGTGCCTGCTTATTAAATGGTGAATATATGTAAATCCATTATCCATAAGGTATGTATTGTTCAAAGGTTACAATGGTGCCCCATGTACAAAAAATAATTCTACATTTGTACCATACTGGTGGAAAAGTTAATTGGGTATATGCTAAACTAATTCCAGGAAAACTCCTAATCTCTCTCAAGATGTGAAGTGGAGCATGTTTAGGTTTTATCTGCTATAGCCTATAATCCTTTATATCCAGAATGTCTAACCCCCACCCCCCCTAAAAACAGCAACAATACTCTTGTTGTAATATAGCTACTCATCTGCATGATTGCAGCTACCAGTCATGTCTGGCTAAAATTAGATTTCATGAGGTGCAAGCTGGCTCTTGGCAATGCAATTGATTTGAGCTTTGCTAAAACAGTAACTACTACTCCACATAACAGTTTGGTACATAAAGGGAGTACTAGGTTCTGGAAGGAGTATGTGGTTACATGGGTGGTTCAAGAATAGAAGAGGAAATGTAGTTTTAAATAAAACCTAAGGCTTCTAAGGTTATTAGTGGTGCATTACAGACATCCAGATTGTGCCCTGTCCTTTTTTTTTTTTTTTTCTTTTTTTTTTTTTATGCCAATTTAGTCTCATTCCATCTACATGATCTGGTTCAAAACATTCCTATGTCTCTATAGATGAATAAAGGATAACCTAAAGCTCTTATTTTTGTAAATGAATGATTCACAGCATAAAAACAAACTGACTCTTTTATCTGGGTTTCAATGAAAGTTGTCTCGGGTTACACAGTAGGTGTTGGACTGCTTCCTGCAAGCTTCTCATAGGCTTACTTTCTAGTAATTATATTCTGTTGATGGAATGCTATCCAGTGCAGTGTGACTTGATGTGTGAGCAACGGTATAATCTTTTTGTTTTTGATGTTTGCAGTTCACTAAGATTATGAACTGGGGAATATCAAGTGGGAAATCCTATTAAATTCCTTTTAAAGGGCTTGTGTTTAGACCAAAACCATATCACCTCCCCCCTTTTTTTTTTAGGGGGGGGGGGATACTGTAAGATTATATGCTGAGTTGCTGGCATAACTTTGCAGAGACAGTGGAATGCAGATTTCTGTATGTAGACTTGGTGCCATTCACCTAAACAGATCAGAGTGCTGTACAAGTTGTCTATCAAGATGTTCATTTGGCCCAATTAGAAACCTCTTTCCTGTATGCTGGTGTACACTGCAGAGTAATTGTGTGACCGGACCACTAACGAAATTGCTGCTTTTAGTAACGTTCATCCAATGCGGAGATGCTGGTGAACTTCCCTTGGGAATATCAACTTGATAACCAGGATATAAAAAAAAAAAGCTACAAATAATGGATTTCCTGAGTGTGGAAACAACTCTTATTGGACACATTAATGGGACAACTGTCGTTGTCTCCAGAAAATTTTGTCAGCTGGGTCACATTAAGAAGCAGCCAGGTGGGGGGGCAGTGTAATACTTTGCAATAATAATGAAACATTTTGGAGGTTATTGCCCACACCTGTCGGGACTGGTGGTCTTACACACACTCTGCTGGCTGTAGTGCTCACATAGTGCCTGTACTAATAGGAGAGACAATGGTGTTATTCTATTGTAATAGGACTCTTGGGCTCCAAGAGCTGGGGGGCAAGTAAACAGCTGCATGGAACATCTAGGTAATAGGTGCTGGGAGAACGCTGACTGGGATCTTTTAAGGTACTTACCTGGAAACAAGTTTCACTTGACTGTCCACCTTGTTCATATAAGCAATAATTCACTGTAGTCTCGAGGATGTCACAAGGTCTGAGAAATGTATGACATTGTGTAAAGGGCTCCACTGCATATGGGAGGCTGGTGATTAGAATCCATGGGCTGTGCCATACAGCTGTACACCTATAGGGAAAGTTTATCCTTGTCCAATCTCAGTTTGCCTTTTGTAGACTTGAAGTTTGCTATTAAGGCTTGAGAATTAAAGCTTTGTCCTGCTTTCTTGGTTGGTTGTCTCTTCCAAGCCTTAATGGTGTTGTGTAGTCAGGAGAAATGTTCAGGCATTAAATTTTCACCAGTCTTCTTGATTAATATATTGATTTTGTCACTTTTGGTTCTCAAATGAAGGAGCTGTCAAAAGGTACTAAGTTCAATAAGCTATCTGCTGGCCCCTTCTCCCTCTGTGGCCTGCCTACACAATACAAGAATGCCTCCAGATTTGTTTAGGGCAGATAACCCTTAATCTGTGCTTTGATGGACAGGTGGGAAGGTTAATAACTAAATCAGTATGGAAGATAGAACAGTAGTCAAATCTATTAGAATATGGCTTCTACAGTGCCTTGTCCTACTTAATAAAGTTACATGTGTGATTCTTTTTTTTTTTTTTTCCCCAAGTCATTGAGGGGAGTTCAGTTGGATGTGTGTGGGAGGGGGGCATACACGCTAATGTGAGTACAATACAGCATGTGCTGAATTCTCCTCTCCATACACCAAAATCCTCTCTCAAGCAGAACTGTATTATGTTATAATTAATACATATGGTGCTTCTAGCACTAGGGCACAATCAATTTGAATTCTATTAGAAGGTGGCATTACTTTAAAGATCATATTGGACCTAGTAAAATCAACCAATCATTATTGTGCACATGGGTTAAAGAAAACTGTTACAGTTGATTGAAAAATAACACCATTAAGCAAAACAAAGGTCTTTGAAACATCCAACTACCACTATAGTGACGGGATGAAAGAATTGGTCGACTGTTTACAGAATTAAATAACGGAACGACACAAACTCCCACCTGCATCTAAAGTGTTCTGGATAAATGACTCCAAGATAAACCTCCCACTAAAGGGGAATGGGAGGAGGTTATGAACTGCAGAGGCCCTGCAGACTCCTCCTGAGCTTGTGCTAGGGTCCTGGGTGGCTGGTTCTGGAACTGGCTTAGTCATCTTTATTAATGTAACTGATAACCACAGAAGAATGACCTCCAGGCTTCTTGGCTGGCACTTTATCTGACAACAAAAGCATGGCCAAAAACAACCACGAAGTTATGCATACAATGCAGTGTGGATGCCGAATATCAGAATAATGGAGAAGCATCTTCAAAGGTGAAACCAAGTGTTTGGTGCTGGCAACGGGGTGCAGGCTCTATACAGTAATATTTATGTCTGACCCCTCACTTCCAGGGGTCTGCAAGTGGCATTCTTAGAACCTGTCTGAAACACTGGTTATGTCATAACATGTGTATACTTTAGTGCCCTGTATTATTGTTTATAAAACACTGAACTATAGTATGGTATAAGTGCAAAAGAATTTGACAGTAGGTGAGAATGTCCCTGACTCAGAGAGCTCACATTCTTGATGTGTAAGTGCAGTAGAGTGTTGTGCGTGTTCTGTTTGAGCTGTGCATTTTGGATTGGTTTAAAAGGGAGGGGTGTGATGTGTTCCATGTGCGAGAGATTTCCACGGGTAAGGGGTACAGAAAAGGGTTTAAGGTGAGACACAGTAGGGGCAGTGGAGGGGATAACGCCTAGATAATTTGGGTCAGTGATAAAGGCGGAACAGATAAGTGGAGGAAATTGAAGGTAAGCAGCAGCACACTGTAGGGGATCTTAGATTGGATAAAGAGCCAGGGCAAGGATTTAAAGTGAATGTGTTGGGACCAATGTGAGATAACAAAATTTTCACAAAAGAATTTTGTATCCATTAGATCTCAAGTCAAATTGTAGAATACATTAATAGAAAGGGAAGAGAATAATGTGAATTAAAAGTTCTGTTGTGCCACAGAGAATAGGGTGAGGATTACAAAGGAATAAAGTGGAAAGATTTAGTAAGGGTATGAGGTGAATAATGTTTATTACAGCACCCTAGTCTTAGAGCATGTTTTGGATGTACCTGCCATCCAGGGATAATTTTGTATATATAAAAATGCCCCTAAAGTGGCTTAAGACTGTTAAATGAATACATAAGGGATACTTACTCAACTACGATACCATAGGAAATCCCTATCTATTAAAAAAAAAAAAAAGGTTCTTCATGATGAAGAATGAAATGTAAAATTTGTTTTGGTCCTGAGCTCTGGATCTGTTTGGTCACTGACCATTTTAGAAGTAAGGAGAGACCTCCTCTTCTATATACCACAGGTAGCACCTGTCTGTACATGTTTCTAGCTGTTAAATAAAAATAATGTTCTATTTGTATTTGCCGGTCCTGGAAGATAGAGGTTGGTAATATTCTGAATAACGATGGTTCTGGAACTTGGGGGGTAGCACAGTGGTTAGCATTGCTGCCTGAGCGATGGGGTTCGTCCTGTGTTCTGTCTGTGTGGAGTTTGTATGTTCTCCACTTGTGTGTTTTTTATCACCTGGTGCTTCAGTTTTCTCCCACGGTCCAAAAACACTGGTGGGTTTCAGTTTGTGTGTAGTAGATCATTTAGATTGTAAGCTTCACTGGATCAGGCTGATGTGACTGAATAAACATTCACTGTAAAGTGCTGTATAACGGTTAATAATACTGTGTTTAGTTGTCATTCTCTTGTTACTGGATGCTGCTTGTTTACATGCTGCTGTTACGTTGTTATCTATAGGTCCATTAATAAAAGGATTTTGTTTCTGCAATCACTGTGTGTAATAATATAACGGGTTATGTAAATCCTGTTACATGTAGATAACTGCTGGTGTCCAGCCATCTGCAGTGACCAGAGACTATCACTCAGGATTTAATGCTGTATTTGGTCTGCAGGATGTCCTCTCCTGAAATCACCAGCCTCTCTTGGGGGAGTATGAGTGTGGCAGGACGGGCTTATAAAGACTGCAAGGTCTGGCCAGGAGGAAGCAGAACCTGGGACTGGAGAGAAACTGGAACCAATGTAAGATGTTACTGATGGGGGTTATTCCCATGCTCTCAGCATTGTCTCCCAAATCCACAGAATAGTGATAAAATCCTCAGAAGGAATGGTGGATAATATGGGCTAATCCTTATGTCTCCCTTAAACTGCCCAGGAAGCTGGACCTGCTGGCTTAATATTATAGATTGAAGAAGGCTTAAATGAGCCCAACAATTCTATTGTACACAATAAAAAACTAACTTATTCATGTGCTACCTACTATAACAATCTGGCCTCTGATCTATGCTGTGGTCTGCGTTAATGTCACAAGACTTGGCCACTTGATAACCAGCGTGAATGGATCTTGATCCAGTAGAATGTGCTTGTTAGTTTTCATCTATAGGGCACCATAAAGTGTCCATAGCGCTGTACAGGAACAAACAATAGGACAGTATAATTAACAATAAGCAATACAACTCGGCTCAGAACACAACTAAAGAGAGGGTGAGGGATATTTAATACAAGCTGGTAACCTGAGCCCAAGAGGGTGGGCAGCGCTGACAGGTTAAGACCACTGAAAGGTGCAGAGAAAAGCGAGAGAAGTCGGGGCAGAAAGCTCAAGAAGGAGATGGGCAGAGAAGCTGGAGAGTAAAGTTAAATGTGGTGGTAACAGGAGGACAGTGGGCCCTCAAGGAGCTTACAATCTAAAGGGAGGGACACAAGGCTGATAGGGGGAGAGAGTGGCACAGAACAAGAGAGTAAGAAAGGATGAGAGGGAGAGGTAGCCGACAAGGTGGGAAGTTAAGCGGGTGACTGAAAGGCTTTTAATAAAAAGTGGGTTTATAATGCCCGTTTGAAGCTGCACATATTGGAGAATGTTCTGATGGAGCGAGGGAGATCGTTCCAATGGAGGGGGGCAGCGAGGGAGAAGTCTTCAATGTGTGAGTGAGCAGTGCCGTAACTAGACATTTTAGTGCCCTGGGCGAGACAGGACACTGGTGCCTCCCATCTAAGTGGGAATGACATTTAGCAAGTGGGTGTGGGCAACCTAATGTGGGGGTGTGGCTAGCACTGTACTATATATTTGCAAATGCATGATATATATAATATTAACCTGTACTAAAATAAATCACAAAATGTAAGGTGTACATGGTCAATATTTCAAGGATTGCTTTATTTTATCATATATGAAACCATCCTTAAGGTGCCATTGCCTTGGTTCAGAGCACCTTTTTGTTAGTGAAGTTTAGATTCATAGAATGTTTCATATACAGTTTATCTGAGTGTTCATCTGTGTCTTCTACATGTTTCCAACAGATTGTCTGTATTGCTGTAACATATTACAACATCAGGATTTACATTTGACCTAAGATTTAATTAGAGAGAGACTGACTCTCTTTTACATGCAGCAGATGCTTCATACTTGTTCCACAAACTTACATGTTTCTGGATGAAGAAAGGTTGCAGGGATTGGGCTCTGTCAGGGTGCTTCTAGCTGTATCTTAGTAGCTGACAGCCAAGTCCCCCAGTCACTGGGGGCAGAATATGAGATCTGATTGTAACAGTTACCTTTTGTAGCTGTATTGTTCAAAAGAGGAAATTTACATAATACATTGTATCTATAATCTAGCTATTTCAAGACCCCACACATGTCCCTTTTGTTTCATTCATAATTCTAATGATGTAAAATTACAGTGAAAATGTAAACTTGTCCCATCTCCAAGCATCACACTGGTGTAATACTGTCAGTTCCCCCTACATAAAGCAAACGCTTGCTGTTCGACAATGCTGAACCTAGTTACAGGCCTAAAGGAATATTCTGCTTTACCATCTAGCCCACTCACTGAATGCTCCCCCGATTCTCGTCTGACACAGAATTACTGGGTGTAGCCTAGTTCTTATATCTAGTCCAGTGGATCCCAAACTTTCTCATTTCGAGGCACCCTTAGTGTCTCCATAATTTTTTCAAGGCACCCCTAAGCCAAAATAATTACCAAGTAGTCACCCACCTTGCTTACCACCAGCCCTGGCCACGGCACCCCAGGGAGCCACGGCACCCAGTTTGGGAACCACTGATCTAGTCTATGTAATTGTATCGCTGGGCAGCCTGTCTCCTGACACAGAAATAAAATGAATAATGACGAGGATATGTAAAATGAGGTGAAGGGGAAAAATCTTATTTATTTTTAACAAACATTGTTTTTTTTGTTTTTTGCCCATGATTTGCATCATTGTATAATAAGCTTTTGTCTTATGAATCCTTTGCTGTGTATACAAGGCATACTCTAGTTCCCAATTTTGAGGTCCTTAGTTACCATTCGCATCAATTCAGTGCTGGGGCTGATGGTTAAATGGGCTACAATACTGTGGCAGACAGGTGGCTGTGACTCCCGAATATCCTGTCCGTTGCCATGGCCTAACAGGGTCTACCCCTTGTGTGATGTGGCACAATAGAGAGGAATGTTCTTAACTTTTGGGATGTCATAGTTCCCTCCTGTGCGGGCCCTGTTTACTTATCCATGGTAGGTACCTCATCTTATGTAATGACAGCTATAAGGGCCCATGCTAGCCAGTGTGGTTCTGATTCATTTGTAATACACATAATAGCCACACTGATCAAGCTCCTATAGGGGCACTGCTGGTTTATACGTTCATCCATCCACATGGTCTTTATTCACCAGCACCACCCCGGTGTCCAGCCAGCGGACCTGGAGGAGATTGTGAAGAAGAATGTGAAGACGCTGGTCATTGGCTGTGGCATGTCTGAGGCCCTGCAGGTAAATTAACACACATTGTTCTAAACTGCCAGCCAATGAGCTGACAGACAGGCTTGTATGAACTCTAGGGGGCAGTGTCAGCCACATTCTCACCTGACGCATTTCATGACATCTTTTGCTTTAGGTTTTCAGCCAGGTTACCTGTACTTTATCGACCACAGTGCCATTAGCTGTATGTACACAGTCATTCTATTAACCTGTTCTAGTCACCTAGTACTGCTCTGAGATTGGCTTTAGAGGCAATAATCCTCAGGATAGCGGGATTGTTCCTTTACTGTTACTCGCTGGTTTATACATGTACTCCTGCAATATTCACAAAGTACACTAGTGGTATTCTGTGCTTTCCATCCCTCTCTTTGTATCTTCAGTCAGAGTTGTCATGTCTGAGGGCATCTACTGCTGGTTCTGGCCAATGTTATAACTTCCATGTTGTTTGGTTTCATAGATATGAAATTTCTGTAAAATGACTGTTCCTGACATTATTACAGCTTTAATTCACACCTACTGTAAATATTGATTTTTAAGTTTGTCTGTCGCCTTCAGACAATGAAGGTGTCCCTGCTGTAGCTTGTACTGTTTGCAACCTGTTAGTTTTCTTGGGCCCAGTTCTCTCACTCCGAGGTAATGACTCTGTCTGTTGAGCTGTCCACAGAGAGGTCTGACAGCTCTCTAGCCAGGAAAGACTTCTAGTATAGGATTAATATGTCACAGTATAATCCCCATGTTTCACCTTTTAATATCACAATTGCCTTGTACTTGCAGTTTTAAGAAAAGACCACTTATATATTAATGTTGTTACTGTAACCCTTCCTCACCATCTAGAAGATATTCCTCCACCGTACCTCGCACTGTTTCCTGATAGGCTCCTGTACACCCTTCTGATAGATGGGGTGTAGAAGTTGATTTTCTGTTTTGTTTATTTCTCCCTTTTTTTTCTTCATTAATGTATTTATGCATATTTTATTTCATGATTTTAAAGGCGAGCAATTGTCATGTCTAGGTCCCAGCTTCCACGTTGCAGTACATCAAGTCTCACCACATCGATGTGGTGGTCCTGAAGACGGAGAAGGCAGTGACGGAGTACAACAACCTGGTCGCACAAGGAATCAGAGTTGGAGGAATTTTTCATTCTACCTGCTAACTACGCGAGAGGAAACCTCAGTCTGACACCAGCACAGACTGTCGTCAGCTATTTATCCCAACAACATTAAACAAATGACTACATGAGGAATACAAGCTTAGTGGGTTTTGTGTGTTTTGCTTTTGTTATTCCTATGCAGAAATATTTTAATACCAAGTATTAGTAACTGCAATTTTAAACAATATTCTACTAGACTGCACATCTGTAACCAGAGAATCGTCCCTGCTCTGCAGAGACCAGTAACATTGCTATGACAGCGTACAATTCTAACTTGTCCTCACTTCATGCCAAGTTCCATTTGTTGTGATCTTTCATATTGAAATTTTGAGCTCACCAGTTAACAACTTTAATATATGATTATACTTCTAGAAGACAAGCAGAGTTTATAAGTGACTTGCAAGAAAGTGCGCAGTTCATTTTCAGATTATTATTTTGTTTCAGTCCATTTGAAAACTGGATCACTCTTCATTAGATTACCCCTTCCCCCCCCCCCCCCCAATTCCATTCTCCTCCCTTGGGGCTATCCTCTGCCCATTTCTCCTCTAATGTTACTACAATGCAGGTTCACCCTGTGAGACTGGTACAGATGGAGCGATGCTATATGGATGCTTACAGAGGTGCACCATAAGATTTGTGCTGCATAATTTATCTGCTCAGAAATATACTGAACACACCATGAAAGTTGGATGTGAAAAAGATAACCTTTGAACAGCCAGAGTTACAGATATCCTCTTCATATTAAATATTTAAAAATTACTCCTCTTTCCCAAACTGTCCCTGTCCTCTTCCTGGTTATATTCCTGAGCGGTGCTCCACATAGTGACTGCGGTAGAAGGTACTTTGTGTCTGTCTTCTGATGTTATCATTGGGCAGCAGTAATTATTTTTATTTTGATTTACGGAACAGGCTTCCAGATAAAATATACCACATATATAGGGTGGGCATGAACTATACTGTCATGTTTGGTGAATTCCATGAAAGTGGGCGTGGTCTTTTTAGTTAATACATATAAGAAATGCAAAACTGCTGAATGTCAAATAATGTATCAAATTGAATAATGTTAAACCATTGCAATTCTGCCGCTTTTATGTTCTATTAATATGGTGTATGGTTGTAGTGAAATAAAGTTACTGGTAAATTGTTTGAACAGTATTGTACTATGTTCTAGTTCAACCCTAGCAAGACAGCAGTGTTTTATTATATTCTAAAGTGGTCCCATAACTTGCACTCAATGCTGGCGGACTTAGCACCGCTGGTCTCAGGATGTGTGTACTAGAAACAACGCGCCTCACTGGCTCCATGTGAACTTACAGGCTGCATCCGATGAATATTGCTTTAGCCCACAAACTGTAGACAAAGTTATGCTTAACACTACAATAAGACATAGCCGTTTCATTCACAGCTACTGCATATCACTAGCGCTGGTTGTCAAGGCAAAATTGTTATTACGTTTATGTAATCTGGTTATTTTACCCCAAAAACCAACAAGGGTGTGCGAGTTCCTACATAGTAGATGGACACCCAGAGAATAATTTTTGGGGTTTTTTTTTTAATGAAGAACTTGTTGCTCACATGGGGCCCGATTCCTGTTCGGACATGAGCCCGTTTGCGTGCCGTGAAATGGCTCTGCCAATGCTCAGTACAGGAACTTACGCCAATGAAAACAATTCATCTCTGAACGCAAATGACACTTACAACTGGAATGGAATGCGAGCACCCAGTGGGCCACGTTTGGTAAGCAGAACTGGCGCTGCGGGATGAACCTTATGATCTTCTGCTCCATGGGAGGTTTCTGTCCTCCCTGAACTCGCCTTAGGACACCTGCACTACGGTTTGACAGGTGTACCGCCCCAGTCAAACTCCCTCCCCCATTCCACTTGAGCGGTGGAATGGGGGAGGGATGGTGCGGACTAACAGACCATGTACAGTAAGGGCAAGGCGACGCAGATGCGGAAGATTCAAGGTTACTCATGCTCGTAGATTCAGCCGTATCATTTCCACCAGCTACAGGGCAGGCATAAGTGATGATTGATGTATGTTTGCCACTAGCTAGCACATAACATGTGAGTAAGATCGACTATAAAAACACATTGTATGTACATTAAGAACATCTTGATTTATGTTAAAAAAAAATATATATATATTTTAAAAACTATATATTTATTAATGATTGTACTTGTTAGAGTTGTTCATTTATGTTATAATATAAATATTTTTGTGTGCATTGTGATGTCACTATATATTGCACATATGCATGTGTGTATACTGCACTGTGTTCTGTCGGTCTACATACGGCAAGTAAAGTTTAGATCTGCATTGATTTGAATACGGTCAGAACTACACTCAAGTTCTGTGCTCTTTTCTAAACCGCAAATTGCATGCAAGTTGGATTTCGATTTGAATCGGGGCCCATCATTGATATTATTTTAATTCCTGGTAATTCAATTTTATCAACGTTTATCTAACCATCTGCTCATTTAGTACACAATTACCTCAGCCAAATATACAGCACAAAAAAAAGCTGATTAAACACTGCGCTAGGTGAACCTTGGAAGCAGTAAATTATGGCTCAAAGATTCCATTCCCGGCAACCAGTCCTTACTATTTAATATAAATATCTTGGGATTAGAACAGTGTGTTATTTATAGGACTGCTGCTGTGATATAAAGCTGTCCTGTCACCTGGAGGCAATGCTGGGGATTACTGTGGGAGTTTGATAGCAATTTATATGCTAGAGCTAAATGTTTAACCAACTCTATGCAGTGGAGCCTGGAGTAAGGATAACACTATGTCCTAATCCCCAGACTGGCTGCAGTGTCCGCTCCTTGAGTACATATATATTATGTGAAACACTACTTTGTCTGTCTTCTATAAGCACTAAGACAACCTGCCTTCTACATTATCCTAACACTTCTATAGGAAAGACAAAAGGGAGATTTTGTTCACGTGTGTTACCCAATTTGCTTCAACTTCTGGTTTTACATCCCCCTCCCCCATATCGGCCACGCTGGGGAATTCGATCCGGGCCTGTATCCGCTCTGTTGAGGCATCTACAGTCTCTGAACCTGCAGCATTGTCTCCATGCTGGCTGAGACTATCAGGTTCTCTCAAGAGGAGCTAGATGTCTGTTGAAGAAGTTAGCAAAGCAATTTCTTGGATCTCAAACAAAAAGAGCCTAATCACTAGGTATGATTAAGTCTGGCATTCTCCCTGGATTGGGGACTGGGACATAACACAGATGCTTCTTGTGTCAGCGCCAACGGATGGGATATCTGAAGGCTCTAAACACTGTTATTAGGAAACTTATTCCATTCCGCTCTAATCTGCTTTACCCAGCTACTAACTAGCATCAACAGCCTGCAGGTAGTGTGGGCTTTCACCCGATACCTGCATCGGACCTGGAGGCTTACAATCCCTGGTGGTGAGTGAGCTGCGAGGCTTTGGTGCAAAAAGCAATTACCCAGGCCATCAAGGCCTTTGTTCCTCTAATCCCTAAATACCTGATCCCACCTGCCCCCCGATTAGAGCTCATCCTCTACTGATGGCCTATCACCTGAGTATCACAACGGCAGAGGTGGTGAAGCAACTGGAGACCCAAATACCCAATCTGGACAGTGCACTAAAGGTTTTGCGCATTGACCATCATTCTGCTCCATCAGTACTCCTGTTAGTACCTCCTGTATGCTCAGTGCAGAGTGGCAGACACCTGGTTCCTTCCTATACAGGTGGCCCAGACTCCACCCTGGGTGCAGTGGCTCCCGCAATAGCTACATCCTGGCGGGAGTTACCGTCGACCACTATGTTTTGAAGCGGACACCGGCCTCCCCTACAGCTAGGAGGACAGTGTCTCCATTATCCATTTTTGAGGGGTTTCTCAGCCGGGATCTACTCACCAGGAACAGCCACACTACTCCCGAAAGTTGCACAGCGCTTCTTTGACTACATCGGGTAAGAGGGACGGTTATTTGACCTCTACCCTTAGAAATTAATTCCGTTTACTGTCGCAGCCCACAATAAATGAGCTCCCCTAAACCTCTACTCACACTGTATACTGGGCTCTCGCATACCCATTGTTTGCCTGAACAGATTGAATATGTGCCTATGTACAATATTATCGTATTGGTTGGGGCTGCATACAGGAATTTCCTTTGCTTTGACTGTACTTGTTCCCACAGGGATCTTCCTCTATGCCCTTAACTGAGCTTTTACTGTGGAACCTGTCTGCTCCTTACTGTATTCTGCGGTTATTCTCTACAATCAATTGTAGAAGAGAGAATCTGGTGACCTTACTTTTGCCACCTACAGTCTACAGTTATGTTTGCAGGCTAGATTATACCAAATTGCTTATGGGATGACTAATGTCCCTTGCAACTGTAATCAACAAGTAACTACAATCACTCTGTGCTCCTGTCCTGGGCTATACAGCTGCTTAAAAATTCCATCGCCGGAATGTGACCAGTGACAACCCACACTTCCCTAAAAACATTTCCCAGGAACCTGGTGATAGACCTTACTCTGCTCCAGTTTAGAAGTTTACATCCAGCCCTATGGGTAAGGAAGAGAAAGGCACCTCAAAGAGAGATCATGGAGGACCAGGGAAGACCCCTTCACACTTTATACTATTTCCCATATGACTGATGACACCCCAACCTCCTCAAGTTCACATATGTCCTCTTCCCATCTCCCCAGGGGGTACTCTAGCCCCTAATCTTATTACTCAAGAGACTCAGGACACTGGCACGATCTTTCAGCTGCTTAAATGTCTTCCTATCCAGCAGGAATTACCAACCAAACATGATTTCAAAATGCTAGAAGTTAAGCTGAAAGAGACCGTGGTCAGAAGTCAGAGCCGCCAGTCTCCAAGCCGACTTCACCAATGCTGCCTACAGACTGACGGTCCTGAAGGAAATCAAGGAGGCCTCTGAAGAACGTCATTAACTCTGATACACCAAGGAAAATAATTTAAGACTTAGCCAATAGAGGCCGCAGGAATAACTTGCACATCAGACATATACTAGAGGACATCCTGACGCAAGGTCTGATTGACTTTCTTACTAAAATTCTCGAACAAGACTCGAATGAGCCCATGATAATCGACAGAGCCCATAGGGCTCCGAGACCTTGTGGAGCCCCAACAGAGCGATCAAGAGACGTGATCTGTCGATTGTATTACTACGCTCAGAAAGAGGAGATGCTCAAAAAAATTAAGCATCTAGATGGAAATACGATTGTCACAGAATCCAAATATTCCAGGACCTCTTGTGGCCCACCCTCCAACTACGTAGGATACTCAGAGCATTACCAGAGGCTCTTAGCAAATACAACACCAAGTATAGATGGGGATTCCCGTTTAATCTTCTGGTCACTCATTAGAAAAACGGTTACCCTGAAGGATCCTTCAGACCTGGACCTGAACATCCACAGTGTAGACCTACCGTATTAGCAGGACCACTCCCTTGTTCTGCCTTCAAAAAGTTGATAAAGAGGTGACAGAATTCACGAATATCCTTGAACACTTGAATATCCTGAAGCGAAAGTCCTCTCTCCTGACTTTGTCTTTTTAATAGTTAAATGACAGTTGAGTCTTAAGTGGAGGTTTTGTGCTTTGCCTCTTCCATGCTCTTCTCTCTTTCAGATCTCTGATGACAAGTTCCAGTTCGGTATGTCCTGTAAGATTGTATATGGTGGTCATGTGTAACAATACTCCGATAAATCTTCTGGAGAAACTTATTGCACCACTCCGTTAGTAAATATCTAACTCAAACTTTAGGTACATCATTTCCTTCAATTATTATCTTTTATTGCTTACGAAGGCTCATCAGTTTTGCCTTACATAAACCTTTAACTTGTCCTTCCTTGTTATGTTCTTCAACTTCTCCAAGTTACAGTTGCTGTATTTGTCATAATTATGTTGTTCCAAATAATTCTGTGACGTTTAATTTTGCTTCACTAGTTGTCACTGTCACCCCCTTACCACAAAAGTTTTATGCCGAGATTAGGAGTGATCTCATCCAGTTCTCAGGAGCGGTTTTCTCATTGTTTTCCTGACAATTATTGGATATCTGATCAATTTGTTGTTTTCCACCATGTTCTCTTCTTCCCCCCCCCTACTTCTTCACACCATTCCCCCATTTTTGCCTCAACAGCTCAACCCCCCCACTGATACATGCTCCACCACCTACTGTTCATCTGAACGATCACCATACTTACGATCACCATACTTAAAATGTCATCTGGTGATAATGCACCGATTCGGTGGCATATGACTTCATACAATCCTCTCCATATTGAGGATGATTGAAAATGGTCTCTACCCCAATCTGCTCACACTTTGTCCCTGGACCTCGAGAGACCTTGGACCCCAAGTCATCACACATACCAATCTCTCTCCCTCCTGTCTTTTTCTTCACACCTCTTCCACTCTCTGTTATCTATTTTTGTTCCCCTCTGCCACCCTTCTCTGTTCAGAGGATAATATTGTGTGGCTCCTACTAAGGTACCTTTGTTTGTTTTCCGAGGGTTGTAGATTTTGCACACACCCCAAAGTTTACTTGTATTAATGTTCTAACTCTTCGTTATGACTCCATATGCACTTCTTTATTGTGGTAACAGCATATGGTGTATTGACAAAGCGTTCTTGATCTGTGTTTGCCAGTTATCCATTTACCTCTACTGTTCAATGTTGCCTATTGTAAATGTACAGTATTTTTTTACCTTGTTTCAATAAAAAGATATTCTACAAAAACAAAGAAGAATGTCCATTGTGTGAGTACTATATTAACGGTTACGATGTTTAATCCCTTGTGATTCCTTTGCCTACGTACAAGGCATGAAGCTTCTAGAACCCACAGTTAGACTGGTAAAGAAGAGAACTGTTGTTTTGTCGTTTTTCGGATTTATAGAATGTAAACACATAAAACCAAAACATTGCAGTAAACTTATTTTACAAGACAAAACAGATGGTGGTAGAGGACTGAAGACAGATAAAATAAAATACAAAAAGACTAGTTCTCGCTGTAAAAGTACAAAACAAAATCCATATTACAGTAGAAAATAAAATAAATTATCACTACCCATAATCCTCGCTGATTGTGCTTATGTTGTTGGGCAGATATAAGAACATGATGGGAGTTGTTATATTTACACTTTTTCTGGGAAACTGAAAATACCTTAGAAAGTCGGTATGCTCAAATACATACATACAGTGGAGACCGTCATGTTGTGGGTTGAACCTATCAAACTCACTAGGAAGTAGCGACATTACTGAGGGATGAGGAACAATGCGGCAGGTACACATTCTGTGGGCTGATGTTATTCCAGGCTGAGGACAAGTGACATCACTGAAGCAGGGTGGATGCAACAATTTTTGCAGGAAGAACCAATATTTAGGACACTGCAATAAGAACTAGTGAAATTACAAAATGCCTCGTGCCTCAGTGATGCCTTATGGGTATTAGCTGTATCCAGTGAGCCTCATTTGCAAAGCGTAAAACTAGCGAGGGGCTTGCGGAGCAGTATGGCAGTGTTCGCGGTGGAGCAGAAATTTAGACCAGCCAATGGGAGGAATAGGCAGAGTGTAATATGCAGATTAGGGGGAGTGGATTGAGAGGGAGCATTTCTAAGGGCAGTGCCATGGGCCCCAGCAGGGGATTTTGGCACACAACCAATTCTATTCTGCGTCTTCAGATGGCACAAGACCAGGTCCATGCCTAAATGGCAGAGCTGTCTCCCAACAGCGGCCCTTAGGTGTTCATCTTAATGTGTCCCTGGCGGACCATCTAGGCGCTACAGTGCAAATAAGAGCCACTGTGCGCAGGTGGCGCGTACATCTTTTCCAACTGTATAAGTCAATGGCATCTGTCCATTTCCAGGTCATCCTTCTCTTAGTGTCACCGCCTGGCAGGTTTGGGCATCAGGAAGACTTTGACAGGTTTGCTGAAGGGGATAGTGCCCTCTATGCTGCTCTCTGTGACGGGCAAGGCCTCTGTGGTGTCCCCCCAGGTGGGTTTGGGTGATGGGTTTAATACTTTGCTTCTGCTGGAGCTGTAGGCGAGGAGGAGGCTGACTTCAATCTGGCAGGGTTCTGTAACAACAAACATACATCTCACATGCAATTCACCGGGACAGTATCGGAGAAATTCCTCCAGCTCCAGTATAACATATTAGTTCACATAGATTTATTATCATTTACAAATATTGGGAAAAGCAGTTTTGGGAACGGTAGGTTGGCAAAATATCCACACCCGATACCATTCACACATGAACCTGATCGCACCAATTATATCAGCATTGTCTTACAGATTATAACGGTACTACACTACACCCCCTGCACCGATTACACCGGCACTACCCCCTCTACCTCTCATTAACCCCACGCTGCGCCCCCCATACTCTCATTAACCCCGCGCTGCGCCCCCCATACTCTCATTAACCCCGCGCTGCGCCCCCCATACTCTCATTAACCCCGCGCTGCTCCCCCCTCCTCTCATTAACCCCCGCGCTGCTCCCCCCATACTCATTAACCTTAGCGCTGCTCCCCCCATACTCATTAACCCCGCGCTGCGCCCCTCATACTCTCATTAACCCCACGCTGCGCCCCTCATACTCTCATTAACCCCACGCTGCGCCCCTCATACTCTCATTAACCCCGCGCTGCGCCCCCCATACTCTTATTAACCCCGCGCTGCGACCCCCATACTCTCATTAACCCCGCGCTGCGCCCCCCCATACTCTCATTAACCCCGCGCTGCGCCCCCAATACTCTCTAACCCCGCGCTGCGCCCCCAATACTCTCTAACCCCGCGCTGCGCCCCCCATACTCTCATTAACCCCGCGCTGCGCCCCTCCTCCTCTCATTAACCCCGCGCTGCGCCCCCCCTCCTCTCATTAACCCCCGCGCTGCGACCCCCCTCCTCTCATTAACCCCGTGCTGCTCCCCCCTCCTCTCATTAACCCCGCGCTGCGCCCCCCCTCCTCTCATTAACCCCGCGCTGCGCCCCTCATACTCTCATTAACCCCGCGCTGCGCCCCTCATACTCTCATTAACCCCGCGCTGCGCCCCCCATACTCTCATTAACCCCGCGCTGCGCCCCCCATACTCTCATTAACCCCGCGCTGCGCCCCCCATACTCTCATTAACCCCGCGCTGCGCCCCCATACTCTCATTAACCCCGCGCTGCGACCCCCATACTCTCATTAACCCCGCGCTGCGACCCCCATACTCATTAACCCCGCGCTGCGACCCCCATACTCATTAACCCCGCGCTGCGCCCCTCATACTCTCATTAACCCCGCGCTGCGACCCCCACACTCTCATTAACCCCGCGCTGCGCCCCCCATACTCTCATTAACCCCGCGCTGCGCCCCCCATACTCTCATTAACCCCCGCGCTGCGACCCCCACACTCTCATTAACCCTGCGATGCGACCCCCATACTCTCATTAACCCCGCGCTGCATCCCTCATACTCTCATTAACCCCGCGCTGCGACCCCCACACTCTCATTAACCCTGCGACCCCCACACTCTCATTAACCCTGCGACCCCCATACTCTCATTAACCCCGCGCTGCGCCCCCCATACTCTCATTAACCCCGCGCTGCGACCCCCACACTCTCATTAACCCTGCGCTGCGCCCCCCATACTCTCATTAACCCTGCGCTGCGCCCCCCATACTCTCATTAACCCCGCGCTGCACCCCCCATACTCTCATTAACCCCGCGCTGCGCCCCCCTCCTCTCATTAACCCCACAATTCTCTGGCGACTTTCACGCATCTCCATGGATTACCTGTCCAGGCAGTATGCGAGATATAAACCTGCGTGATCAGTCTGTGTCTCCCGGGGCCAGGATTGCGGAAGTCTGCTGGTTTCGGGTGGATAATCTGAACCTGCCCATCTGGATACACAACCTGGATGAAAAAATAAACATAGGATATTTCTAAAAACACAATCTCGTGCGGTACAACATAGGATGGCGTTCCTATAAACAGGATCTCTGACTGTGTCCTTGTTTACCATGTCTAAAGCAGTGTGAACTGGTGTAAAACTATCACTGATCCCTAGGGGAAAGAAATCCTCATTACAGTTTTTTTTAATCCTATCATGAACAATGAATATTGCTACAGAAATGATTAAGTATTTATAATCCGTTTCATTGATCCCACTTTTTGATAACACTTTGCCTCCAATTAATTTGCCATCCTGGTAGTAGGCGATGTGTGCAGAGGGATGTTTGGAATACTGAAGTAATAAGTTGTGTGTAGTGTCTTTGTTAAACCTCTCACGTTCTCCGTTACTGCACATCATAAACGTCAGCATCTGAGCTACGAGTGGCGTCCTCTGGACAGAGATCTGAATATAAAGCTTATTCAGTACTAGAGGGAGCGTATGCAGGGAAAGTGGTTCCCAACCCAAGACCATTGGCCCAAAATATCTCTTACTCAGGATGTCAGTGTTCTGGCATTCTGAACCCTAAATGTATCAGGGGGTCTTTGTGAGGTGAACTCGTCAGTTGAACCAACTGTGTTCTGCTTGTAATATCTAGGCAGGAAATGTGCAGGTTGGATCTCTACCAGCCCTCACTGATCCCTATTTTTGTATCTTCTTGACCTGCAGTCATCACGTGATCAGGGCACTACCAGACCATGGGTGGGTGTCTAAGCCCCCCGTGTATGGCAGCTATGCTGGAACAATAATGCAGAGGAGATATTACTAAGGTTAGGAAAATGTTGGATTCCACAACTTACAATCCCTGTTCCTTAGACCAGGTTAATGGTCAAACCATTCGCATTTCAGTATTTGGTCGTACCTGAACCTTAATAGTGTTCTGGGGCTCCTGAACGCTCTCTAATGTGGCATCAACGTCCAGAGCTACGATTAAACCGGAGGTGAACCGGATAGGGTTATCGGACTCCGCCGCTGGCTCAATAATGTGCGCAGAAGCTCTGTGTATCTGGAAAGAAAGAGGTTATACGTCAAATCTCACATACATATATACAGCCATAATAAATCTCATTCTGAATTTCTAGTGAAACAAACACATACAGGGCAAGTCCATTAAAAAATATTATACTGGGTACTATAACTTACTGGAATAACTTCTGACATTTGTAAATGGGAATTCTGCATGAAATCACCTGTTGAAGCCTCAGGAACACAATATTCTAAATAACTGACTCTAGCAACATCTGTAACCATGGAAAGAAACCATGTACTGTGACTTGTTTAGATTGGTTTCCATTAGAGAACATTTGAACTACGAAAGACCACAGTCCATAATCCAGCACAATAGCGCTTATACAAGGGCTGGTCCCATGTAACAGTTAAGCTGCAGTGAAATCTATAATAATATTCATGCTGCTGGGATATTTCTGGCTACTGTAACTTCTATAAAAGATGTCATGAAGTCTGCTTGCAGACTGAGCTACTATTTTTACCTCAGGTAATTTTTTGCAATTACCGGGTGGGTTGGCCAGGCCCAAAGATTGAACCAATGTGAGCAGGTAAAGAGGCGGTAATCACAAGCAGCTAAATTGGGGCATAGCCTTTACTGTAGGAAATAGTTTATAATTATTATTAGTAACAAGAGGTGGTGCTGCTCTTTTAACATACACGCTACTCTCTTATAATTAAATTATACTAGTAATCAAGCTCAGACACAGCCTTACAGCCTCATTAACATGTAAACCGCCCTTATATGACCGATTTATTGATAAATAAATTCTATATTCTAAGCACAAGGTGGCGCTGTCCTGTGTGACCTCTCTGGCAGAATTATTAGGCAGTTACCTGCTCCGGTAGGGTCAGCCGCAGGAAGCTGCTTTTCCGCAGGGTGGTCTGCAGGATTTTCACCATCTCTAAGGGTTTGGAGTTTACGAGCCGGGGCATAAGATCCAGCAGCTTGTCCACAAAGCTGTCCTGCATATGGGGGAGCTCGGAGATGAAACACCTGGGAGATGATGGACACAAGACAGAACCCTGATCATACAACGGCACAGATTGTATTATAGCGGAAAAATACGGAGACAGATTATTCACAAAATGTTCAGTCACTTAACGTGTATATTCATTTGTATCCTGCTAATACAGGTCTAATTTGCAAATGTACGCATGAGTGGGCAGAGGCTCCCTGGTAGACCGCGTTCATACTGAACACGGGTCTGCCGAGGTCTCCATGGCAACATCACAAGAGGAGCTCTGATTGGCTTCTTTTTGTGGTTTACTTTAACATGTCGGTGTCTGGTGCCCCCAGGCTTCCCAGGGCAGACCCGGGAATACCACCACCAAAAGACCCGCGTCTACTTCCTGGGTCTGATGACCCGGGAATTTGATCTGGGACCATTCATACTGCACCTGGACCCGGGTCGTCTGGGCTTGCCCCGGCAAATACCAAGGTTTTTGGTGCAGTATGAACTGGGTATTACTAGCTCAATACAGTGGGCGGCCGTCTCGCTACATGCATGTCTCTCTGTGTGTGCGTCGGAGGGGAGCCTTCACATTTAAAAACAGACATCACTATCTGTACCAGACAGCAATTGATGCAATTTAAGTTTATACACCAGGACTATATAATACGAGCCAGTGATATAGATTTGCCCTTTCCTACACGTGATCTTGCCCTGTCCTGACACAGCTTCTGGACAGACTGCAGAACTTTGACAGCCACTTACTCCGATTTCTTCACCTAAACTGTGTCTATTGGGATCATCTGGAGAAGGTCATATCCCTGCAGCTGGCTAACCCCTGTATTATGAGAGTATCTCCATATTGCTCTGTTGGACGCCTTCTCTACCATCCATCTAACTGGAAGAAGCTTGTTAATGATGTCTTGTCCAAATATCTTACATGATTGGTTAATGCCTTGACAGCTGGGGAGCCCTGGATCTATCGCTCCCTTCACCTCCAGCTCTGGTAGAAACTGCTCCCCCTACAGGTTCACTTTGTAATGTATATATGTGTGGGTGTCAGTGTGAGTTCCTGGGGCTGTTTTGATGTTAATCTGTAATGCTTGGAAAGGCAGATCAAGGGGGGGTGCAGGAGAAGCAGGAGCTGGGGCTATACATTGGCACTTGTTATGTGAAATCATAGTTCTTTCATTACACGCGTATTTGTACCAGACCATCTGTGACGCAGGTTAGTTTACAATAGGGTTATGCTGATAAAAGCGCACTCACCTCTGGAAGAAATCCACTTCCTGCAGGAAATGCTCGCACATAGTAAACAGAGGCTCCGCTCTACAGAGGTCGAGAGGTGTAGAATGTGATCAGTAATTGTCACAGAAGAAAAATAATGAACTCTTAGGGGCATATTCAATTGACGGCGGGATCGCCGAAAATCCAGCGCTCAAAAAATATTACCATTAATACGGTAATATCTCGCTGGATTTCAGCTCGCAGCTCCCTGAGCTGCGAGCTGAAATCCAGCGAGTAAATTACCGTATTAACGGTTTTCCCGCTCAGGATTACCGTAATAACGGCAATATTTTTTGAGCGCGGGATTTTCGGCGATCCCGCCGTCAATTGAATATGCCCTTTAATGCAACATTACAGCAATTACCATCCCCAGTTATAATGAGGGCAGAGCCCAGCATGAATATACAGAGATGGTAACTACATGCCATGCCTGGAAAATAGAACCACTCCCGCCCTCTGGCCCCTCACCCTTTAGTGGTTCGAGCGGTGACGAGCAGCTGCAGGGCGTTTGCCTGTAACCTCATGTGATGTATAATGGACACTTGTCTGTTCTCCAGCCCGCTGTACATAAACTCCATCTTGTACGTTTCCTCCAGGATCTGCAGTAACACAAAGGAATCAGACAGGGAGATATAATTCAGAGGGAAAGTCTGACACTAATACCATTTCTCCCATCACCAATACACCGGTTATTTGGATAATAGGATCCCACATTACTCGCCTGTTTAACGGCCGCAGCAGTCAGAGAGTTTTGCTTCACATAAAGGGGGGCAGCCAGGCTCCATAACTTCTCATTCAGTGCCTGAAAACCGCACAGAGACACATGTGAATGCAAAGCAGCGATAGGATCCCACTACCAACACCAGGGAAAGCCGTGTGACGGTCAATGGCGAGACAATGTATCCTAGTACAACCTGCAACCTGTGTGTTATGCAACAACCCTACTGACAGCAATGATTTGTCCGTGTTGTCCGATTCACAGGCTAGCCCCTCAGCCGATTATTTATTAATCTGTGTATTAGGATAAAACGACATTTGTGAACTGTGCAATACAAAATGTTTCAATGTTATGCTCCAAGCAATGATCGTGGCTCCGTTAATCAGGCTTCTCTTGTGCGTAGTGTAACAGTCACTGTGTAAAGCAGAAGATCAAAGACAAAACACTCGACTTTGTAGATATTAAATATACTTGGGAGAAGACAACATATGATGAATTTGAGCCAGACATCACTGAATAGCAGAGGGGGCGTGTTTATGATGCAAAGCAGGAGGTGTGGTTTTATTACAGGGGCTGTAACTGTGCACACAAAAACAAACGGGTGCCCAGGAAGATTCGCCCCCAGATCCAGTGACAAACCTTGATGAGCAGTAAGTGACAGCGCAGGTAGGTGGCAGAGAAGTCCGCCATGCCGGCCAGCTCAGACTGGAGCTCCCCGATTCTCTGTAGGTCCCTGGACAAGAACATGAAATCAGGGAGAATGACCACATTCAGCATCAAAGCCCATTATTACAGGAGCAGTCGCGTCATTAAATGACAACATTGTGCGGTCTCCATTCTCTAGAAGCATTTAAAAATATCATATAGGTGACCTTCTCATTATTGCAAAGTCATATAGGATACATATTTGTACCATAGTATCATAGTTTTCATATTACAAATGTAAAGTAGATATAAGTCAGCCTCTGAATAGGCCGAGAGGAGCTGCTTATAAAATCTGACACTAGCAGCAGCCTATTCCTAAATCTTAATACCGGCATTCTGTGTATGTTCGGCATAAGGGTCATATTTAGATCTCTTCCAATTTGTAACGTTAGATAATGACTAAATACTAATATTTATTATTTTATGCAGTAAATATTTTATTAATTTGTTTATTTCAGGAATGTTCTCCAGTAAAAACAAAGTACAAATAAATTGCAATCCTTGTGAGCAGTGTATTTATTGTGCCGTGCTGTCTGCAGGAACAGCCCTCTATACCCAGAACCTCTATTTACCGGATTGTGAACTCCAGGAGCTCCTGCGTCCCCTGGGTGCCCAGGTTCTGGAGGTTGTGGATCCTCTCCAAGCTGTTCTGCAGAAACTGCTGGGACGGATCCTCGTGAGGGGATTCACGCTCCAGATCCGGAATCCAGGACCACTTCACACCCGGCAGCTGCGGGGACAGAGAGCAGGTCAGGAACGGTACAGGTTTAATAGAAAACGGCATTCTAAATTGTGTCCAATGGCTACAGATTAGCATCCAGTGTGAGGTGGTGCAGATTAGCATCCAGTGTGAGGTGGTGCAGATTAGCATCCAGTGTGAGGTGGTGCAGATTAGCATCCAGTGTGAGGTGGTGCAGATTAGCATCCAGTGTGAGGTGGTGCAGATTAGCATCCAGTGTGAGGTGGTGCAGGGCGATGTAGAAACTACGTCATAGAGGTTACGGACATCAGTTGGAAGCAGTGGCTGGCTGGGCTGGGGGACATTTGCCCCTTGGGCCAGTTCCATAGTGGACTACCTTGGGGTGGGTCACTGGGCTACCTGGATTATTTTCCCTTTAAAATGTTCCTAAAAGGTTGCCCAGTCAAGTCTCACTCCACGATCTAAAATTTGGCAGCCAGTCACTGTTTGGGAGGCTTAGAAGCAGCGGCCAGGAGGTATCCATCCTCTAATTTAACAATATCTCAAAAACTATTATAATGTGGAGAACAGCACAAAAGACAACATTGAAAGCCACTCAAAGCCGCCGAGCATCACCCTTCCCTGCTACAACCGGCGCTTGAGCAGAGACCTCCTGTCTATTTACCCACAAGGAGAGACTTACACTCAGAGCTGGGACCAAGTGCGAGAGGCTGTCCCGCAGGTAGGCGTAGTGCCGGAAGGTGTGGTCAGAGAACAGGGCTGGCATGGTAGGACAGGTCTTTGCTGCATTGAAAATCAAAACCAAAACAGCTATATCTGATAAACAGAGTTAAGGTCAAGTGTTTACAGAAATAAGAAGGAACAACGAGCCAGCGCCGAGCAATACAACAGAACTACGATATCACACAATCACTGGAAACCTGTCTCTCTCAGATACAGCTTTATACAACAGAGAGAGAAAAGGCGACATCACGTATGGATGACAAGCAGAGATTTAGAACCACATAAAAGGATACACGCTGGATCATCCATATTGGGTTCTGGCGTATCGAAGAACGGGTGAGTGCTCAGGAGCTCAGGAACCAGAGAAAGTACCAAGGTGGGGTGTCTGAAACCCAGAAACTTCAAACATCTGCAGAACGAGAGACATTAACATGAAACAAAGCAGGAAGTCTGGGAGAGCCTACATTTAACTTCCTATGGAGGACAATAATAACGGAGCATATTGAGTCTGCAACAGGAGCACGAAGGGATTAGTTACATAGATGTTTACACTCGCATTCATCATTAAAGAATAAAAAGACGTCCTTTTAAAAGTATTCATACTACTTGTTTTAATGACTCTTAACCTTACTGCCCGTCATATCATCAGGGGGGAGGCAGGCTGATGTCCAATGTTGTAGATAAATGTTTACAGTAGAACGATGCTCTTGTTTACATTCTAATACCAGTATATAGTTATTGGAAGTTTATCATGTACCGCACATGTGTGTAAACAAAATGATTTCAAAGACATAGAAACTGCTGTTGACAGATTGACGGTGTTTGGTGGCTCCAAAATACATTTAATTATTTTGTAATATTTTTATATTATGCTTTTATATAATAAAAAGTCCTGACCACTTACAAAATTGACTACTGGTGTTTTTACACCATAAGTGTTATACAAATGCTACAGCAGATAACAATAATCACAA
The DNA here is from genome assembly GCF_038048845.1 of Mixophyes fleayi. NCBI lineage: Eukaryota > Metazoa > Chordata > Amphibia > Anura > Limnodynastidae > Mixophyes > Mixophyes fleayi. The sequence goes on from NC_134403.1 coordinate 19,045,630, forward strand.
TAATAAAGCTGTATTCAATTATGAGGGATTTTACCAGTACTTGGTTTAGTTCATGGACAGACGGACAACTAACAACAGTGTATAAAAGTAAAAATGTATCTTAAAACACATCTCTATTTTATCATTTTTGTTTCAATTAAAACTAGTTTACAACTGAATATTAATATGTAACTATTAGGAGATGACGAGTTTGTCTATAATCATCATTAGTAATTCTTTCTACTTTGTGATACACAAACCTGTTTAGCACCAATTCAGTTTGGGCTGTGTACTGATGTTGCCTTTGTGTTTATATTAATGATTTAATAAAGTTAATGATTAAATATCCTGATTTTTGTGTACATTGTTGACATAATAGGAGGCCTTAGAACCCGTTGGCCAATCACCAGTGAGTTAGACAATGTCACAGGCTTCCTAAATGTGAATCACAGTTATACGATAGTTACTTCCAGATGGACTCCCGGTCCGTGGGGTATTTGGAGAGGTTCTTAAGAAGTTCCACCAGGGCCAGGTGGATGCATTCCTTAGTGGATACATTTGCGCAGCAGAGTAGTTCATGCAGGGCCTCCCGAATGTCCCGGGAAGAGTCCTACAATAAAGAGACACAGAGGGTTAGTCAGATAATGGCCCCTGCTTGCTGAGCACTGTAAAAGGTGGAACTTATCCTGGACCTTGTGAGCATGTAGCAGAAAATAGACTGTAATTATGGAGCAATGCTAAACATCCATAACTCTCTTTCCAGTGCAAAGAGAATGGGCAGTATTCCACTCCATAGAGGCACTGGAAGGAAACAGACTCCTCCGATCTCCTAGAAGTCTTCTCAGTTCTTTTCCAGTGTCTGCAGCAGAGGTTGGAAACAAGGCCTCGGGTCCTAATTTGTTTTCCATTTTTTCCCCAGTGCTTAGCAGAACCCCCTACTGGTGAAGTAGGCTTAGCTGTCTCCACTAACTTCCAGATTAAGCTAACCACAGGAAGTCAGGCCCACTCTGATTGACAAGCTCTGCAGCCTCAGTCTGCACCCAAAGAGGGGAAATAGTCCAGATGATCTCCGAGCCCAAAAGGGCCTTGTCTGTCCCGCAGTCCATGACCTTCCTCCAAATCTTGAGGGGAGATGTAGGGTATGGCTTAACAACATTATCTGCAACCATTCCTGGATCCTACCTGGGCTAGGTGTTTAATAAGTCAATACCTCGCAATCTTCTAAGCAAATGTATCCACCCTCCTCACCAATTAGATTCCTGGGGAGCGTTCAGAGTATGTCTGTAGCAGGGACGGGGATGTGACCAATGACGATTGTGCCTCACCAGTTGTTTTACGCTGCAAGAGCTCCTTTCATCTCTCAGAGGACAAACGGCCCTGAGACCAGTCTTCCAATTCTCATCAGCAACATCAGAGCCCGGGAAGAGGTCCATCTTGGCTTCTAGAGGACCAACGCTGTCCTCAGACACCAGCAAGTCCTCCTGACTACCAGATGAGCTGTATGGTCTTGGAGGGGGAAGCCCGGGATATGGTGACACCCCCCCCATACTATTCAGTGACTGCTGGACACAGCAGTAATCTGCCTGGTCCAGGAGCATCAGAGAGGTGGGGATTTTCTACGCCAATCTCATTCTGGTACCCAAGAGGGACGGAGCATGCCACCCGGTGTTGAATCCGAAAGACTGTAACATGTTTCTGCCACAGGAGTTACTTAGGTCAGTAATTCATGAAGGAGGGTAAGTTCTGATGTCCCTAAACCCCATCTCAGAAGATAATCAGCGATTTATCCAATCACCAGCCAATGGGCACACTGCCATCCGTGTGTTCACACAGCTATAACGTGCTAATCAACTAACAGCAATACCGTACCACTAAATTACCTGCCAGCCCTAGGACTCGGGCTGTGTGAGAATACCACGCTGGAATTTGACCGCATAACATAAAAAACACAACACATAGTCAAAGGCGGAGGATGTGGAAACGGGGACTACACAGTCTAAATCTTATACACATATAATGCGGCCCCTGAAGTACATCAATATAAACAATGAAATACGTTGTATAACACAGAGGTCTTCATCAAAAACAAACAAACTGGAGATTTTCTGGAGACCCCTCACCTCCAGCACAGCTAGGATTGTGTCCAGCTGATCCTCCCGTAGCGTTATGTTGTCCGAGATCTTGCGCATAGTGTGGATAGACTGCAGCCGCACCTCTTCTATCTCATCGTTGAACATGTCCACCAGAAAGTCTAAACATTTCTCTGCAAAGGGGCGGGAGGAACGAGCCAGGAGACACAGGGATTCCACCGCTGCGATCCTCACCTCTGGGGAGAAAACCAGATCTTAGGTGAGCAAGGCTTAGACTCGGGACGTTTTACTACCGCAAACATGGGGTTAGTGAAGTACCAGCACTTACTGAGGCCACAGCCTCGTCCGCAGATTAATTCACTAGACCTTCTTTTGGATTGTGTTACTACTTTATCGATATGATCTACAAAATGTATTCTGTTATTGATAGAAAAAACTAATCTACGTACCAAATGTTTTACCCCAGTCAAATATCTGGGAATCATTACAGTCCTCAAACCTTATGGAAACTACAGACAAAATATAAAATGTTTACATATGTTGTATAGAATGTAGAACGGAAATTTTACTATGTAATCTTTATTGTCTAAGACCATAACTATTATTCAGGAGAGTGTGCAGAAACTTGTTACATTACAGACGCATATAAAGAGGTTTAATGAATGATTAAAGAGTGCCTACAAGCAGTGGAGGCAGCCATCTGTGGGCGGTACATTAAACAGACTATACATATAGTTTGCATGGGCGGCATCACTGAGTCCTAAAGGAAAGGAGTCAGAGGGGACTAACCAATAATCAGGAAAGGCGGTATGAACAGAAAACAAAAAAGACGGTGGCTCAGTGGTTAGCACTTCTGCCTTACAGCACTTGGGTCATGAGTTTGATTCCCAACCATGGCCTTATCTGTGAGGAGTTTGTATGTTCTCACTGTGTTTGTGTTTCCACCGGGTGCTCCGGTTTCCTCCACATTCCAAAAACATACTGGTAGGTTAATTGGCTGCATTTAAATTGACGTGTGTGTGTGTGTGTCAGGGACTGATGTAAGCGAGTGCTTTGTACAGCGCTGCAAAATTAGTGGCGCTATATAAATAAAATGGCGATGATGATAATTAAATACAACTCTCTTCAATAAAGTAAATTGGACAGTTACGTTCTATAGGAGTTTACATGATAAAACACAATATTCCATTTAAAAATATAAGAGAAAGCATTATACAGGTTATGAATATTTAATTTTGTCCTATAAAAGGTGGAGGCTCACATTTTCATATTGAAAAAGTTAAAAAAAAATTCCCATTAAAAAAATAATAATAATTAAAAGTATAATTTTAATGTATTTAGTAATGTTTCTACCAAAGCTTTGCAAAAGACAAGGGGAAATTGATTCTGTCTAGAGAACCATGCTTCTAGGCTTATTTACATATATTAACATGAGTAGGAGGAGTTATCCACCTTTAACTAAAATCATATATTTTGCATTAGTCATTGACATCAACAGAACAGTGCCCCTAGTGGGCAGAGGCTGATCTTTATGAAGCAATACATTTTAAACACAGAGTTTCTCAGACATAGAAGCAGTATTAGTAGTATAACTCAGAACCATAAAATCCATATATTGTTTTTAAGCTAAATAAAGTGTACACATAAATGTGAATAAATAGGGTGGATTTGGGAAGGAAGGATTTGTGGATTTCTGCGTGAGGATGGGATTGTAAATACATATAAAGTATTCATCGTACCATACATCTCGTCCTCCAGACCGTGAACGAAAGCTCCACAAGCCCCCGACTCGATCAAGTTTACCGCTTCAGTGTCCAGCTCTTCCCGCGGGGCGTCGTCGCCCCATTTTCTGCCGCTGGAAAACTCTCCGGAGCTGTACAACTCTTTTGCTCGCTCGTGCGCCGTTCTTTTCCTCTATAAGTAAAGGATTGAGCATTAATTACAAACATCACACTGTAACGTGACGCTAATCAAGAATCAAATCACCTATAAATCCCCTCAAACACGATTTGTTTTATGTATTATACTATTACTTTCCCCAATCAATAAAATGATTTGCAAACACTTCATATTTTGCTGCCTCATGGTCAACATTTAAACCTATCGGCTTCTCGGCAGCACTGAAGTTTAATTGTTATGCCGAGTGAAACAATAGCGTTGCAACGCAATAAAACAACAGTCCTGATTCCCTGACAGTTCAAAACAGGCAAAAATTCCAAAAATAGAATGTACAACTAGGAGTTAGCGTTAGAAATCCAATACATCTCCCTTATTTTGTTCTAAAATTAGATCTAAGGCAAATTATACTTATTAGTAACTATAACTGCTGTTCCTATCAGTTCTATGTCGGCATGGATCTGATAGTAATGTCTGGTACGGGATACCAGATTCAGCAATCCCTAGATAGGTCCCAGGCCTGCTGACCTGGAGGGAATCCCTGGTGACATCACTGGTGATATCACATGGTACAAACAGAGCTCAGTTTGGAACACAGTTTGAACAGACTGCAAGTCCAAAAATGCACAGGGAAAGCAGTCCTAGTCCTAGCATCGCTAATATCTAACAGTACATATAGATACCAGGACGCCCACTGTGACGGCTGCAGAAGATCAGGGACATTATTTTACAGGTATAAATGAAAGTATCCAGCTTGGTGTCCCTCTGTCTGGTTCAGAAGTGACCACACACCAATGAGTCATTACACGTCATTATCATTAATGGGATAAGAGGTACTCCTAGGTCTAACACGTGACCTGTCAGACAGTAATCACACACATGAAACATTTACCCGCAGATCTGACATGAGTTTCTTGTCCAGGGTCTGCTCCAAGAAGTGGGGACTGACTTGCTGCATAGATCCCTACAATACAAAGTGCACAAGGTCAGTACGTTCTAGCAGAGAGAATAAAATCCTCAGGATGTTTCATAGCAGAACTAATGTCCAGCTAACGGCTGCACAACATGAAGCATCACGAATCACCAGCAAGACAAATATTCAGTCACTCATTGTTTAACTCCCTTTTTTATGTTCTGTATCCCATACCCTTGCAAAAATTTCTCAATAAAACTTTATTGATGGGAAAAAAAAAAAATATTCAGTCACAATCCTGACTGCTACCTAACATTAAAGCGGCTGTTTACACACAATATTTCTTTTACTAGATTCATAATTTTCTAATTTACAGTAATTATAATATACTTAGTGTTTTCCTAATGCATGGCCCATGCAGCACTGATGGTCACTCTCTTCTACAGCAACCAGATAGACAACAACAAGCAATTCCTACCCTGCAAAAATCACTCCTTCCCCTTTTAGTAAGAGGAGAGGAACGGGTGGGCAGCACACTTAGCTCAGTACAGGAGGAGAGGAACGGGCGGGCAGCACGCTTAGCTCAGTACAGGAGGAGAGGAACGGGCGGGCAGCACGCTTAGCTCAGTACAGGAGGAGAGGAACGGCCAGGAGAGCACGCTTAGTTCAGTACAGGAGGAGAGGAACGGCCAGGAGAGCACACTTAGTTCAGTACAGGAGGAGAGGAACAGCCAGGAGAACACGCTTAGCCCAGTACAGGACGAGAGGAACGGTCAGGAGAGCACGCTTAGTTCAGTACAGGAGGAGAGGAACGGCCAGGAGAGCACGCTTAGTTCAGTACAGGAGGAGAGGAACGGCCAGGAGAGCACGCTTAGTTCAGTACAGGAGGAGAGGAACGGGCGGGCAGCGCGCTTAGTTCAGTACAGGAGGAGAGGAACAGCCAGGAGAGCACGCTTAGCCCAGTACAGGACGAGAGGAACGGTCAGGAGAGCACGCTTAGTTCAGTACAGGAGGAGAGGAACGGCCAGGAGAGCACGCTTAGTTCAGTACAGGAGGAGAGGAACGGCCAGGAGAGCACGCTTAGTTCAGTACAGGAGGAGAGGAACGGCCAGGAGAGCACGCTTAGTTCAGTACAGGAGGAGAGGAACGGCCAGGAGAGCACGCTTAGTTCAGTACAGGAGGAGAGGAACAGCCAGGAGAGCACGCTTAGCTCAGTACAGGAGGAGAGGAACGGGCGGGCAGCGCGCTTAGCTCAGTACAGGAGGAGAGGAACGGCCAGGAGAGCACGCTTAGTTCAGTACAGGAGGAGAGGAACAGCCAGGAGAGCACGCTTAGTTCAGTACAGGAGGAGAGGAACGGTCAGGAGAGCACGCTTAGTTCAGTACAGGAGGAGAGGAACGGCCAGGAGAGCACGCTTAGTTCAGTACAGGAGGAGAGGAACGGCCAGGAGAGCACGCTTAGTTCAGTACAGGAGGAGAGGAACGGCCAGGAGAGCACGCTTAGTTCAGTACAGGAGGAGAGGAACGGCCAGGAGAGCACGCTTAGTTCAGTACAGGAGGAGAGGAACGGTCAGGAGAGCACGCTTAGTTCAGTACAGGAGGAGAGGAACGGCCAGGAGAGCACGCTTAGTTCAGTACAGGAGGAGAGGAACAGCCAGGAGAGCACGCTTAGCCCAGTACAGGACGAGAGGAACGGGCAGGCAGCACGCTTAATTTACATTAATGTTCAAAGAGGCATTTAGTCTGAAACATCATTGCCCGTCAGCTCACCAAAAGTTTGCAGGCCTGTACTCTGACTACCCATGATCCATCGCTGACCATGTGACAGACTTTCCCGAAAGCATCATCCACCAGGCGGATCTCCTCATTGGAGGATGGGATGGGAACAATGCTGAAAAGAGATATAGGAATGCAGTATCTGGAAAAGGCCGCAGCAATGATGAAACAACAAGCTGCCGTGTGCAATACCCCCCCCCCCCTACTGTTTTTAAACACAAAACAAGATTTCCCTGTTATTATTTACAGGAAAAAGCATCTATAGAAACAGCATACAACTCCTACTAAAGACAGCCAGTTTACATTTTACCATTTCATTAGAAAGAATTTCTCAGAAATAAATTACCTTTCACGATACAGTTGGCTTAAAACCCAGATCAGCTCCACGGCTACACTGCGCACTTGTTCATAGTCATCAGACAATAGTTTACAGGCCTGTCCATGGGAGACAACAACCAACAACTTCATATTCTCCTTTCATTACAGATGAGACCGTTGCGTTTACCCGTAACGCGGCCAATTGAATATCCCCCATAGACTAATTAGATAATACTGGATTTTATGTGACCACGGAGAAAAACAACCATTTTTATTGTTTAGTAAACTAAAGCCAAAACTCTTACGTCGCTCTTCATATTAAAGGAATCCGCTTATTTAAATGTCCATTTAAATGTGAAAGCTTTAAAGCCTATGTCCCCTTTCCTGAGGTTTGACTCCTGTTGTCCAACATGACAGACACTAAACTGACGCCTAAAGTTTGCCGCTCACCCTATTACCCGAACACCCATCAATGCATCTGTATTCATTAATGCACCTTGAAAGAGAAATGTACTAGGCGGTTTCATATAAAGGCCTACGTACATACACACATAATCTTAGATATCTGACAAAATACTTAACTCATATTTTTAACGACTGAAAAGGCAGCTCTCTACATTTCTCTGATACAGTATATTTCAGCAATTACACATTATCCATAGGGCTGAAGGCACAATACCTGACTGTACATTGCTTGCTGTAACTTCAGGCCTCTCTCGTGGAGCTGTAACTAAACACAGACAACATCATTGTGAGATTATAAAGCTCTACAGAGTGTGGATAATGACTGAGGTGGAGGGAAAAACAAGTAGAGAGAAGCAATAATCCAGTTCCCATCCACCAAAGCCCCCGAATCACAAGGTATCTGCTGTCTGACGTTCGGTCTATGAATATATTTTTATTTTTATGACTAAATACTAAACGGACCTAAAATGGTTTTTAGAACAGGTCGTCTTCATTCCAACGTTAAAAGCATCATATGAAATATACCTACCATGGCTTTTATAGCGGCCGTGCGGACGCGGGGGTCCTGATCATTGAAGTAATCACCGATAATCTTCTGTACATCTTTGGTCACCGTACTTTCTGCCTCCTTAGAGGTACTTTTATCTATAGCCCCGAGACAACCAAGCAGCTGGAGGCACTTGTTCCGGACACCATGACACGTGTCTGACAGATACTGAGCGAGAGACACAGTTATCACTTAGGAATCTGATCTAGATTACTGCATGTGAAAGGTCTACAATACACCAGCTGTGGTACATTCACCTGCTTACTGGTAACATTCACTAATGGATATTTCAAACTATCAGAACTGAAGATATCAGCGATTACATCAGGACCATGGGGGAAGATATTTTCCCTATGCACAGGTTTCTCAATGCATTTATATTGAATAACACAAACAAGACTTCGAGCTAAACTCGTTTGTGATAAAAATAGGGAAAGCACCAGTAGATAGTCCTCTGGGGGCCGTACGTACACACACGTACACACGTACACACACGTACACGTACACACACGTACACGTACACACACGTACACACACACACACACACTAGAGAAAGAAGCTAGGAGAACATGTTACATTTTTTGTTACCACACCAATTACAATACTTTTCTTAATACAATCATAATAACATCTTTATATTTCAAGACTACAAGAGTTCAAACATATGACAAATCTAGCTGTACATTTGCACAATACATTACAAACGGGGGACTTCCACTTTAAAAATTAATTATATAAATTCCTTTCTCAATAAACATACTAAGGTCACTCAGGAACCCCACCATCTGCTTTATTTAGCAGGGTCCAGGCAATTACTTATACCCAGAACCTATGCTGTACTGCCCCAATCTCTCCATAGTAGGGTTTAGACCTTCAATTGCCCCTGCTATGGGAGAGAGGGTAACACCGAAGGTGACCAGCAAAGGTTTGGGCTACATGCCTTTGGGCAGCCATCGAAGCACTAATATTGGAAAGTAATTTTGTAACATTGATTATTATGGTTGAAAACATCTTTAAAGGTATCATTCAGCTGAGCACTTGCAGAGAGTTTCCGTGGCAGATGTACAGGCACTAGAACGTGCAATCTGCAGTTCAAAGTGTAGACACGAGTGCATGCACAATGTCCTAGAATTTTTCTCCTGAGCCGCAGATTACTCTGTGCCTGTACGGACATCAGAAATGTGCCCACCGAGTGATTAATAATATTTCTAAAGGGCTTTTCTGCTCACATCCAGAACAGGACTTTATAAATATCCATCACTGAAGGAGCTGGACTAAATGGGCCCTAAAGTTTCTTGTTAATCACATTCATCGGAATTATATAAGCTGCCTTTACTTGTATGTGTTATTTCAGCTTGCGTTACCTTGTACGCTACATCCACCAGCTTCTTCCGGATAGGTGCATTGTCTAGCAGCTTAATTCCAATCTCCAGCAAAGTGTCCAGAAGCTGAGCAAGAACCTGATGGGACTCTAAAAAGGAGAAACAACAAATACTATGTAAATCAAATATCCACAGGCAAACTCTAGGAACAGGTTTCCTAGTCAGCCAAACTGTAATGCAGACAACCGACAGGTCAGACATCAAATCAATTCAAAAATGTCAGACAGAAGTCTGCATGCAGACACCATCATACTTCACGGAAGCCCTTGTGAGGTCTCCAACTGAGGAATTGTTTCTCATATGACATGTTATGTAGTGTAAGATATAGTCTTTCCCCTGAAAGCAAAGTGTTGGAAATAGAGCACCCACGCGGAGGAGGATTACAGCTATGTTCAGCTAGGATCGCCCTAGACAGCACTGTGTGAATTACTCGTTGTGTTCCCACATTAGTATTAGGGATAAGGGAGTACTTGCTCTCATTCTGAAGAGTATTGATCACATCATCCACTATGGAGTCCGGGCAGAATCCGGATGTCTTGCTCAACAAGCCAAACAAAGATGCGATTTTCAGCCTCACAGAAGTTTCATTCTCCTAAAACAAGAAAAATCCATATTTAGCTGAGGAATATAGGATTGTGTGGCTTCCTATCACGGCCCTCTAATGCTTCAGTGTGGAATCTAGAAATCCTGACATTCTATATAGACTGTCATGAACCGAACTTTGTTTCTAAGGTAAATTACATTTTGGTCAGTTGCGGATTATACGCACGGGGGCTTTCCCTGCGCTAAGCTTGATGAACACCGATTAACAGACACTGGAAACAGGGATCACTGAACCTTATGAAGAAAGTGCTGATAGTACACACAAGCGGTCAGAGTGAACACTCAACAGACATGAATTATCCTAACATCGTGTTCCATCCCGCATTTATTCTGAATGTTAACAAGTACTGTCGCCATTTTCTCTATATGGTTTATGTATCTTTATTTGCAGCACTAGTAAAGCTGCAGACATCAAGCAGTCAACAAAGGTCTGCAAGGAAAGCATTGTATTTTACAAACTCATACACTGAACACAATATTGATTACCCGGTAAAAAAAAATGTCATTTTGTTTTGATCATTAAGTTCTGAGAGCATTGTTCTGAATCTAATACACAAACACATTAATTATTACTACTATATATAACATATTACTCAATGTCATACAACCAGAGCATTGAATTCAACCACATCACCCCAAGGGCGGATCTACAATTTTATTTTACCGGGAGCGATTTAGGGGGGGGGGGGGTAGGAGGCGATTTAGTCCCCGCCCCCTTTTTGACAGCTAAGGCTGTCTGGATCCACCACTGCATTACCCTGATCCAATGGTGGTTACACTCTAATTTCCCTACCCTAGGCACACAAACTAAGGCCGATTTAGACAGAAGCCATCTAATCTATCAGTACATCTTTGGACTGTAGGGTGAAACATATGCCAACAAGGGGAGAACATACAAAGAGTACTGTAGTCAGATCCAAACCCAAAATCCCAGCACAGTGAGGCAACAGCGCTAATATGTTTCCACTACCTTGTAGTAATGTTCCAGCAAGATCCTGACAACACCCTCCACACTCTCTGCCTCGACAGGCTTGCGTGCAAACTGCAGGAGGTACTGTAGGGCGTCAGCAGGAGATGTTGCCTTGCACAAGTCAATGTGAAGCGTTGCAGACTTGCTAGGTTTCGTCAGACGGAGTTTCTTTGCAGAGAGATCTTCGAAAGACTGCTGCTGTGCAAAGAACCAAAAGCATAACATTATAATTTATTAGTTTTACATAATGTAGGGATACGGAAAGTTAAGACAATACCACGTTGCTTTAAAAACAGTTTTGCTGTGATTTATTAATATTTCCTTTTGCATAATCAGCATTTCACGATCAATCACTGAAACCACGGCACAGGAGCTGTCAATGAGCCACAACACCGATCATAGACAGTCAGGTGTTTGATTTTAAAGTGTCACCCAGCCAATTTACTGATAAACTTACAATGGAATTAAACCAAAATGTGTAAGTTATTTTGCAACCTCATGTATGAATCCTCTATTCAAATCATGACATGATGCGTGTGTATTTTATGTGTCCAGATTTACATAGCTGTCATACAGGGCAGTTTTTTTTTTTTAATTAGCAACCATAGTCAGTCGCTAGGGATGTGTGATGGGCTTTTACAGAAATATGATATAGTCATGGTATTTGCTTCTAAATCAGTTTTTCAATGTTTTATCATAAAATACCCTCTGATCCCTACAAATAAGTGGATATAAATCACTATCACAGTACTAGGTTACATATACCACACAAATGTCGTGATAAGTCTTAAAGTTAAATAAAGATATGCAATGGAAATAATATGTGAAATTTACTTTAACTGGAAATTAAAAGAAACACCAAAGATTAGCGCTCTCATATATAGTTCCATGACTGTTGTTTTATTTATTACATATATGTAACTACAGAAAAAAAAGGATGGGAATCACTGCTGGAAATATTTAATATTTAAGTAATCCCTTGTATCTAGAAATACTGACTGTAATGCTTCTACATACTGATAGTTCAATAATGCAGTAAAACCGTTTCTCAAAATAAATTGTTTGAAATGCAGTTCTTACCATAAATGATAAATTACATTCTAAGGGGGGAATTCAATTAGCCGCGAAGTGTGTCACAGACGTTCCGGAGACACTTTGTGGCAGAGATTTCTGTAAAATCTCTGCTCTTTTCCCTCACACCCCTATAATGAGCGGAGATTTTGTCCGTACACCACGTCACCGGCAATTGAATTCCCCTCACAGAGGTGTTCTGATCACTGGTTAAAAGGCTAGATAGTGCAGTGTGCCATTAACATAATAAGATTATGGTTGTTATTATTGTTAATTTTGGAAAAAACAATATAAACGGATAAAATGTAAAAAAACAAAAATGTCCCAGAGGGTGGGATGGCAGGATGGGACCTGTAGTTCCACAACATTTCACTAAGCCTCAATTAGCGGCCACTGAACTGTTCACATAGATAAATATTTAGGAGCTATGTAAACATTTCAGTGTCTGTTACATAAGGCTTGGGCAGCCTGTGACTCTCCAGATGTGGAACTACAGATCCCAGCATGACACCCCAGCCCCTAGCAGAGCATGATGAGACCTGTAGTTCCACAACATCTGGAAAACCAAGTGTCATAACCACAGGGAGGTTTAGGACTTGAGGATAAATAATGTTCCTATTATAAACCGGCCCAGTTATTACAGTCACTGACACAGACTGTCATTTATATCGTGTATCCGCATATTGTGCAGGCATGTGGACAGGATTACTGTTGGAAATATTTATTCCATTTAATAACGTGTTGTAGAGCCTTTTATTGGTGCATACAGAGTAAAGAGAGGTAGGCCGCAAGGTAATCCCCGGACTTTCCTAAAACCATACCCGGGGATGATGCAGTCAGCGTGGGAAGGGTAGCCATGGAGAAGATAAGCCGAAATACATAATATGCCCCAATGCTACATACTTCTCTCACCTGAACTACTTTGGTGAATTCTTCATAAACGCGTTTCTTCAGGTGGGCAGCCATGTTTTGCGAAGTTTGACCCTCGGCGGCCACAGTAGTTGACACGGGCACTAGCTATAGACATAAATGACTGGTTCACATAAAGTTTGTTGAAGAAAAAAAAAACAACGACCAAAAATATGAGCGTTTACTTCAGAATGACCAGAGAGATGAAACTTGTAAAGAGCGGTCATGACCGCTCTAGCCATGGTCCGCCTGGTTACCATGGCGACACTAAACCTCATTGATGCTCATCTGTAATGGTGACTGTGATTCCCTGATGGTCTTTATAGAGCACTGTAGAATAAAGGGCAATATTACAGAATTTACACCTCCCTCAGTGTCACAGTATGATGACAGCCCACTTCTGCTTTTCACACTTGTTTTCCAACTGCAGTCCCCTGGGTTGGAGTCATTATCTGCAATTAAAGGCATTTTTACATCAGTCCAGGATATTACAATTGGAAACTTAGTGGGCTAAGGTGTCAGGTTGGCCTGTATGCACATTTAAGTCATTAAAATAATCTTAGCAAATAGTAGCTTCTGCTTAGGCATTCACGTATTGCATACTAATCAAATGTTCAGTGACATTTGTCATATTGCACTGCAACTCCCAATTCTTAGTATCTCTTCTTATTTACTTTCTGTGCTTAATTGTGTTCAATATGATTTTTTGTTAAGGCCTCATAAGGCCTTTGTTCAGCCATTTATTGTAACTTGCATAGAAATATTATTTGCTAAAAGAGATTATTCATTTTTCTGCCGATTTGCAGTTTCACAAGATGTGAGCCTACGGCCTTGTGGTTAAGCTGACATAGAGAACTCCTAAAGAATGTATCATGATATGAGAACAATAAGTAGCTTCATGTTCAGCTCGTAGTGTGGGAGCTGCGCCCATGATGGTGGACATAGCATACAGGAGATAAACCTCCAGCTCCCCTTGTGATAAAAATAATAGGCTCATCTGTCCTTAGAAGGGGGAGAAAGTAAACGCCTCAAGAATACGTGAGATAGTTAATTAGTAGCGCTTCTCATAGACTTAGTATGCTTATGATGCAAGATTCATTTATTCAGTAGACTATAAAAACTTGTATCTTTGTATCAATAAATCAGAGAATATTCCTTGTATACAGAACTTGGTCTGTGTCAATTCTCTCCAGCTGATTGAAGCGCTTCCAGATATACTTGACACCACAGGCAAACTTGTATCAGAATTTTAGATCTAACAATTGCATGGTACCATTTGTGTGCTGCGTCCCTGGAGTTATTCTTCAGTTTTTTTAGACTGCATATACAGATAACTGCACCGCTTCTCTTACTCTGTAAGTAGGGTGTATGTCATATGCAAGCTAATTACTAATCATAGAAAACTGCAGATATGTGTTTGTGAATTAATTCATAGTATTAGCTTGGTGTGGCTCAGATGCACTCTGTGTCCAGCTATGGGTTAAAACCTGAAAGGGGGAGATTAAATTACTATCATCATCATCAACATTTATTTATATAGCACTGCATATTGGCGTAGTGCTTTACAATATGGAACAAACATTAATAAAACAATACTGGGTAAGACAGACAGAGAGGTAAGAGGGCCCTGCTCTCAAGCTTAAAAAAATATCTCTTTTATTGTTTCTAAACTCTTCCACTGTCTCCAAGAGGTATTTATGGATATAGAGTTCCAGATATGTAGTTATAGATGACTGCACACCCAATACCAATTTATGGCATGGGTTGTAAAATCTAGAACTCTTGAAATGTCTCTTTCAGGTTATATCAATATCATCAGACCCTTCAAATTCTTGGTGATTTTGTGAGATCTCGGGACATCTCAAATGGGTGACGGAGAAACTGGGATAAGTTTGAATGAAGGGAATAAGGACACAGAAAAGGTCATATTTTCTCAAATGTTATACTTACAGGAGTTTGTAGGTAATATCATCTTTGTAAGACATTCTGGTAACAAGTTAGGCCAGTGTAAGGAAACCCTGACTTGGAAGGTGATTGAACAGAGGTCATAAACAACTAATTTGCAGACTTCCTAGTTCTGATATCATAGGAAGGGGGGCTTTTGGTACCTGAAGATTGTTAAAATGTTAAGCCTGTAAAATTTGGGAGTCAAATTCATATTGAGAAATGTCCCATTGTTCATGCCCTCTCAGCAGACAGAAAATGGATCATTTGTGAGTTTAATATTTCTGTTGTTTATTCCTTTCTATCTACATGAAACTATTCTATTATATCTTTCTATGTCATTTTGTTAATTGTTTTCAGCTGAAGCATTGTGGAATATTTTACTCATTAAATTACAGGTCTCTGTGTTGAAACAGAGGAGATCATGTTATGACAAAGGGAAATATCAGTCTGCAGCTGTATTCCATCGCCTGGAGCTCTCATATTATATTATATTAGTAGTAGACTCACAATGGATATTACCTAGAACATGTTGCACTTACAGTCAGGTCCATAAATATTGGGACATCGACACAATTCTCATATTTTAGGCTCTATACACCACCACAATGGATTTGAAATGAAACAAACAAGATGTGCTTTAACTGCAGACTTTGAGCTTTAATTTGAGGGAATTTACATCCAAATCAGGTGAACAGTGTAGGAATTACAACGGTTTCTATATGTGCCTCCCACTTTTTAAGGGACCAAAAGTAATGGGACAAACTAAACAATCCTACATCAAACTTTCACTTTTTAATACTTTGTTGCAAATCCTTTGCAATCAATTACAGCCTGAAGTCTGGAAGGCATAGACATCACCAGACGCTGGGTTTCATCCCTGGTGATGCTCTGCCATGCCTCTAATGCAAACGTCTTCAGTTCTGGTGTGTTCTTGGGGCATTTTCCCTTAAGTTTTGTCTTCATCAAGTGAAATGCATGCTCAAGCGGATTCAGGTCAGGTGATTGACTTGGCCATTGCATAACATTCCACTTGTTAGCCTTAAAAAACTCTTTGGTTGCTTTTGCAGTATGCTTCGGGTCATTGTCCATCTGCACTGTGAAGCTCCGTCCAATGAGTTCTGAAGCATTTGACTGAATATGAGCAGATAATATTGCCCGAAACACTTCAGAATTCATCCTGCTGCTTTTGTCAGCAGTCACATCATCAATAAATACAAGGGAACTAGTTCCATTGGCAGCCATACATGCCCACGCCATGACACTACCACCACCATGCTTCACTGATGAGGTGGTATGTTTTGGATCATGAGCAGTTCCTTTCCTTCTTCATACTCTTCTCTTCCTATCACTCTGGTACAAGTTGATCTTTGTCTCACCTGTCCATAGGATGTTGTTCCAGAACTGTAATGGCTTTTTCAGATGTTGTTTGGCAAACTGTAATCTGGTCTTCCTGTTATTAGGATTGACAAATGGTTTGCATCTTGTGGTGAACCCTCTATATTCACTCTTGTGAAGTCTTCTCTTGATTGTTGACTTTGACACATATACACCTACCTCCTGGAGAGTGTTCTTGATTTGGCCAACTGTTGTGAAGGGGTTTTTCTTTACCAGGGAAAAAATTCTTCTGTCATCCACCACAGTTGTTTTCCGTGTCCTCCGGGTCTTTTGGTGTTGCTGAGCTCTCCAGTGCGTTCTTTCTTTTTAAGAATGTTCCAAACAGTTGATTTGGCCACACCTAATATTTTTGCTATCTCTCTGATGGGTTTGTTTTGATTTTTCAGCCTAATGATGGCTTGCTTCACTGATAGTGACATCTCTTTGGATCTCATATTGAGAGTCGACAGCAACAGATTCCATATGCAAATATCACACCTAGAATCAACTCCAGACCTTTTACCTGCTTAATTGATGATGAAATAACGCGGGAATAGCCCACATATGTCCATGAAATAGCTTTGTAGTCGATTGTCCCATTACTTTTGGTCCCTTAAAAAGTGGGAGGCACATATAGAAACCGTTGTAATTCCTACACCGTTCACCTGATTTGGATGTAAATACCCTCAAATTAAAGCTGAAAGTCTGTAGTTAAAGCTCATTTTGTTAGTTACATTTCAAATCCATTGTGGTGGAGTATAGAGCCCAAAATATGAGAATTGTGTCAATGTCCCAATATTTATGGACCTGACTGTATATTTAAGTTAGGCCAAGGCTGCAGGTTTACAGAAAGCATAACATTTCTAGAAATAAAACACAACACATCTTATTCTTCCTCAGTTTGTACTGTACAGTACACATGATCCCCGACATTTATTAGATTTATAATAACACATACAGGGGTAGTCAGGAGCTGATGATTACAGATAGCATGGATGCAAGTAGAAATCCATGTGTACAAATAAACAAACACTAAAAAATGAGACAGGGCAGAGGGGAATTTGCCCGTGAGAACTTACATTCTAGAGGAATGCAAGCTCTCACCGGCCTTCCTGCCTTGCCATAAGAGCTAACATTCCTCTAGTGAGTAAGTACATAGTCTCTGGGACATTCTTTTTAAACATTGCAAATTGTTACCATTCCTTACAATGATTCTAGAATGTGGAGGTAGAGCTGGAGGAAATGTAACTTGTTCGAAGACATAAATGCATCGTACAAAAGCTTTATTAATGCAGAAGCAGAAACGGAGTTGGCGTGACTGCAGACTGGCACTATATGAGGGGACTTCAGGGGCGCACGCGCGTTACCCCCAAAAAACCCCCCAAAAAAAACAACACGAGAGCTGCTGCGCATGCGCGTTTCGGCAGCACTGTCCTATACAGCAGCCGTGGCGCTGTCAAAGAAGCGGCGGTATACAATGCAGCACCTCCGCGGACGCTTATTTGACAGCGCCGCGGCTGCTGTGTAGGACAGTGCCGCTATGGTGGGCACTAAGTTAGCGCAGGGGGGGGGGTTTCTGGAGACTCAGAAACCCCCCCTGCGTGCGCCACTGTAAGGCGCCACAGTGTTCCGCAGCGCCAGAATATGGAAACAAGGACATACATAAAACAAGGACATACAAGGCAGACAAAATAAATGCAGACATGAAAACAAAGGGTATGGAGGACCCTGCTCATTAGAGAGCTTACATTCTAAAGGGAAGAGGGCACTGCTGAAGCGAGGAACGAGTGTGGCTCACAGTGGACATGGGACAGTTGTGAGGGTGTATTAGTATAGTATTATCAGAGATAAGGTAAGCGATAATAAAGAGATGGGTTTTTAGAGAACATCTAAAGATTTGAAGGCTGTGGAAAATTCGTGTGGTAGGGAATTCCATAAGTGGGGAGCAGCACGGGAGAAGTCTTGTAGGTGGGAGTGAGAGGTGGTTACCAGAGACGAGACAAGACAAGACGCAGGTCAGAGGTAGATCTAAGAGGGCGGGAGGGAGAATATTTTGATATGATATTTGAGATGTATGCAGGGGTAGTGGTGTTGAGGGCTTTGTACGTAATGGTGAGTAATTTGAATTGGATTCTGGAGGACACAGGGAGCCAGTGTAGGGATTTGCAGACTGGTGCAGCAGATGTGGAGCGGTGAGAGAGGAAGATCAGACCTGCAGCAGCATTTAGGATGGATTGAAGTGTGGATATAAGGGTATCAGGAATGCCAGATAGCAGGAGGTTGCAATAGTCAAGACGGGAGATGATGAGGGAATGGATGAGTTTTGATAGCATGTTGAGTAAGAAAAGGGTGTATTCTGGCAATGTTTTTAAGGTGGAATTGACAGGACTGGGAGAGAGTCTGGATGTGAGGAATAAAGCAGATGGTGGAGGCCGGTGAGACACCAAGGCAGCGGGCTTGGGAGACTGAGGAAATTGTGGTGTTATTGACAGTGAGGGAGATTTGAGGGCAGGTGGTGACTCTGGCAGGAGGGAAGATTATAAGCTGTGTTTTGGACATGTTGAGCTTTAGGTAGCGTTGGGACATCCATGTGGAGATAGCAGAAAGACAGGTGGTTACACGAGATAGTACAGAAGGGGAGAGGTCAGGGGAAGAGATATAGATTTGGGTGTCATCAGTGTAGAGGTGGTACTAGAGGGCGAATGAGGGAATTAGTGCTCCAAGTGAAGACGTGTATAATGAAAAGAGTAAAGGACCAAGAACAGACCCTTGTTGGACCCCAACAGATATTGGGAGTGAAGGGGAGGATGTGCCAGAGATAGAAACACTAAAAGAGCAGTTCAATAGATAGGAAGTGAACCAGGAAACATCTGTATCACAAAGGCCAATGAAGTGATGGGTGTGTAGGAGAAGAGGGGGACCAACAGTGTCAAAAGCAGCAGAGAGGTCCAGGAGAATAAGGGAGCATTTTAGTTGCAGCCTTAGACAGATGGATAGGAACACTTCTGTCCCCACAGCCATGCCGAGGCTGAAATACCGGCTTTACCATGGTTAGTGATAGCAACAGTTGTGAGATCTCGCAGATTGCACATCCCAAATCCGGACAATAGTTATAGAAACAAAACAGCGGTGATTATCTTTTGAAAATAAAAAAATCTTTATTGAAAAAAAAAACAAAAACAAAAACAAACATTCATTTGTAGGAAACGAAAGGCTTTCAAAATATTGTCTTTTCCATTTCAAATTTGCATAAAAGATGACATTCCACTATAACGGCGGCAGCAGAACACTCACGCACCTTGTAATTATTTATATAGGGTCTGTGAGGTAGAAAGTGGCGTACTGTCAGACATTAAACACTAGGGGGCATATTTACTAAACTGTGGGTTTAAAAAGTAAAGATGTTGCCATAGCAACCAATCAAATTCTAGCTATCCTTTATTTAGTACATTCTACAAAATGATAACTAGAATCTGATTGGTTGCTATAGGCAACATCTCCACCTTTTCAAACCTGCTGTTTAGTAAGTATACCCCTAAATCTTTTGGCTCTGTGAATTTAGTTATTTATCTAGAGGTGGACACATTTTCTCTCTGAAAGTACGCAGGAAAAGACACGCGTATAAAAGAATATTTCCATGCGTTTGTGGAGTCGGCTGCATCTCAAATTAGGTCCAGCTTAAAAACAGCAGCATTAAAAATATACTCTAAACTTATAGCTAATAGAATTAACCCTATCCTCCCTCAACTGATTAGTGAAGATCAGGTGGGCTTTGTGTTTGGTAGGCAGACGTCAAACAACACGAGAAGGGTCCTCAGCATAATGTAAAGTCATACAGCCTCTTCTACTGCATTAGATAGGCTGCACTGAGATCAACTCTCTAGGGTTCTTGCCAGATTTGGCTTTCAAGGCTTCTTCCTCCACGTAATCCGTACTTTATGTCTTTAGAAATGGGTTCCTCTCCTCTAAATTCAAAATTAAACACGGTGCTAGACAGGACTGTCTTCTCTCCCTGCTCATATTTGCTTAGGCAATGAAGCCTTTGGCTGAAAAAATTAGAAAGACCATCTCCTTTATGGGGGCCATATTATATATATATATATATATATATATATATATATATATAAATAATAAAACCTGCCTCTTTGCAGTTGATGCTCTCCTGTCTATTACTGACCCCGAGACCTCGTTGCCCGCCCTCTATAATGTACGCCGCAAAATATTCTGAAGCTTCTTAATATAAACTAAACCCCTCTAAATCAGACACCTTGCTGTTTGAATTTACACAGGAGTCCCTCCAGTCACTTAAATCTCTTCCTCTCTGAAATACCTCCATATACTTATTCCCCTAAAACTCTCGAATGTTATGGATTGTAATTATTTACCGTTGTTACAGCAATTAGACTCATTAACCGGTCTCGTGGTTGGGAAGTATAGCTGCGGTAAAGATTATATTCTTCTTGTAGACCTGGTATCTCTTCCCCTCTATCCCATATATAGTTCCCAAAAAGTTAATTAACACATTTTATATGATCTAACTTCATTTTGGACGGAGAGGCACACATCCCAGACTTGATAGGGAACGTCCGTTTCAAGCCAAATTAAAAGGATGCCTAGCCGCAAATAAGTTATCAGGCTGCTCATTGGACGAACTCGATACTCACTTCCTTCTTCCCACCTTTCCAAATTCGCTTCATCGAAATTATTTCAGAATCTTCACTTATTCTGCCATAACCTTATTATCAAGATGCATAATCTTCTTGAGGGTGGCTGCCTTCTGTCCTGCCCTCAACTACAGGATAAATACCACATCCCCTCTCAGGACTTTTATATATATTTACAGATATGCCATAGGATTCAGTCGCAGGAGAGACACACACACACGCGCACACGCGCACACACACACACGCCTCTTTGAAACCTCCTCCCTCTCAGATATGTCTGATTCTCTCTCCCTTCAACCATAAGGCCAGAATTTCCACATGGTCTAAAATCCTCTCAACTCCTATAGAATCCAATAAACTACGAATACCATCTAAATGGAAATTTCCCTGTCTGACGGGGAGTGGGGAAAATTTTTCCAGAAAGTCTATAAAATGTGTAAATGCACCAATCGTTGTGAGATGTCGGTAAAGATTATCCATAGACTATACCTCACGCCAGATACTCTCCATAAGATCTGGCCTACAGTTCTGCTGGAGGGACTGCGGTAAGACCGGATCCCTCACACATATTCTGGGGCTGGCCAAAAATACGGGCTCTCTGGGGTGGAAGCGTTCGACTGATAAATCAGGGCACTAGCATGAGACTCCAACCCCCCCCCCCCCCCTCCTCAATAGATACGTAACAGACCGTATAATTATCGCAGCTCGAGCCGTAATAGCTCAGCATTGGAAAAATCCAGTTGCCCCACCTCTTTCTAAAATCATAACCAACATTCAGAGACGTTATGACATGGAAACCGTTGGGTTCAAATACCAGACATCCATATCTACCCCCCTAGATTAAGTGGAACCCATGCAGACCATCGAGACTCGTTGTGCTCTCTCATACCAGCTTAAGGAAAACTAATATTCTTTCTGGCCAGTTCCTCTCGCTCATTTTTGTCTTTTTCTGTTATGTTTCCCCCCCCCCCACATTCTCCCTTGTTTAGTCATTCCTCATCGCATTTTGATGTTATCCCTTTATATTTGTTATTGTGTTTCTTAACAAATTTTGCACAAAACCTCAATAAAATTTATCAAGATAAAAAAAAATAGCAGCATTTGCATCATCAGACGTGACAAGTGCGTCTACATCCCCCACGGGGTAGGGCAGAGACGCGGCTTGGCAGTGTTAGTAGTATATGCTAAAGACGTATTTACTCTGTGCACAATGTAATGACACAAGAGAGTATTGTCTGGACAGTTAATTATAAACTTGGATTTTCAATATAAAATATAATTCACTACAAACATCTGGTTTTTTTTTCCCCATTTAAAAATCAAATGAGTCTTCTTTCCTGCAGTAGTCCAAATGGAGATTTCAGTTAATGAAAGTGAATAGACAGGCGCGACTTTATATAATATAGCAGCCACTATGCCAATGATTTAAGTAGTATCAGCTGGAGACGTATAAACCGTACAGACGTAGGTGTGCGCAGTACGGAAATGCGCCTTTCTTTAGGGTGGCCGCACATCCAGCACTAAAGGAACCTCACTGTGTGCAGAAGTCGCTGCTTAGTAAAAACAAGAAAACCATTCTAATATTTACATCATGATTTGGCCACTAGAGGCGCTGTTTACTCAGTAAAATGGCTAAATGGAAATTCATATAATCCGAGATGTGCATTTAGGGGGCTGTGTACCGTCAGACTACTTTAACCTCCAGAGTTGTTTCTTTTCTCTTCCCTCCATTATAAGAGCAGAGCAATCTGTATAGATATAGTTGTATCTAATGAAGAGACCTGACCATATCTGCTGCTACAACCAAACTTAATAATATAAACTAATCTTTTAATTGCAGGACAAACTACTAATTGCTTCAAATTGTACACTTCTTCTTTACATTCACATCATTCATTTAATAAGATGATTTGCAAATAATGGTTACTGACTTTCTGGTGGTAAAATAAGCATATAGTAAAACTGTTCCTAACCCATCTACTTGTGAGATGGAGATTTTGGCGGATATGTATTAAATGAAAGGAGAGCCGGATCACTCGCCTTGTGGCTAGATGTAGGCGAGCTGTGGCTCACCGCCTGCTGTGGAACTACAAGCAGCAGCATGCCTTGCCTTCCCGTGAGCTGGCCAGGCATGCTGTGACTTGTAGTGCTAGAACAGGTTTAGAGATCACCCATGAGCTAGACACAGAAAAACATTTTATAGCATGGCTCAAAAAACAAACAAACAAACAAAAAAAAAACTAAAGTACTGTAATTCATAACAGCCAATCAGATTACACCTTTGATCAGTAGGATATTAGCCAATATCGGATTGGTCGTTATAGGCTACAGTACCAAACACCCGATTATTAATTTATCCGTACACAAATAAATCAGTCATTTTGATTCTTATCATTATAAATAAAAGCGAAGGTTTAAGTTCTCAGTTGATATTTTGATGTTCCCGACAGGGGTAGTACGACCCATAGTTAGGTTCTCCTTCTCCTCCGACGGTCCGGTCTTAATATTTTTTTACCACCACGTGAATAAAAACTTGTAAAAAAAGTCATAGGATTTAAAACGAAATCCTTTGTCGGCCACGTGAGGCATGTACGACACCTTGTAGCCCTTCTCCTCAATGTCCACCTTTATACAGTCCAAGAGGTCGGAGATTCCCGGCGACGCCTTCCAAGGCCCAAACTTAACCACGGACTCCTTGTCCATATCGAGCGTGTTGAGCGCATCGTGGCACTTGGAGGCGTCCTCCTCGGTCCTCACCACGCACACGATGACATTGGAGTACCGCGAGGCCACCACCTCCGCCCTGGCTATGCGGATCATCACCTCGATATTCTCGCTGTAGTTGGGCACTCGGGCCAGGAACTGCTTCCTCCCAACCTGCTCCCCAAAGATCTCAGGGGTCTCCTCCAGCTTCTTCACTAGCGGCTGGATTTCGTAGAACAGGGCCTCCTTGTACACCTCCTGGATGCACTGAGTGGGCACTTGGCCGGTCCGCAGGTACTCCAGGATGTACGTAAAATGTTTCCCCTCTCTGTCGATGAAGTACCTCCCTGCCGAGTCTGTGCGGAGCTTCGGCTGCCCGCTGAACATCTCAAAGAGTTTGGAACTCTGGTACTTCTTCAGCGTTGCCAGCGTCGTGGTGTACACATCACCACCAATATTCAGCTGCACGATAGGGGACAACTGCAAGGGAGATGGAGAAATTCAGGCATTATTTCCAGGTTTCTCATAGAAAAGCCGATTTTTACTAAACTATACATACCCTCCTTCAACTTTTACTAAATTCATTGTTTTGGCTTTCTTGATTCTGTCTGTCTTTTTCACTAAAGTTTTTATATAATCTAGGCAGAGTAGTTTATTTTCCTTACCATCCGATACAAAACACAATTGGTCAATGAATGCAAAAATATCAAATATAAAAAGGGCAGAGCTATGCTAGGTCACATCCAAGGGTGACGGAAATAATCAACTGTCTAAACGATATCAAAATTTTAGTAATAAAAACTTATAAACATCCTGCAATGTCTAGTAAACACTGTAAGAGGCAATGTATAAACTAATAAATAAAGTTTATGAACATGGCAAACCAAGTGTCCTCAAACCCCCCCCAATATATATTATCAGGAACTGCCCAAAGAAATATAACAACGTTTGGCTCTCTTAGCAGACAATATGTAACCATATATCTCACAGGCCAGTAATTGCTGCCTTCCTACTTTTACTTTGTGTTGTTAATTTTGTTTACTTTGTGCATGTTTAAAAATGCAAAATAAGATGTTTTCACAACTTAAATCTACAATACAAGTTGAACCGATAAGTAAAATAGGTGATCACAAATGTCTATACAAATTCCCACTTGTGTAACATAAAATATTACATTACAGAAGTCTGTGTAGTAGCTGTTCACACCGAACGTTGGAAGGGTGTAAATAAATTACCTAAATCTTCCGACTGTGATATGACAATGCATCAAAACCCCAAATATCACTGTATATTAGGTATTGGCGTCTATAAACTGCGCTCAACAGGAAGTGACGTGTGACTTTCTGGGGTTCAGCAAACTCAATATATGGAAGCGCCAGTTGAAAAAGTGACAAATCATTTCCCCCAAAAATCTACACGTACTTTATTTTGTGAATAGAACAAGGAGCTGCTGCCTAAATAGCCACCTGCATTAGACTTTTGTTTTCCTAAAAACATATTAAGACAGCATTACACTAAGCATGAAGTCCGTAAACTATTTTCTAGGTTGTGAGCTCTTGTGATCAAGGGTCTCTGCACCACTCTACAAAAATATTGACCCTAGAGAGAAATATATAATAATATTATTGCTCAAATTCCAAGTAATCTGCTTGGCAGGGTATGCTGGTACTTGTAGTTCCACAGCAGCAGTAGAGCCACTGTGGCCTGTTCCAACGGGTGGAATTAGCCTTTGACAGCCCTGACAGTCTTTGCTAGCAGCAAGGAATGTTTCCTGGGAAATAGGATGTTGTCTTTCATTTATTTACAGTCGATGTTGCTTGTTCGGTGGCACTCAGGTGTATCCTCGTACGAGCGGACACAGATATTGCTGGGCTGTTAGGACTTTTCCCAACGTCAGGTGACTATTCAACAAATAACTTGGGTTTTTTTTGCATTTTCTTATACAAAGAAAATGAATTTTCCGCCATCAGTTAGAAGCCGTTGAGAAAGTTTCCACTTCCACGAGTGGCAATGAATGGCTGAGCGCCTCATTAAACGTACTATTGTGGTGTACTCACGGGAAAAGCATTCAACAAATATTACCAATGAGCTTTCTCAGAGCAATTGGACCCAGACACATGGTGTAAGTCTCCTCAGTCAGCCCTGTGTACATGGCGTTATTTGTTTTATACAAAGCTGCAAGTAGATATTTTCTCTTTCTGGGGCTAAATGTAACAATTTATAGAGATCTATAATACACAGCCTCGTAGTTCTCTTGCAGAGCTTCCTTGTTGCATTCTGGGCCCACTCTAAACCACAGAAGCTTCATGGATTTTGATTGTGTGAAATTAATTTTAGATGCTTTTGAACACTATATAATATAAAACACTAAATGATGCACGGCTATCCGCCCTGTGTCCCCCACCTGTCCCCCGTCCAATCCCCTCTCCCCCGTGTCCCCCACCTCTCCCCTCTCCCCCATCCTCTCCCCTTTCCCCTGTATCCCCCACCTCTCCCGTGTGTCCCCCCTTTCCCATGTCCCCCAACTCTCCCCTGTCCAATCCCCTCTCCCCCGTGTCCCCCACCTCTCCCCTCTCCAATCACCTCTCCCCCGTGTCCTCCATCCTCTCCCCTTTCCCCTGTATCCCCCAACTCTCCCCTGTCCAATCACCTCTCCCCTGGTTCCCTTCGCCTTTCCCCAATGTCTCCTCCGTGTGTCTTCATCTCTCCCTTCCAGCTCTCTGTGTGCCAGAGGTACATGTCATTACATGCGATTCTTTTACCCACCTTTTTATGTGTGTTATAAGCAATAACAATCTGACTGTATAAAATACAGCCATTATAATCATGCTAGCTGCTCTGCAGCAATAGTGTTGAAGATCACATACATATATATTTGCCAAGTAGCCTGTATTTTCAATTAAAGGAATATAATCACTCGCCGCTCCTTGTTGACAGGTAGGAGATTCACTGCCTACAATTCCCTGCGAATTCCTGAAGTGGAGTGAATCTGTTCTACTAGGTCAGGCCTGGCCAACCTCTGGCTCCCCAGGTGTTGTGAAACTACAAGCCCCAGCATCCTCTGCCAGTAGATAGCAAGGCGATTGCTGGCAGGGCATGCTGGGACTTGTCGTTTTATAACACCCAGAGACACACAGCTTGGCCAAGTCTGTACTAGGTGGATGACACATAGTACTGCTGAGCCTGTACTAACTCTTGCTTACTAAATCATTATGTTATTAAATATCAACAAAAACATATTCTGTGTGGTTAAATTGAAAAATGTTATATAGATATGAATTCAGCTAAGAATTATATTCCACACCAAAATCTCTCGCAAATATCAGGCTGACGCAACAAGTAACAGTCAGGAAACAATCCCTAACTAATACTCCACACCAGATACTACTGATCAAACTGATATTGTCCACAGGTAAATCTCCATTCACCTTTATCCCAAATCTAACAGAATATTCCATTAGTGATTACTCTCATTCAGTGGTGGATTTCTGACTGCAGCATCCTAACATAGACGGTTTGATAATTGTTATAAATATCAATATAAAATTAACACATATGTAACAAATTCAGCCCACTGTTGAATGACAGATCACTGCTATCAGGTATGATCTTTGATCAGCAGACATAATCCTTAGTTATACTGCTCCGTTCTCGTTACAATCTCTGTAAATGTTGTTCCCCACACTCAGATTAATTGTTCACAGCTTCCCAGATCTGACCGTATGTTTAACAGGTAAATCACTGATCGGTGGTCGTCTGACTGGACTCCAGCACCAGAAAACTGATGGTTGATAGCTGTCAAGGATTGTAACCCTTCAGCCCACTACAATCTCGTCCAGCTAATATCACTGACTGGCAGACCGGGGATGGAAGCAGATCTGATTATACAATTGGCTGAATAGGATACAGTATAAAGTGGAATTCATTTTAAAACAGTAGAGAATAGTTGTTCTCCAAAATAAAAACAAAACAGAAAAATCTTGACATATTGCCATGGTAAAGGCTGAAGACAATGGGCCATCGTTGTCTCTCCTATTTGCGCCCATCGTTGGATTGGTGCAAGTAGGAGACAAGGATGGCAACAGGGGCAGACCCTCCCCATCTTCCCCCTACACTTTTGAGCTGAACGTACACTAGGATGGGCAATCTCATGCATGAATGAGGATTCACTTCAAGTCCTCCTCAGCTCACGAGACGTATATCTGCTTTTGACGCACATTTTGCGCAGTGGGTCAATTAAGTTCCCATCTTCAACCTCTAAATATGATCTTTGCTGTGTATAGAGACACGTGTGTATCACGCCTCTGCATGAAACAATTCACACATGCAACATGTTTTCCGAGCACATCAGACTTCCTGCCTGCAAATCTCTAACACACACAGGTTAAGATGCTGATAACAATGAACCGAGTTACAGGATAACACACAGTGTCAGACATCTTAAGATCTCTCATGGTCACGGAATCAATGTCAGATTTGTTTGTGTATTCTCAATAAAATAATTTTTTTTGTATATTTACTCTTCAAAAAAAAGTTTTAGAAGTCACCAAGTCTGCCGAGCAGCAATGCTTCATCAGGACTGTCTGTATTGTATGGGCAGCACTGTGGCTCAGTGGTTAGCACTTCTGCCTCACAGCGCTGGGGTGATGAGTTTGATTCCTGACCATGGCCTTATCTGTGTGGAGTTTGTATGTTCTCCCCGTGTTTGCATGGGTTTCCTCCGGGTGCTCCGGTTTCCTCCCACACTCCAAAAACATACTAGTAGTTTAATTGGCTGCTATCAAAATTGACCCTAGTCTGTGTGTGTGTATGTGTATGTTAGGGAATTTAGACTGTAAGCTCCAATGGGGCAGGGACTGATGTGAGCGAGTTCTCTGTACAGCGCAGCCAATACAAACAGACATGCCACCATGGTAGCCCCCAAATGCACGTGTGGGCCTGTACTGGTCACATATGTAGAAAACGAACATTTGTGCTGTAATTTACACTTTTCAGATATGACCTTTAGTGACTGCAAAACACTATATCAACCAACAAACTGATCTGCAGGCGCTGGAAGTTTACAATAATAGATCATTCTGATGACACAACAGGAGAGATGTTGCCAGAGATCAGGATTTACGAGACATGACCAACAGCGATTGGCAAATCTGATTTGAAGGGCCGTAACTAGAGGTGTGCAAGAGGGGCGGCTGCCCAGGGCGCAAAACTGAAGGGGGGCACAGTTTATGAATATTTTAGGTTCATTTGGTTAAAATTGAGGGCTGGGGAGGGGCAGCAGATGTCCTTCTCGCCTCAGGCTCTAAAATTTTAATTTATGGATCTGCTGCTTTGCAAACAATGGTAGAAAAGAACTTTACTTTCCCCACAAATAGCAATTATAGCATCAAGAGGAAGTGTGAGATGGTTATCTGTGCCAGAAAAATGTTGATCGTTTAATAGCTGCCAAAACGGCAGTTCAAGGATTCAGTTTAGAGTAGAAGTATGCAACCAGTGAGGCTGGTGTGGAACTACAAACCCCAGCATACACTTACAGCCAAATGAATTGTACTTCAACCATAGTTGGATCACCCCAGGTTGACAGAGGCTTAGCTAAAGGAAATGCACTAGAGCTGACATTGTACAGAGATGGATCTTGAAAGACTGTCCGGTTAGTCTCAACAATAAACTTATTTAAGGGTAAGAAGTCAGAACACAGCCTCTGAGAAATTAACATGTATACCCCCCCCCCCCGACCCCCCATTGTAAATATTTGCACTGACTTTTTTACAAATCTACTAATGTTGTGCATTATTTTTTGCTAACGCAGTTACTTAATATACAATATTTCATGAATATAGAATAGTATTAACAATTGAAGAGGTTCCAAGATTTTAGGAAATGGGCTCACAGATAACACACAGTCCCAAATGCTCTCTGCTGTGTGTCCTGTTGTAATGTCAGGAGTAACTATGTCACATTTTGACAGTTTTCTATTTTATTGTCATTTTTTACCGTCATGCAAATGTCACCATTTGGGGAAAAACAGGTCCCAGCTTGCCTTGCATTACTTACTGTTCCCCATAGAGCTGAAATATTATACTATTTAGCAGAATGGTAGACAGAACCCTAGTCACATGAGCTTACAGTCTAGAAAATACTCCATAGACTACCGAGCTAGTGTATCTGTGCCTGAATAATATGCATTAAGAGATTATAGGAAAGTCTAAACCTAAGTAGCTGTATATGCAGCAAATGCACAACAGCAGCTGCCTCCCAGCAGGTGCAGAGGCTCCAGCCGCTGGGGCCCCGGGTGGCCGGGCTGTGGGGGCCCCGGGGAGGGGATACTCACACTCTGCAGAGAGCTGGTCACCTGTTTCCCGGTGCTCTTATGCTCGATGACGCTCATCCTGCCCCGGGATCTGTCTGCAGCGTCTGCTACCTCCTGTAATACCGGAGACCCACAGACCACAGGAGAGGGGAGACTGCCTCTCACCCGACCAGCCCTCACCTCACCCGGACCGCCCACACCTGAGGGCGTCTGTGGGGTGTGACTGCCTCCAGCGGAAGTGCTCAGTCACCCAGTGTAACAATATATACAGAGTATTATCATATATACACCTGTATATACCTGGTATAGTGTTATATATACAGTGTGATACACCTGTCCATACATAGTATAGTGTTATATATACAGTGTGATACACCTGTCCTCACATAGTATAGTGTTATATATACAGTGTGATACACCTGTACTCACATAGTATAGTATTATATATACAGCCTGATACACCTGTCCTCACATAGTATAGTGTTATATATATAGTGTGATACACCTGTCCTCACATAGTATAGTATTATATATACAGCCTGATACACCTGTACTCACATAGTATAGTGTTATATATATAGTGTGATACACCTGTCCTCACATAGTATAGTGTTATATATACAGTGTGATACACCTGTCCATACATAGTATAGTGTTATATATATACAGTGTGATACACCTGTCCTCACATAGTATAGTGTTATATATACAGTGTGATACACCTGTCCATACATAGTATAGTGTTATATATATATATAGTGTGATACACCTGTCCTCACATAGTATAGTATTATATATACAGTGTGATACACCTGTCCTCACATAGTATAGTGTTATATATACAGTGTGATACACCTGTCCTCACATAGTATAGTGTTATATATGCAGTGTGATACACCTGTCCTCACATAGTATAGTGTTATATATACAGTGTGATACACCTGTCCTCACATAGTATAGTGTTATATATATATAGTGTGATACACCTGTCCTCACATAGTATAGTGTTATATATACAGTGTGATACACCTGTCCTCACATAGTATAGTGTTATATATATATAGTGTGATACACCTGTCCTCACATAGTATAGTATTATATATACAGCCTGATACACCTGTCCTCACATAGTATAGTGTTATATATACAGCGTGATACACCCGTCCATACATAGTGTATAGTGTTATATATACAGCGTGATACACCTGTCCTCACATAGTATAGTGTTATATATACAGTGTGATACACCTGTCCATACATAGTATAGTGTTGTATATACAGCCTGATACACCTGTCCTCACATAGTATAGTGTTATATATACAGCCTGATACACCTGTACTCACATAGTATAGTATTATATATACAGCCTGATACACCTGTACTCACATAGTATAGTATTATATATACAGCCTGATACACCTGTACTCACATAGTATAGTATTATATATACAGCCTGATACACCTGTACTCACATAGTATAGTGTTATATAAATAGTGTGATACACCTGTCCTCACATAGTATAGTGTTATATATACAGTGTGATACACCTGTCCATACATAGTATAGTGTTATATATAGTGTGATACACCTGTCCATACATAGTATAGTGTTATATATAGTGTGATACACCTGTCCTCACATAGTATAGTGTTATATATACAGCCTGATACACCTGTACTCACATAGTATAGTATTATATATACAGCCTGATACACCTGTACTCACATAGTATAGTGTTATATATATAGTGTGATACACCTGTCCTCACATAGTATAGTGTTATATATACAGTGTGATACACCTGTCCTCACATAGTATAGTGTTATATATACAGTGTGATACACCTGTCCTCACATAGTATAGTGTTATATATACAGCCTGATACACCTGTCCTCACATAGTATAGTATTATATATACAGCCTGATACACCTGTACTCACATAGTATAGTGTTATATATAAAGTGTGATACACCTGTCCTCACATAGTATAGTGTTATATATACAGTGTGATACACCTGTACATACCTGGTATAGTGTTATATATAGTGTGATACACCTGTCCTCACATAGTATAGTGTTATATATACAGTGTGATACACCTGTCCTCACATAGTATAGTATTATATATACAGCCTGATACACCTGTACTCACATAGTATAGTGTTATATATACAGTGTGATACACCTGTCCATACATAGTATAGTGTTATATATATACAGTGTGATACACCTGTCCTCACATAGTATAGTATTATATATACAGTGTGATACACCTGTCCTCACATAGTATAGTGTTATATATACAGTGTGATACACCTGTCCTCACATAGTATAGTGTTATATATACAGTGTGATACACCTGTCCTCACATAGTATAGTGTTATATATACAGTGTGATACACCTGTCCTCACATAGTATAGTGTTATATATACAGTGTGATACACCTGTCCTCACATAGTATAGTGTTATATATACAGTGTGATACACCTGTCCTCATATAGTATAGTGTTATATATACAGTGTGATACACCTGTATATACCTGGTATAGTGTTATATATACAGTGTGATACACCTGTCCTCACATAGTATAGTGTTATATATACAGTGTGATACACCTGTATATACCTGGTATAGTGTTATATATACAGCGTGATACACCTGTCCTCACATAGTATAGTGTTATATATACAGTGTGATACACCTGTCCTCACATAGTATAGTGTTATATATACAGTGTGATACACCTGTCCTCACATAGTATAGTGTTATATATACAGTGTGATACACCTGTCCTCACATAGTATAGTGTTATATATAGTGTGATACACCTGTCCTCACATAGTATAGTGTTATATATACAGTGTGATACACCTGTCCTCACATAGTATAGTGTTATATATACAGTGTGATACACCTGTCCTCATATAGTATAGTGTTATATATACAGTGTGATACACCTGTATATACCTGGTATAGTGTTATATATACAGTGTGATACACCTGTCCTCACATAGTATAGTGTTATATATACAGTGTGATACACCTGTATATACCTGGTATAGTGTTATATATACAGCGTGATACACCTGTCCTCACATAGTATAGTGTTATATATACAGTGTGATACACCTGTCCTCACATAGTATAGTGTTATATATACAGTGTGATACACCTGTCCTCACATAGTATAGTGTTATATATACAGTGTGATACACCTGTATATACCTGGTATAGTGTTATATATACAGTGTGATACACCTGTCCTCACATAGTATAGTGTTATATATACAGTGTGATACACCTGTCCATACATAGTATAGTGTTATATGTACAGTCTGATACACCTGTCCATACATAGTATAGTGTTATATATACAGCCTGATACACTTGTATATACATAGTATAGTGTTATATGTACAGTGTGATACACCTGTCCTCACATAGTATAGTGTTCTATATACAGTGTGATACACCTGTCCATACATAGTATAGTGTTATATATACAGTGTGATACACCTGTCCATACATAGTATAGTGTTATATATACAGTGTGATACACCTGTCCATACATAGTATAGTGTTATATATACAGTGTGATACACCTGTCCATACATAGTATAGTGTTATATATACAGTGTGATACACCTGTCCATACATAGTATAGTGTTATATATACAGTGTGATACACCTGTCCATACATAGTATAGTGTTATATGTACAGTGTGATACACCTGTCCATACATAGTATAGTGTTATATATACAGTGTGATACACCTGTCCATACATAGTATAGTGTTATATATACAGCCTGATACATATGAAATAAAGATATACTATATGGACAAAAGTATTTGGACGTTTGACCATTACACCGACGGGGACTGTAATGACATTATATATAAATACATATACTTTACTATCGAGTTGGTCCCACTTTTGCAGTGATAACAGCTTCCACTCTTCTTGGAAGGCTTTCCACAAGACGTTGTAGTGTTTCTGTGGGATTTTGTGCCCATTCATTCTGTAGAGCATTTATGAGGTCACGCACTGATGTTGGACAAGAAGGTCTGGCTCACAATCTACGTTCCAGTTTATCCCAAAGGTTTTCAATGGTGTTGAGTTCAGGGCTCTGTGCGGTCCAGTCAAGTTCTTCCACACCGAACTCATCAAACCATGTTTTGTAGTCCTTGCTGTGTGCACTGGGGCAAAGTCCTGATGGAATAGAAAAGGGCCTTCCCCAAACTGTTGTCACATATTTGGAACCATAGCATTGTCCAAAATGACTTGGTATGTTGAAGCATTACAGTTGACTGTGAAATATCCAGCAGGGATGAAAGTTTACGAACCGTCTTATTGCAAAGGTGGCTTCCTATCACAGTACCACGCATCCTATCACAGTACCAGGCATCCTATCACAGTACCAGGCATCCTATCACAGTACCACGCATCCTATCACAGTACCAGGCTTCCTATCACAGTACCAGGCTTGAAGTCACTGAGCTCTTCAGAACAATTCATTTTGTATCACAAAATGTTTGCAAATGCAGACTGCATGGCTAGGTGCTTGATTTTATACACCTCTGGCAACGGGTCTGATTGAAACCCCTCAATTCAATAATTAACAGGTGTGGTCAAATACTTTTGTCCATATATTGTTTGTGCTGCTAGTTTACAGGTTGGCGTAAAAGCAAAAATCCACTTAAAATAAAGTACCATAGAGTTCCTCCTTGAAGTATACTCTAGGACTATACTTATCTGTATCATATATATATATATTTATTTATAATTTAATGTAATATTAGTGCATGTAGCTAATACTCTAGATAGTGTAAAACACTAAGGAGTAAATTTATCAAGCTGTGGGCTAAGAAAAAGTGGAGATGTTGCCTATAGCAGCTAATCAGATTCTAGTTATCATGGATCGTGGTCCCAGCTTTTAGGGTGCGGGATGGATCTTGGTCCTCCAGTCTGAAGAATTCTTGGGTGTTGTTCGTGCTCTTCGTATTTACGTCAAACAAACTTCGGCCATTCACAAGATGCATTCTCTCTTTGTGCTGAAGGCACATAAGAGGGGATGGTCGGCTACTAAGCAGATCATTTCCAGGTGGATCACATCCCCCATTAGGCAGTCCTATGTCATGACAGATCCACCTGTGCCTATCCGTATTCCCGCCCATTCCACCAGCTTGTTAGATGATTCTTCGGCTGCACAAAATGGAGTTTCAGCGGATCAGCACTGTGGAGCGGCCACCTGATCTTCTGTCCATACCTTTACCAGAATAATGTTTTTGCATCCTCGCACGCCAGTTTTGGCCGCAATGTTTTGTGAGCCGGGCTATCTGAGCGGTCCCTCCCTCAGGGGGCTGCTTTAGAACGTCCCCATAGTAGCTTTGTCTCCAGATAGGATGAAAGAGAAGGGAGGATTGTTATACTTACGATAAATCCTTTTCTCTGAGTCCATCTGGGGGACACTGCATTCCCGCCCTTCTGCTATTTTCTGGGTTGTCTAACCCTTGGGGCTTTATAAATACACTGAGGATGCAGGGGGTTGCAGAGGGGAGGATTCTGTCTTTAGGTTAAACATGTAACTAACTGTTTAAGTGCCAACTCTTAGCTCCCCTTATACAACCCCATGGTAGCAGTGTACCCTAGATGGACTCAGAGAAAAGGATTTATCGTTAGTATAAAAATCCTCCTTTTTATGGAAAAATTTAAGTTATCCTATTTGGTCAGATGAATCATTGTGACATATGGGTGGAAATGAGCTAAGCAGATCTGGCCGTTCTGCAGAGATTGACATAGATCATTAATGTTTCTGGTGCCCTCTGTTGTTTCGGGAAAAGTGAAGAGTTATATCTTTCCCTGTATCTGTAGGAATGTTACACGTGTTCTCGGTGTAATAGAGAGGGGCACGGCGTTGAGATCCTCTCCAGGTCTCAGTATCTATCACTGAGAATGTATTATTTTGTTCTCAGCTTTCCCTAACCTGATTTTCTGGCTGTTTAAATAAATGACATAGACCAGATTGGCAGCTATTAAAGAATGTTGGTATGTACCGTAG
The DNA here is from genome assembly GCF_038048845.1 of Mixophyes fleayi. NCBI lineage: Eukaryota > Metazoa > Chordata > Amphibia > Anura > Limnodynastidae > Mixophyes > Mixophyes fleayi. The sequence goes on from NC_134403.1 coordinate 19,081,612, forward strand.
TGTGGTTGATTGCAAACTGAAATTATCCACCGGTAATTAAGGGAACGGAAAGTATCATCCGCATGGTAGGATGTGTTATTATTAGTTGGTGTCAGGTGGCGTCTCCGCGCTCTCCACAGGCGCCGTAGGCAGACACCTTCTCTCCGTAATCCTCGTCCTGTTGCCTAGCAGCAGAACTCTATATCTACTCACCTGTCTGCAGCCAGCATGTCTAAACTGCCTAAATCTCCCTAACCCAATCAGGAGGCTCATTAGGGTATATAAGGCAGCCTCTGACACATGTCTAGTGCCAGAGTATTGCTTCTTCCAGCTCCAGCATTGTTGTTCCTGTGTTACTCCTGTGTATTGACTCCTTGGCTATTGTTTGACTTCTCTTCCGGAACATCCTTTGTTCTTCGCTGCCCGCACTGGTTTTGACCCTTGGACTGTTCCTGACTACGATTTGCCTTCTCTCCGTTGTACTGTGCTCCTCTGGTTTCGACTCGGCCTGTTTGACTACTCTCCATTCACTGCACTGGTAACTATCTGGGAGAACCGCGACCTGCGCATCACATGCAGCAAAGCCCAAACCTCCTTGCGGGGGGTCTCTGGCGAACACCGGTGGTGCGTTAGACTCCGCGCCTCCCTGTTTAGTTGTGCTAATACCAGTCAGTGATATTGCTAGTGAAAGGCGTGACAGTTGGTTTAACCTGTACCTGGCTGGAGATCATGTTTCAGGATGGGGTAAGGCCAGTGCTAAAATTAGGGGAATCTAGTGTCGAAGTCGTATAATTGGATGAACGAAAGTATATTGGTTTAATATTGGTTTGCCGTGCAATTGCGATCCGTACGCCACGTAACACGTGGCGTGGTGCGATCGCACATTAAAATACGCACGCACACACTCGCATTACAACATTTAGTTATCTATATAATTCGTATTCATATTGGTACCGTTGCACTGTAATTTATGAGCAGATAATATTTGGTTTATTAGTAGTATATATATACATATATATATATAATGATTATACGTACGCTTCAGTGATATATATGGTTCAGGTTGTGGGAAAGGTGGCATGTCTGGTATCATACTGAAACCCTATTCATTAGCAGCTGTCCGGTGCAGTCGGCGAAGAGATCGCACATTGCATACTTTAGTTATTGATATTAGGGAATAATCCTTTGTATGATGCTGGCTATGAAAGGAGCAGACCCCCTGGAGAGACGACCCCCACCTTTGGATTCCTTAGATTGAATCAACCTATGATCTGTTTACCCTGGACCCACCCAACGTCTGGACCTATAGAAACAATCTACGTCATCTCTATTGTTCACTGTGTAACACTGTACTGTATATAATCATAGCTGCACACCCCCTGGCTCTCAGTCAAATCTGACACAGTATTCTAACAGATATACTGTCCACCAGGTCCCGTGGGTGCGCAACAAGCGCATGCGATAGCATTGGTATGTATTTATCTTTTGGTATTGGCTGTACTGTACTTTATCATAATATAATAATGTATTGAATTGTTGACTATTTACATCTGCTAAAATAAATCACTTTGTGCGTTAGAAACACAATACAATCGCTTGGGCAATGCTTATTTGAAAACGATAAATATACTTTAATACTAGGCAGTAGCCTAGGGTGCCAGTAGTTAGGGAGCACCCTTTGGCTACGGCTCCTCAATGTCAGTGTTACACAGTGATGTCGCAGTCCAGCGTCACACTGCCAGTCTGAAGTGCAGTGAATGATGCCCCAAACTCTCATCCGCTAAGAAAAGAAGGGATGAGGGGAGTCCCACTTCCGAGGTGTTGCACCAGCCCTGTATAGGATACCAGCCAATTATGTGGTGCGCACATCTAATCCTGGGGCACCATTGTTGACCAGGATTTCCCTGCCGCTGCTAAGACCTCCCGGCCATTCGCAATAATTCTTACAATATGGTCAGGATTTTCCATTCCCTTTAAATTGAGTTTGCAACAATACTTCTCACTAAGTGGTGGCTTACCAAAATCAGCAGACACAAGCCAAAATAAGGCTGCGGCTCTTCCCATCAAGTGCCGCAGCCACCCTTACAAAACTCCCTCTCTGCAAACCAATCATTACAAAATGCTAACAAAAGATAGAGGAATACTCAAGAACGCAGCGTCTAAAACTCCCTTCGATACCCATAAAAATGAAAAAGTTATCCTTGCTTTATCTTAAATATAATAAAAGTTTTACAATTGGTCTGATAACAAATTTAGAGCGTACCTCTAGCAATTACTGGGCATGTTCATACGCGTTGGCAGTACAGCGCCATTTTGGCGAGTGGGGCCCTGGGAGGGTGGACCAGCAACGGTGGTCCCTCCCCAAATTTTGCAGTGGGCCCCAGCATGTTCTGTCCCTGAAAATAGGTGATGACATGTTTTAAGTTTCAAAAGCATTCTTAGGGCTAGATTTACTAAACTGGTTTGGTAAAGTGGAGATGTTGCTATAGCAACCAATCAGATTCTAGCTTTCATTTATTTAGTACATTCTACAAAATAACAGCTAGAATCTGATTGGTTGCAACATCTCCACTTTTTCAAACCTGCAGTTTAGTAAATATACCCCTTAGACTGTAATGGCTAGAACAAGCCCTAAGCTCTCCCATCCTATTCTTAATGCAATTTTCATGGCTTAGATAGCATCTGAAAAACCCATCAACATCGATTAGGTGTGAACCCGCCCTGTGACACTAACACACTGTAAGGATTGTAATTTAAGTCATCCAGTTCAGATCCTTCCATGGTGTCGCCCCCTGCTGTTATGATAGGTAAAATACAACACTTGTTGTCTCAGAGACCAGATAGAATATAATGTTGGCATCTTTATCACCTTGGAGAATAAGGTAATTTCCTCCGCTGCTTTGTCCTTGTGTTGCTTTTGCTCTCACTGCATTAAGGATTGATTTCCTGATCTAAAAAACTGTCAGTAGCATCTCACATAATGTAAGTCCGCCTAGAGCAGACAACATAGAATGTGGGAATAGTACTAAGCAGCTAAAGTATCACCTTCTCCAAATCTATGAGGGGTGAGAGCAGATATGAGAGAGCCATCGTCAAGTAGCTGAGTGGTGACATCAGCACCCCCCTAAGTGAGACAGGACAGTAGTGGCTCAGTATGCGGTATCAGATCTAACTTTGTAAAAACATACATATTGTTTTAATCGTAATGTGCTAATGATAGGTTGGTCTGTGTTACGCCCACAGAAGTAGCCGACCTATCAGTTAGGATTAGCACAGGCTTTCTCCAAGGTGCGGAGTCTAACGAACCCAATGGTCTTCACCAAGAACCGCCGCAAGGTGGTATGAGCGTTGCCTCTGGAGGTTCGCAGGTCGTAGCCCCCTGATGTAATAGGATAGAGGTGAGAGGTTGCAGTAGGCAACGTAGTCAGAGATCCAAAGTCTACAATCAGGAAGTACGGTACAGAAGGGACATCCAAGCCGTAGTCAGAGTAGCCGAGGTCTGGTACAATATCAGACTGCGCGATACAAAGGAGATATCAGGAGCCGGTGTCAGGAGGAGAAGCCAAGGTCAAACACAGGAATCAAACCAGAGAGCATGGTGCCAAGGGTAATCCAAAAACGTAGTCAGGCAGCAAGGTCATACACAGGGGGGCAGAAAAGGCACAAGGCTCAAGAATTCACTGGGAACAAGGAAAAGCTGCTGGGAGCAGGAGTCAGACACTTGACAGGAACTGTTGCTCTGACACAGATTCTGTGTCAGTGCTGAACTAAATACAGGGGCAAGGGGATTCCCACCTTGTGGTCACATGACCGCAGTGCCGAGGGCCACTCACCCGGATGTTGGGTAGCGCACGCGGCAGCGGGACGGGAGCAGGATTGTGGCACAGGTAAGTTCCTTACAGCCTGTCTGTAATCTACCATCACTGAATGTGCTCATAGCTGCCAACATACATATATGATTGTACATTCTATACCAGGGATCGGCAACCCGTGGCATGCGAATCAGTTTGATCTGGCACGCCGGAGCGGCTTCACTAACGCAGCCAAAGACCTAGCAGGTTCCACTGCGGAACTGAAGCCGTTTATGCCGACTCCAGATGTGAGTCATACATAAGAAAACAGCTGCCTACACATGGTTCAAACTGAATCAGGGGCCACTACTGTGTCTGGTATAATATGAATTGGGGGCACTACTGTGTGCCATAATATGAACTGAGGGCACTGCTATGTGGCATAATATGAATGTTTATTTGCTGGTCCAATTACTATTAATAAGAGATGCTCACTGACGCCCGTGAACTGGTTTTGGTTTTGTATCTGGATTAGCTTCAAGGGTGGTTTTGCTAAAACCAAAACTACCCTCATGTGTTTTGGTTTTGGTTTTGTATTTTTTAAAATCACATAATTTTTTTTTGTTCCTACATTATTATTAACCCCAATAACACTAATTTCAAGTCATTTGCAGTCAAATTTGACCACCTCACAGATCACAATAGTATTTTCATACACTTTGGGACAAATACTGCAGCGACCTGGCTGGATGGTAAGCGACAGAGCAATGACACAAACACACGGCAGTTCCTAGCACATCTAGGACACATTTCCACACAGCAGTGGCAGAAAAGAAAAATGGGGGTCCGCCCTCCCTCGCTATGTTGGATCTTAAAAAGGAATCCAAAACTTGCGAGATCCGACGACGTCACAATGACGTTTTGCCTCGTTTTCAATTCCGAGGCAGTTCCTTGGTACTGGGATCCCCTAAGTTCGGGTGTGTTTGGTTCTCGAGGAACCGAGCCTGAGCATCTCTACTATTAATATTGTCATGGCGGAGAAACTGTCCTCATTTTAACAAAGCAACATCACTATAGGCCCATCTCTATCGATCCCACCCAAAAAATCTTGACTCTCCCATACAAATCAGGACTGTTGGAGACAGGTGCTGTGTTTGTCTGTTATTAGTATCTGCTGATTCACATCACGAAGGGACAGAAACTTGTATCAGTAAATATTATCCTAAGACGTGTTGTCTACGATGCCCTCTGACATTTCAGATTATCTTTGTCTGACTCACCTGTAACTGAGCTCTCAGAGAATTCATACCGCAGAAGGTGAAGCGTTTTAATATGAAGACCGAGATGAGATTTCACCTCAGCTTGTTAATGCCTCAGGAATCTATGTAGTGTTTACTTTAAGGGAATGGCTGAGCATTGCTTTCCAGCATAGAAGACTGCACATGACTTACTGAGGCCACTTTCTCGGCCCTAGAAAGCAGAAAATAAATTATCTTTTCATATCAAATCTTTATACAGTGAAAATAAGGGTATTGTATCCAATTTCTATGGATATTTCTCTTTATTTGGGTTAATGTAATTGAAAGACAATTTATATGTTTAATATAATAGCACCAGACTGGGGGGTCTATTTATTAACACCCTGTTACATTGCAGATTTTCTACTACTGCCTATCACAGCAGCAGAAAATTTTCGGCCAATATTTCAAGAAAATGGCACCGGGACGGCTGAGCGATACTGGCCGGCTGTAGTCAGAGCGGAAGTGCATACTTGCCAACTCTCCCTGAATGTCAGGGAGACTCCCTGAACTAGGGATGATCTCCCTCACTCCCTGAAGAGTCTGGCATTCTCCCTGATGCTGAGCCAGTACAAGACGTGGTTGGATTCGCCATCTGTGGCATGATGACACAGTTCAGAAATTGTGTCCTATGTCCATGTATTGATGCCTATGGAGATGGCCATTTTCATGGAGACCAATATTTAATCAAAGACTGACAGGCAAGACAACATGACTTCAGTAATGGAGACAAAAAGGTAAAAGACACTTCAGTCTCTAGAGATTCATTAGCTGCTTTTATTTAACGCATAGTTGGCTACTCTCAGGAATGTCCAGGAGACTCCCGCATTTCTGGGAGACCTCCTGGGCTCCCGGCAGAGCAGGGCAACCTCCCACTTCTCGCCCCTGCAATAGATAAGTGGTGGGGAACGGGGCTTAATGACACAAATATCGTGCCATGTTAGCCCCACCTCCTGCTGTAATTGGCCAAAATTGTGACAATAATTTCGGGGGCAGGCCCAAAATGACGCAATTCATCAAGCCCCCCCAACGCGCCAGGATCTCCCTGAAGCCAACGAGGAAAAGTTGGCAAGTATGTGGCAGTGTAAACCAGGACTTGGGGTTCTAGCTCCAAATTTGGAAGATAAATAATAAAGTTAAGAAAAAAAAAGACAGAAGAAAACTTTATTTAAAACACAAACAAACTGAAAAAAAAAAATGCTTTATTTTAATATTTTTTAAGTATTTTTTAATTCCTGGGGCTGACCACCAGCTATTGCCATGTTCGGGATGCGTAGCACAAGCATCAAGGCACCTTTTAAATTGTACCTATCACCTGCACACAGTAGAGGCAGACATTTTGTGGGCGAACCCAATACTTAGCATTACAATTCCACACCTCTAGAGATTTAACAGTGCAAATCGGGACATAATAAACCCCACCGTATGTCATCCAAACCCCATTCCACCCAAACTACTGCCACATTTAATAGATGCCAGACCCACTCTCTCCGACAAACCCCAACCTCTCAAACTATATATATATATAGGATGAATGGTTGCTAACGGGCTCGCTCCCACCGTTGCATCCTAAAATTTCAGAAGTAACATAATATATTTCTAATGGACTTAAGTTACGCACGCTACCAGTACAGTATTGTTAAAAAGGCGACACATGCAAAATGCGTTAAAATTCTATAACCAATTTAATGCACACATTTCCTGTGAACGAGCACTTAGGGAGGAATTCAATTGGCCACATTACTGTTAAAAGTATTGCGACCTGCGCATTATTAGTTATTACGCTAATAGCGTGCGTAATTACCGTTATTACGGTAGTTCTAACGCCAGCTTTTTGCTCGCAGCTCCCTGAAAGCCGGGTTAAAACTACTGTAATAATGGTAATAGTTTTAGCGAGGCGGTACTTCGGGGGGAATTGAATTCCCATCTTAGGGTCTGCCAATTGGGACAGTCCCACAAAAAGGTCTATTTGGAAATATACCCTTCACTAGGCACTACTGATCTCACAGAGGTATGAGACTTGACGTACCTCCTGCCTCTGATGTCACAAGTTCCACATTTACATAAACATTAGTTCAACTTGCAAAAACCTTGTGCAGGTGACTGTACATTTTAAACATACTGTACTTTATCGTTTATACATCCGAGAGAATAGGACCAAAGGGTGAGAATCACCTAACATGCAAAAACAGGGATTGTATTGTGCAGTTGGCTCATATTGAAAAGTAGGGACAGATCTAGCGCCAAATATGTAAAACATGGGATTGTCCTTAGATATTAGGGAAAAGTGGCAGCTATGTGAATACAGATATATTTATACATACTGGCACGTCCAGTCTGGATGCAAGATGTGCCATGTCCCCTTGGCATGTAGGCAGACTGCACCCAGTGTGATATGGGGGTGCCGTAATCTGTCGACTTACGTCCCCACAGTCAGGAGACAACCGCACACGTGTCATCATGCATCATGTGTATTTCATGTGTCCGGTTTAACATGCCTCATCTGGTACACTTTGTAAGCCAGATACAAGGTATAATATTTCATAATGCACAAAGACTGGACCTAGTTCCCAGCTACAGAAACTGGTGTCCCCGATTCCCCAGCATGCACAGGACCAGCCTGGAGATTCCAGGTAAATGTGTTTCCTTGTGTCAATACGACACGTTACTCCACCCTGTGCTTTGCAGAACGGTTCAGGTTACACCCATCGGATATCACAGTGACACCTTCTCCCGTGTAACAAAAAGCTGCTTTCTATGACCAAACAAGACAAAAATATACCCTGGAATGCAGGGCGTGTCCTTGGGCGAATATTTGATCTGTGTCATTATAAGTAAGTATTTCAGCGATTACATGTCACACACCAGGCGTGTAGCCGAGGTCATAACACACAGGGCCAGCACTACACAGGAACTAAGGGCACTTGTAGTTTGAATTACCCAGATTTAGTACCTTGCTGTATGTTTGTATTGCATTCGTCATACGGCCTAACCTCTACCCTGACCCACCCACAGGTTGGCCTGTCCACCTGTCACACGCAATCAAAAATAATTAGTTCCAATATACTATACACACACAACAAAGATAGGTACTTTGGGAGGATGGGACCAATAGAAAGCTATTAGCCTGCGTAATCACTTTACCCCCACCTATAATTTGGCTCAGATGAGACTCTGGATGGGAGGAAGGGTCCGAAACCACGGGAGGCCCCAGGTCCTGCTATTTTGTACCCTCCTTCCTCATTGCCCCTAATATGTATCGAAGCCCTAGGTATATTTTTAGAGCATTTCTCACACTGGTTGAATCTGTACATGTCTCATTTTCTAGACAGCATTGTGGAGCCGCTGATGTATAAACATTTTTTGTATTTACCCTGAGTGTGTGACATTCTCCCTCTGTATTCATGGGTTTCCTCCCACACTCTAAAGACATAATGGAAGGTTAATTGGCTTCTGAACAATTTAACCTTAGTGTGTATGTTAGTCAGGGAATATAGATTGTAAGCTGATGTAGATGATTAAATATTCTCTGTACAGCACTGATAGTACGTAGGTACTTTATGAATAAATTACACTTTTTTTCACACAATGGTCAATTACTAAGCACAAAATGAACTGTTCGACAAAAAGCACCTGGTTTTGCCTTTTTTTCCACTCAATGATGGGCATAGATATATCGAGCCATTATGTCTGCTCACTTAATGCTGCACTTTACCACCTAAGTGGCAGAACATTCCAATACTGGCTGCAGAGGAGGTGTGTACAGTTGGACCAATCAGAAACTGCCATGCCAATGATTGCAGCTACTGATTGGTTCTGTAAAGTGAGTATTTGGACCCCAAGAAAGACAGCGGCACGGAGAAGCCAACAGGGCTCAAAAGAAGGGCGTCCTGGGTAGGGGCACTGGGCATCTGAAATTTATCATCACACCCCTGGCACCGAGATGGGAGAAGTTTGATAACAAATGTCCCGCCTACCCAAGGATGAAACCACTACAATATGGCCAAACGTTTTGAGAATGACAAGTATTTGTTTTTACAAAGTCTGCTCCCTCAGTTTTTATGATGGCAATTTGCATATACTCCAGAATGTCATGAAGAGTGATCAGATGAATTGCAATTAATTTCAGAGTCCAATGATGTTTATCCCAAAAACATTTCCACTGCATTTCAGCCCTGTCACAAAAGGACCAGCTTACATCAGGTCAGTGATTCTCTTGTTAACACAGGTGAGAGTGTTGAGGAGGACAAGGCTGGAGATCACTCTGTCATGCTGATTGAGTTAGAATAACAGACTGGAAGCTTTAAAAGGAGGGTGGTGCTTGAAATCATTGTTCTTCTCTGTTAACCATGGTTACCTGCAAGCAAATACGTGCAGTCAGTCATCACTGGTTTGCACAAAAAGGGCTTCACAGGCAGGGATATTGCTGCTAGTAAGATTGTACCTAAAGCAACCATTTATTGGATCATCAAGAACTTCAAGGAGAGAGGTTCAATAGTTGTGAAGTAGGGTTCAGAGCGCCCAAGAACATCCAGCAAGCGCCAGGATCATCTGCTAAAGTTGATTCAGCTGAGGGATTGGGGCACCACCAGTGCAGAACTTGCTCAGGAATGGCAGCAGGCAGGTGGGAGTGCATCTGCACACACAGTGAGGCAAAGACTTTTGGAGGATGGCCTGGTGTCAAAAAGGCCAGCAAAGAAGCCACTTTTCTCCAAGAAAAATATCAGGGACAGACTGATATTCTGCAAAAGGTACAGGGATTGGATTGCTGAGGATTGGGGTAAAGTAATTTTCTGCGATGAAACCCCTTTCAGATTGTTTGGGGCATCTGGCAAAACGCTTGTCCAGAGAAGGAAAGGTGAGCGCTACCATCAGTCCTGTGTCATGCCAGCAGTAAAGCATCCTGATATCATCCATATGTGTGGCCGCTTCTCAGCCAAGGGAGTGAGCTCACTCACAATTTTGCCTAAGAACACAGCCATGAACAAAGAATGGTACCAAAACATCCTCCAAGAGCAACTTCTCCCAACCATCCAAGAACAGTTTGGTGGTGAACAATGCTTTTTCCAGCATGATGGAGCACCTTGCCATAAGGCAAAAGTGATAACTAAGTGGCTTGGGGATCAAAACATCAAAATTTTGGGTCCATGGCCAGGAAACTCCCCAGACCTTAATCCCATTGAGAACTTGTGGTCAATCCTCAAGAGGCGGGTGGACAAACAAAACCCCACAAATTCTGACAAACGCCAAGCATTAATTAGGCATGAATGGGCGGCCATCAGTCAGTATGTGGCACAGAAGTTGATTGACAGCATGCCAGGGCGAATTGCAGAGGTATTTAAAAAAGAAGGGTCAACACTGCAAATATTGACTCTTTACATAAACTTAATGTAATTGTCAATAAAAGCCTTTGACATGTATGAAATGCTTGTAATTTTACGTCAGTATACCATAGCAACATCTGACAAAAGGTCTAAAAACACTGAAGCAGCAAAGTTTGTGGAAACCAATACTTGTGTCATTCTCAAAACTTTTGACCATGACTGTAAAAGGGCTTCCCGATGTCCATGTTGCAATCGTACCGAGGTGAAAATTAAAATAAACAATTAAAAACACCAACAGTCAAATGTAAGTTTATTTTATACAGGTTTAAAGAAAATATTTCACAAAGGTGCAGAGAACATGCAGCTTTCACAAGGAAGAATGTATATGTTCTGGTTGGGTCTCGATAAGCCAAACGTTCAGCGGATTGGGTGAAATTTTTCCAAGACTTCAGCCATTGTTCTCTTTTCTAAAAATAAAATGAAAAAGTGTTAGAATCAGAGACTCATTGGGGACACAACAGACTGATTGATCAGAAAAGGTGAAGACTAAACACAGATTCTAAGGACCGGTACAGCGAATATGCAACAGGTCTTAAATAAAACAGATTCTGACACAGCAGGGACATTTTCAGATTCTAAAACGACCAGGACTGATTCGGATTCAGTTAAATAGCGGGGCCAAATCCAATATCCAATATCTTAAGATAAGTCACAATACTGTAGCACATAGACATGTATTATTTAAAGCTACTTCCTATACAGTGGCACTATATGAATAATTAGTGGCGCTATATAAATAAATGATGATAATGAAATGTAGGGTAAGTGGGTAGGGGCGTTACAATAAGTGAAGAAAGTGCAAAGAGATTGTAACAAATTGTCCACTTTGGTGCTCCAACGTCTGATGAAACACTCCCCAAAACCATCACAATGTTAAAACAGTAATATCCAATAGCTGATTAATATTTTTAATAAAACAACCGACTCTTAATTAGAAAAACTCCTGGTTTCCTGTGCAGCCCACTCCTCATCATACTCTATTACCCACTGGCATAACCAACGTACCTGGTTGTGGAAACAGCTCTGGATGGAGCCTCATGTACTCAAACATTTCCCGATCGCGCTTGGCGTATTTGTAGTTCTCATACTTCACCATGTGGTACCCAAGGAACACGCCGATGGTGGTGAAGAGTAACTGGCGGTGCACACCTAGGTGTCAGAGAAGGGTCAGTAGATCATGACAGGTAAACTTTACAGGACCATCATTTAGTAGAAAGCTCCTCAACTGTGTTACAAATGGACCGCAACGAGCAAACTGCTCTGACAATTGTGTAGGGATTCGGATCATTGGGTTGCATCCTGTCTGGAACGAGGCATGTGTAAAGTCTAACTAATTTAACACTCATCTGAGCAAACCCTTCATGTGACCCCGCTATAGCACACACATCCAGTCAAGTCATACTGAAAGAGCAACCAACAGGAGGTGATCAACCTACTCCTGGAGTGGCACCGTGACCGGGATGTACCCTCTCACTGGATCATAAATGATTAATAGGATAAGAAATGAAAACGCTATTAATGAATACAGTTCGTTGCAACGGTCCCTTGTCAGAGCTTTTTTGCAGAGACAGATGAAACCATGCAAGTTAGACGCCAGTCAAACAAATCTAGAAGCCGGATTGTAATTTTAAAGGTCCAAAAACAAGGAGCAGATCACCCATTCACAGAATGTTAACGAGATGATACAGTATATGAGTAGGGATGAATAAAACATACTAGGTCATATAATAATAACGAAGTATCCCGTCTACTTGCAGGGCTGAGTAGGGTAATATATAGCATGTGTGTAGAAGATACTGTCTCAGGAAAGGGTGGGGGTTAATAAGATGATTAGTACATGAATGCGTGTAAAAAAAAAATAAAAAATGATGTATGTGTATATATATATATCTCATCATCATCATCATCATCATCATTTATTTATATAGCGCCAACATATTCCGTAGCGCTTTACAATTGGGGACAAACGTAATAAACTAATAAACAAACTGGGTAAAACAGACAAAGAGGTGAGAAGGCCCTGCTCGCAAGCTTACAATCTATGGGACAATGGGAGATTGACACATGAGGTTAAGTATACATTTTGCATCTTGGCCCAGCCAGACTGCAAAGGTAGGGTGACTCATAAGCTAAATGATCCTGTCACACAACAATGTTATTCCGGGGGTAGTTGTCTTGTGTGAAATTGTGTAACAGGCTAAAGGTAGTGAGGTTAAGATGGTGGTTGAGGAATATTATAAGCTTGTCTGAATAGGTAGGTTTTCAGAGAACGCTTGAAAGTTTGTAGTCCAGAGGAGAGTCTTATTGTGCGAGGGAGAGAGTTCCATAGAGTGGGTGCAGCCCGAAAAAAGTCCTGTAACCGGGAATGGGAGGATGTAATGAGGGTGGATGAGAGACGCAGATCTTTTGCAGAACGGAGTTGCCGAGTTGGGAGATATTTTGAGACAAGAGAGGAGATGTATGTTGGTGCAGCTTTGTTGATGGCCTTGTAGGTTAGTAAAAGTATTTTATATTGGATTCGGTAGAAGACAGGCAGCCAGTGTAGAGACATACAGAGTGATTCAACAGAGGAATAGCTATTTGCAAGGAAAATCAGTCTTGCCGAAGCATGTAAAATAGATTTTAGGGGTTTGAGTCTGTTTTCGGGAAGACCATATATATATATATATATATATATACATATATACACACACACACACAGACAGTGACTTACAGGCTTGTCAGTGTTTAATACCTGGGTATCTCACCCACTCACAGGACCAGGAAGTGGATAGGATGTAATTATAGGGGTGATATAATAATGGGAGCCTCTCCCAAGCAGCGAGAGGGCGATATGTTATCACAGTTGACAAGATAAGGTATAAACATGTCACACGTGGGTCAGTCTTGGCGGCTTTCATTCACTACAACCCCCATTGTGATACAGTCACTGAACTTCATTATAACAGGTGATAGGACCTAGTTATAATAGGGGTAAGATAATAATGGGGTGTCTAGAGGTAATGGTATAAATAATATTAGGAGTGATATGATGAGGTCTATATTAATAGGAGTGACAGGAAGTAACAACAGGATTACTTTAATAATGGGGTGTATAAAGGTGATCTCATAATAATATTACTATCTATACAGACACAGGGGTGAAAGGAAGTATTAATTGAGATGATATAATGGGATTTCTAGTGATGAAAAAATATAATAATATTATAATGATGGGGTGTCTAGAGGTGATAGAATATAATAGTAATAGGGGTGATATAATGATGCTGGGTGTACATGTGACAAGAAGCAATAATTGGAGTGAAAGAATAATGGGTATGTAGAGGAGAAAGGATATAATCAGAGGCAATATATTGATGTATATATATATTGGGGTGACAGGATATAATAATTGGGGTAAAACGGCAGGGGGGCAATACAGTGGTGACAGGATATAGTTGGGGCCGCAGGATATAAAAGTAGGGGTGATATAACAGAGAAGTGATATAATTGGGGTGATGAGATATATATATATATATATTTCAGGGGAAGGGGTGGTGATATGGAGGTGGCAGGGCAGCAGAGGTGATAGAACAGAAGTGGGGGGGAAATAATGATAGAACAGGGGGGATATATAGGTGACAGGAGGGGGTGGTGATAATGACAGAACAGAGGGGAGAGGGTGATGTAGAGGTAACAGAACTGGAGGAGGGGGTGTAATAATATAACAACAGGAGGAGGGGAGGTGATAATATAACAGGAGGAGGGTGATTATAATATGGAGGTGACAGGAGTAGGGGGGTGATAATATAGAGATGACAGGAGTAGGGGGGTAATAATGAAATAGAGGTGACAGGAGTAGGGGGGTGATAATATAGAGGTGACAGGAGTAGGGGGGTGATAATAATATAGAGATGACAGGAGTAGGGGGGTTATAATAATATAGAGATGACAGGAGTAGGGGGGTGATAATATAGAGATGACAGGAGTAGGGGGGTGATAACAATATAGAGATGACAGGAGTAGGGGGGTGATAACAATATAGAGATGACAGGAGTAGGGGGGTGATAACAATATAGAGATGACAGGAGTAGGGGGGTGATAACAATATAGAGATGACAGTAGTAGGGGGGTGATAATATAGAGGTGACAGTAGTAGGGGGGTGATAATATAGAGGTGACAGTAGTAGGGGGGTGATAATATAGAGGTGACAGTAGTAGGGGGGTGATAATATAGAGGTGACAGTAGTAGGGGGGTGATAATGATATAGAGGTGACAGGAGTAGGGGGGGGTGATAATGATATATATACAGGTGACAGTGAGGGTGACAGGAGGGGGGGTGATAATAATATAGAGATGACAGGAGTAGGGGGGTGATAATAATATAGAGGTGACAGGAGGGGGGGTGATAATGATTTAGAGGTGACAGGAGTAGGGGGGGTGATAATAATATAGAGGTGACAGGAGTAGGGGGGGGGTGATAATGATATAGAGGTGACAGGAGTAGGGGGGTGATAATGATAGAGAGGTGACAGGAGTAGGGGGGTGATAATGATATAGAGGTGACAGGAGTAGGGGGTGATAATGATATAGAGGTGACAGGAGTAGGGGGGTGATAACGATATAGAGGTGACAGGAGTAGGGGGGTGATAACGATATAGAGGTGACAGGAGTAGGGGGGTGATAACGATATAGAGGTGACAGGAGTAGGGGGGTGATAACGATATAGAGGTGACAGGAGTAGGGGGGTGATAACGATATAGAGGTGACAGGAGTAGGGGGGTGATAACGATATAGAGGTGACAGGAGTAGGGGGGTGATAACGATATAGAGGTGACAGGAGTAGGGGGGTGATAACGATATAGAGGTGACAGGAGTAGGGGGGAGTGATAATATAGAGGTGACAGGAGTAGGGGGGAGTGATAATATAGAGGTGACAGGAGTAGGGGGGAGTGATAATATAGAGGTGACAGGAGTAGGGGGAGTGATAATATAGAGGTGACAGGAGTAGGGGGAGTGATAATATAGAGGTGACAGGAGTAGGGGGAGTGATAATATAGAGGTGACAGGAGTAGGGGGGAGTGATAATATAGTGGTGACAGGAGTAGGGGGGAGTGATAATATAGTGGTGACAGGAGTAGGGGGGAGTGATAATATAGAGGTGACAGGAGTACAGGGGAGTGATAATATAGAGGTGACAGGAGTAAGGGGGTGATAATATAGAGGTGATAGGAGTGGGGGTGATAATATAGAGGTGACAGGAGTAGGGGGGTGATAATATAGAGGTGACAGGAGTAGGGTGGTGATAATATAGAGGTGACAGGAGTAGGGTGGTGATAATATAGAGGTGACAGGAGTAGGAGGGTGATAATATAGAGGTGACAGGAGTAGGGGGGTGATAATATAGAGGTGACAGGAGTAGGGGGGATGATAATATAGAGGTGACAGGAGTAGGGTGTGATAATATAGAGGTGACAGGAGTAGGGGGGTGATAATATAGAGGTGACAGGAGTAGGGTGTGATAATATAGAGGTGACAGGAGTAGGGGGGATGATAATATAGAGGTGACAGGAGTAGGGGGGTGATAATATAGAGGTGACAGGAGTAGGGGGGTGATAATATAGAGGTGACAGGAGTAGGGGGGTGATAATATAGAGGTGACAGGAGTAGGGGGGTGATAATATAGAGGTGACAGGAGTAGGGGGGTGATAATATAGAGGTGACAGGAGTAGGGGGGTGATAATATAGAGGTGACAGGGATAGGGGGGTGATAATATAGAGGTGACAGGGATAGAAGGTGATAATATAACACGGAGGGGGGGGGTGATGATATCACACATGGGGGGGGTCTCACCCGTCCTCAGCACTGGGTACCGGTTGATCGCATTGTGCAGGATGGAGGACACGTAGCCCAGGAAGCCCATGTAGACGGTTCCTCGGTTCACCAGGTTGGGGGGCGGCAGCCCCCGACCCTCGTCCGGAATCAGCCCCATAGCTCAGACCCAAGGGCACCGGGGGACAACAATCTACAGCGCACGGTGCAGCTGTTATCCCCTTCCCGGGGAAACTTATACCGGGAACAAAGGTTCCGCCCCCACTGTGACAGCATCATTATATGGTTGGTATAATCACCAGCACTGTATATTCCCCGGTTATGGGGTGTACAGCACCTGCCAGGTTATCAGGGAATTATGTGATTCGTTTTACTACACAAATTACACTTTGCCCCAGAATAGACAGAGGACAGGATACATTACATAGACTATATAATATACTGTGTTTTATACATTATCTAGATTATATAATATACCATGTTCAATATTACCTAGAGTATATAATATACTGTGTTCTATATATTTCCCAGAGTATATAATATACTATCAGGGCTCTCTCTACCCTTTGTCCCCTATCAGTGCAGCCTGTATGTCCCCGTTACTGTGCAGGCTGCTTATAGTATTGCTGTACTGTGCTATGTACTATGTTAGCTATGTGCATTGATGTATTCAGTTTACACTGATTTGCACCTATGTATTATCTGGTATATGCAATTTTATTGTATTGATGTACACTGCAGAACCTGTGGCTTCTTGATATTAAACACCAGGTCATAGAGGATATGTTACATTGACCATACTGCTGGCTCCGGATGTAATCTGGGCTGTGTAACCTGTCCTCTATGACCTGATATTTAATATAATACGGTGAGAGACTCAAGTCCTCTCTAGCTTCATATTTTATATAATCCCATAAGTGTATCCTGTCTACTATAACCTAGTACTGATATAATCAGTCAGAGCGACCTCTTCTCTATACTGTGTTGACTGTATACCTGGTAAGAGGAAGATGAATAGCAAGGTGGGTGGAGGGCTCTTGTACCTAACAGTGCAGATTTTCAGCATAAACCCAATGAAGTGCGATAGGGATGGAGAGTTTGTGATCCATAAATACTGATATTCTGAGAAGGTGCCCTAACCTCTTCCAATATGATCAAACATAGCTATAAAAATCCAATCATGGAAAAAGAAAACAAAAATGCTGATTTATATTCCTTCATTGTAAGCATACAGTAGTGTCAGTTTTTCAAGACTAAAATATCAAGTCAATGTTTTTCTGTTTCAATAATTTGTAATAACTCTTGGTGTAGGTCCAATGGGATTCTACAAGAGCACTGTACAGATATTACGTCTCATTTGATATCTCTTAGTTGGTTTAGTGAATAAGGCCCCTAGCACAGAAGCATTTCATTATGGCATGGATTTCACACCAGCAATGTGATACATTATAACGGACCTGTCGTCTACACCGTGGAAGCAGCCAATTTTGTACGCTGAATTAATGTTCCTGAGTACGTAGCTTATCAATTCGCTATGAACCACCAGCAACTCGTGAATATTTTGCCAACCCTCATGATTATGAATCAGGCAACGCCTCAGCGATGGCACTGGTTCCTAGGAAATAGGCTGGCTGTATACGGTACCGTTCTGGGTACGTGACAGGGCCACTTTAATGGGGAACACAGGATCTCCATCTCAGGGCAGTACATTAACTGTGAGGTAAAAACTGCTTTTCGCAGTGAATGGTAAAGGAACTTTTATTACCTTAAAAATGCAGTTTTCCTATAGGAAAATTGCAGTGTTTCAACATGACAGTAGGGCGTGAGTCACTCTCCATGAATTAGTCCGTTATCTTTCACATCCAGAAACATTAGTCTCTTCACATATATGTTATTGGTCAAGACAGGCATGCAAGCACGACGGTCTCATCACAACCCACGTATGTTTAACTTTTAATGTCTGACTCTACACTGAATACAATGCATTTGTCCAACAGTCCTGATTTTACTGCTGGCAAAAGGGTGGGTCCCTTACGGAGCACGAGGCCACGTTCGCACGGCTTGTGCGCTCGTTGTAGGCAAATCCGTCTCATTGCGATCTTCCCAGGAGGTATGTAGCTGGTCCCCCCCACCCCCCAGTGTGCCAAATTGAGTTGATTTTACAAAAGTATGAAAAAGTTCTGCAATTATGCGAGACAATGTTTTAGTTCCATTTCAGTGCATCCAGCAAAATACATCAAATATTGATTCAGCCCTAGACAACATTTGCACTTTAAGCATTCTATTCAGCAATAAAGAGACGGTAACACATCCAGCTGGCGTTTCCAGAATGACAGTAAATCATCAATAAGTGATTTTTATTTATAGAAAAAACAAAACAGATTTTACACTGTATAAAAAAATACATTTCTGTACAAAGTCTATCTCCCGATCTGTTGTTTGGTCAGCCTGCACAGTAATTGCGGTGTAAGGATGAAGTATCTTCACTTCTGCTTCTTGTGCGACGCTGAGAGTCCTGTAAATGCTGAAATGTACAGTCTGATCCACGAGTAGCCAACACCCAGCGCGCAGTATATAGATGTCAGCATCAGGGGGATGAATGGCAGGCGCTGGTGCCAGGGGCTCAGTGGGTAAATGATCTCACACAGCAGCCCCAGGGGAAGAAGCCCACACAGATAGAGCGTCTCCAGGCAGCTCAGTAACTGCCCTTCTTTCCTACAATAAATAGATGGAAGAATATCACAATAGGAAGCAAAATGTTTGATTAAAACATGGACTTAATATATGGAACCCTCAAGAGACCATTAGTTTGAGTAGACCATCTTTATGATGGAAAAAATAAATGGCCTCTATTTAAGTGTCCTACTAGACTTATCCTGCACGCTCAACACAAATAAATAATACTAAATTACTAATACCGGACACTTTAGAAGCCAAAAATCACATCAAACGCCTTTCCTTTGTCTCTATAGACTGGAACACTTGTCTCCCTGACCAATGTCTTCCTACGCTATAGTCTATACCGTATAACCTCACCCTGGTTTCATCGGCTCTTCTATTGAAGCCATTGTTTTGGTTTCTAAAGTGTGGATGAAATGCACAATGTTTTTTTTTCCTTTAAAGCTTCAATGGAATCACTAGGTCTGTGATCTGTGCACTAAAATGGCAGTGAAATCAGGATTGGGGTTGTATGGAAATTTTGCTAAAACCCCTTAGCAATTGCCATTCTTGATTTTAACATGTTTGCTCTCCCCCTTCCTGGTGTCCTAAACCCCTAGACTCTGCATGTATTAAAAAAATTAAAAAGCAGCTGTAGAATGAGAGATTTTCTACTAGTAATTTAACACGATCCTTTGTTTTCTAAAGTCTGCCTGCAAGTCTAATACAAGCTAAGATGATGAAACAAGGGCAGCTTGGCGTCCCTGTAAATTTACAGCCATAAAGGACCAGGTCTGTGCTGCCTTTCTGCAAATTACCCAAAGTACAAACCAAACCCAGGATTTGGCCCAATCCTTATTTAAAGTAAATCAAATAGTTTTGGTGCACATTGTGTGTTATAAACACCAAGGAGTCACTTGTGTAAAGAACTTTTCTGTCCCCAAAATGTGCAATGTCTGTAAACTAAGCCGCCCACCCAGGATGTGGTTTCTGTACAATGTTAGGCCCAGCACCCGGTCTACAGGTAGTCATAGCTCCCCGCTCTACTTGCATGAAAAGATCTGGGTAATTAGTGACACATATGTGTTCATCTGTAGCTAACATGTGACACGTGATGAGCCCGGTTACCTGAAAAGAGCCTTCAACGAGCCGACGCTGAACACAGTGAAAATCGTCATCAACAACATCTTAATTGGCAGCTCTAGAGAGAAGGATGACATATTAACGGTCTATACCCCATGATTGATCTGTGATTCACCTGACACGGCATTAGTGACAGTTGTTACAAAGTACAAATAAACTGATAAATAAGAACTGGACAATGTAAGGGCACTCAGGCAAAAGTAAATTTGAGCAATTGTTTAGAATTTTCAAATCAAACATAACTCACATTTTATCCACATTATATGCAGTTAACTTCTTTAAAAAACAAACCTCCATCTATCAGCTGTAAATTCTTGTGACACATCCAAACTATTATTATGACAGTGAATTAAATGACGGATAAAGATGAGGAGAGAGAAAACGCTTTCTCTCTCCATGTGAAACAAGCAGGAGACAGCGCTGGTTCCGCCACAGCGGTCTTGGTACCCACGTAAAACAGGGGAACACGTTTCATAAATGTCCCCAAAATGCACAATAAAGCAAAAAGGACAGACGGTAATATATTAAGAGTCGCAGTCCGGGTTGGATAACGTCATTATTTGTACCTTGTGCTGTAAACAGCAGAGGAAAGAGGGAGAAGTGCCCAGCGGTTGTCAGAATCAGATATATCCCAGCATGCTTTGCACTGCTCACTGACAGGATGCTGAAAGAGATAACCAAACCCAGCACATAAATTAATTTCTTATTATCATTACTTTATGCAATTACCGCATCTCTCAGACTAAAGGATGCTCCAGGCCATATATAATATATATATCACTCTATACACACACAGACATACACTAGCATGAATATTCATAGCAGCACATACATAACTATTGAAAAATTTACCCATTAAATAACAAACACTGTATGGAATGGTTTAAAAAACCTGACGCTTCCGAAGGATAATTCCACCTTTATAATATCTGAAAATAGGATCAGAGACTGGGGGCAGCACGGTGGCTCAGTGGTTAGCACTTCTGCCTCTCAGCACGGAGGTCATGAGTTCGATTTACAACCACAGCCTTATCTATGTGGAGTTTGTATGTTCTCCCAGTGTTTGCGTGGGTTTCCTCCGGGTGCTCCAGTTTCCTCACACACTCCAAAAACATACTGGTAGGTTAATTGGCTGCTATTAAATTGACCCTAGTCTGTGTGTGTGTGTGTCAGGGAATTTATACTATAAGCTCCAATGGGGCAAGGACTGATGTTAATGAGTTCTTTGTACAGCGCTGCGGAATTAGTGGCGCTATATAAATGAACGGTGATAATGATGATGATGATGATGTGAGTTTTGAGAGCAAGGACAATTCGCCTACTACAAAGCCGCCCCCCCAGAGCTCTTCTCTCATTGAGGTGGGAGGGGCTTATTTAATTAAAGCGGGATCAAATAAAGGTGGAGTTATTCTGTAGTTCTGATTTTTTTTCCTCTTCTTTATTTATAGTTTTTATTCATTTAAACAAAAAGAACAGAAAAACGTTAAATTACCTCCATGTCAGTTGTCAGCTCCCTGTGTGGAGGTCTACTCCCCCCCATTAGATCAACTGACAAGATCTATATAATAAGATATATTATTATATATATTTTCCCACCTTAAGGGAAGAATTGCCAGAAGAATGGCCTTCTCGTGCACGTGCCAGCCGAACATGAAGGAGCCCAGCGCGCAGAGGACCAGGCAGCGCAGGAAACCTTGTGGTCCCTGGGGTTTAAACCACAAACGGAAAACCGCCGGCTGGAAAGAAGTACAGTTAGCATGATCACGGTGTGTTCTAACACGTACCGGTGCGCCCTAACACGTACCCGGTTCCCTCACTGCTAGGTAAATGCTGGTGACACGAACGTGAAAAACTCCCCCGGAAAACACAAATTTATTTCTCAGCAAGATTGCAAGAAAAAACTATATAAAAGCCCCGCCTCTAGGGATTGTGGGCAAGGATATGGAAATAACCCCTATTCTATAGCTAACCATTGGTTAGATACACTCTCTGAGAGTTTAACTAATGTGTGACTTTTATTCAGATTTTCAATATGCAGGGGGTAAGCCTTTCTGTACTACTCAGTTCAAACCCCTGACAACGGCCTGATGACACGACAGGAGGGTCTGGGCATGTATGGAGGATAGTACACATCTAGCCCACCAATATAGAGTCTCAGTGTTAGATACACTCTGCAATGTTTATATATAGGATAGGGACTTTATTTACAAAACCCTGGCTGTATCTTACACATTAATAACAAAGACATTCTGTACGTGAGTTTATTTGTCTTCTATAAAAAAGTGTTTAAGCCTTCTAGAGGGTGCCATTGTTGATGTCTCTGTCCCATAATCCTGTTGTCTCCTCCAAAAACTGCCCCATGTGTGACAATCTTCTACCAGTCTCTTCGGCTGAGTAATTAGTATGTTAGTAAGCAAGATGTGGCATAGGTCCTCCTGAGCACAAAGACACGTCCTTACTTACAGTGTTCTACGGTAGCACTGTATACAGTCTCATTCATTACCAGTATGGAGAGAAGGGTGCACAGTAACGTTGCCAGCGGTGTGACGGATGGAAGGACGCTGTGCTCAAACTCCTGGACCAAACCTCCCGTCATGGATCCTGTGCGAATTGTCGTTGTGTTGAGCAGCTGCATATTTACACCTGCAGTACAAGACGCCAGAAGTTTTACAAAGACTTTTATTAGTTGTGCGGACTTATTCCAACACTACATAACAATAAAACATATCTGGCCTCATTACGCCAATATAGGCAACAAAAAAAATGCTATAAAACTTGTCATTCATTAAAAAGGTTCAATGATCAAGCTGTAATTCCACTACCCAAAAAAGGGTGGCAGGACAAGCTCTGGACAGACTGTACGCCTTTTACTTTTCAACTTTTGTCACTTTAAGTGAACACTTAAAGCTGAAATCCCAAATAATCCACTCTGGTTACCCGTTAGAGGATGCATAGTTTCTTTTAAATTCTCCTAGCATTTACTTTAAGCTACTACTAATGATTTATAGTTTGTCAAGTGTAATGTGATCATCATGGCAACCACAGTCACGGCATATGACGTCGTGAGCAGAGGAGCGCTTTGGAACGTCTTTTCTCAGCATGCACATACTCAGCACAATCCCCCACCCCCTCCTTCCTCGGCCATCACATGACCAATAAAGTGCTTCCTAACTGACCGTGTCTTAGCTCAACATGTGGGTCTCCAAGTGTTGTGAAACTACAAACCCCAGCAGATAGCTAGCCAATGGCAAAGTACATACTATTAGGTTAATTGGTTGCTATCAAATTGACCTTATTCTCTCTCTCTATGTCTGTGTGTGTGTGTGTTCGGGAATTTAGACTGTAAGCCCCAATGGGGCTATGGAATTAGTGGCGCTATATAAATAGCTGGTGATGATGATGATACATCGGTTGTGGGATCACTGCTTATGCACATGTTTGAGAATCCAGAATAGCAGACATTTATTGTTAGCTAGGAGACTGCAAGCCAGTCACTCTGAGGCCTTCTGCCCAAGAAAGAAATGTTCTATCTCCAGCTTTTTAAAGATAGCAACTGGCAGCAAATGCAATAGGACATAGAGTGAGGTCTACAATTTAAAGGGGGAGTCCAACAGTCCTGTTTCTCAACTGTCCCCTAACCCACCATGGCATACCCATCATATAACCCCGGGAGCCTTGATGATCACAGCACAGGAGGAGGACGTTAATCAGAGCGCCTATATTCAGCTCTATGAGAGGTGACCGGGTAGACTGAGATCCCGTCGATCTCATCTTCACTTTTCTATGTTACATGCATAGAAAACAGACACAAGTGAACAGTGACTATGTAGTGCTGCTAGCTATCCATTACCTATGACGAAAAGTGCTTTGTCCACCGCATTGTACAAGGCCCAGAAGTTTGGAGCCCAGTAGGCATGACAGAGGCCTCTTTTAAAGGGGAAAAGCCGAGAAAGGACCTGGGGAATTTGTTCCTACAATATACAAATAAACATGCAAAATAAGACATCACAACCAGCTAAACGTTCCCGTACACGGGTAGTGTCCCCTCCACGGGACCTGACCTCTATCACCAGGAACATTTTCATAGCTTGCCTTACATTAGTTTAGCCAAAACTAATTTTTCAATCTCTTACTCCATCCAACCAAACGGGTGTATATTGTTTTTTTTTTTTTAATAAGATATTGAACTTTCTATTTAAGCCCAGTAGGGAAAACACAGAGCTTTCCATCATTCTTTCTCCATGGTTAATTTTAAAGATGCAGAACAATTTCATCCACGTCTCCTGAATATTGGGATACCAAAATATGTGTACTTTGGATTTCTAAGTTCTACTCGATGATCAGACCAAATTTTACTATTAGTAATCCATCAATTTAAATGGGACTATTTTTTTTTTTTTTGGTCCTGTACTACAACAAGACAAAAAGAAAGAATTTCGAACAAGCGCTTCACTAGCCACTGCAGCTCTACAGAACCAAAATACAATATATACCGAACTGTGAAAGAACAAACCATAGGAAAAAAAGATTAAGGAACTATCTAGCGCTACGTATCGCTCATATATCAACGTGAATACAGTGTGCAAACACACAAATATAAAAATGTGTATCCAGGGACAATAATACAAATAAATTAATACGTATATTCGAGTGCAGAATGATTTCCACATGAATCCACCAATGAAAAATGCTCATATGATAAAAAAGACAAAATACTATATAATCTAATATATAAATGCTTAGTGGCGTCTGTCTGTGTGTGGAAAAAAAAAACCAAGTTGCAGCGCCATCTGCTGGGCAGAGTTATACACTGACCTACTAAATTCTTAGTGTGTGTGGGAAAAAAAATTCAAAAAGGGCTGAAATTTGGTAGGGCTCAAACTCATTTTCGTGAGGTAATTTTACCTCATGAACACACGTGTAGAGACGTGCGTTAGTGTGTGTGTGTGTGGAAAAAACTATTTTCTTAGAAAGGGCTCATCCAATTGACCTGAAATTTGGTATACTGACATTATTTGACAAAAAAATTAGAATAGTCAAGTCAGTTAACTTCCATCATCCCCCCTTTCCCCCGTGGGAGGGGTAGTAAAGGCTAAATTTACGAGTTGAGGGGTCAAACTCATTTTCGTGAGGTAATTTTACCTCATGAACACACATTAAAAAGGCCGCTTGCGTCGGGAAGTAACGTTCTTCCCCTGAGGAGGCCTGGGCTAGGCCCAAATGCATGACAAGAACCTTTTTAACACCTTAAGTAGCTTGATTTGACTAGAATGCATGAGTATCATGCACGGGTTAACATGCCCTATAATAGCACTTACAAGAATAATTCTTGATACTAAGCTTGTAAATGGCTAATTTAAAAAGTTCTCCTTCCAAAAGGAGGACCTTCCGCTCACTTCAATACCATTATCATATATAAAGAAGCAAAAAAAAAAAAGAAAATATACTATACTAATAGTTTTTTATATAATAATATTTTTTATATACTATAACAGAGTTTTATTCTTTATATATGATAATGGTATCAATGTGACCATTTATAAGCCTAATATGAAGAATTATTCCTGTAAGTGTAACACCTATGGAGCTTGGATAACAACGAGAAATTCTACATTAATATAATGATGCCAGTAATTATATTCACATGGCGAGTGTTTTCACAAAAGGGGGACTTGGTCCTCTGAATATTTGGGACACGTGAACTTTTGAGGACTGTACACTATCGATATCATACACTGTTTAGAATTTAGATGTATTAGATCGGCAATATTACACTATATATATTCTTTTGTCTTTTTTTATCATATGAACGTTTTTTCATCGGATTCATGTGGAAATCATTCAGCACTCGAATATACGTATTAATTTATTTGTATTATTGTCCCTGGATACACATTTTTATGTTTGTGGTTGTGCACATTGTATTCACGTTTATATATGAGGGATACGCAGCGCTAGATAGTTCCTTAACCTTTTTTCCCCCCCGTACGACTATTGGGTTTTTTTTCCTTAGGGACAGAAATGGCTGTCTGTTGGCAGCAAATTAGAACAAATATATTTTTATTTTAGAATTACCTAGAAGGAAGCAGCAAACTTAGGAACAATGACCCTTTCCTTAGTTTCTCTTAAACTGACCCCATGATATAATTGACTAGCTCTCCTAAGCACAGCGATACCAAATATTTGTGCTTTATTCAAGGTTAAGAGGACATTATAGAGCCAAGAACAAAAGTATCCGATATAAAGACACTATCTATGTGGATTTTGCGCACCGGTAAATCAGCCACAAAAACGGAAAAATCGGGTGTCAGCTAATGTCTAAATGTCTTCTAAAATCACAGTGCGAATGGACACTTTTGGACTAAATTTGAGATATTCAGAAGAGGCAAGAAAACCCGACTTTGGAAAGCGAGTCTGCATTTTTCTAGGTAACCAGAATAAAATCATATTTGCAAACATACAGTAATGAATTCATTCCTGGCCAAATGTACTTCTAAAAAAACATACCTATACATATCATATGATAATGTCCTAGTAACATACCATGGAGCTCGCTATTGATTCATTTTGTGAATACACCTGCCCTAAGTAGGACTGTAAAAAAAAAATGACACAAACCATATATACAAAAGGTCCAAAGGAAACGGCAAACACCGATAACACAATGACGGCCAAATAGATGAATCGTAAGAGGCTGAAACTTCTCCAGCGTAAAGATCCATCTGCGGAAAACAGAAAATTGCAGAACCTTAAATCAGGACCATAGGGATATATCACCAGCTTACATAAAACACTAGAGGATTATTGGCTGTTGCCATATTGTAACATTTATTGGAAGACAGACCTGGATTATTCCCGGTGAAGCAGTATGATCGCAGCAGGTAGATGCCATACGCTGGAGCGATGTACAGGTAGATGTGTTTGAAGTTCAGGAGGACAGCAAAGAGAAACGCGCTCTCCAGGTGTCTCTTCTGCCGGGAAAAGGGACGGACAGTCAGCGGAACCATCTTATGATTTTTACACTGTAAACCGGTTATTTTTATCTGGAATCCTTGAGACTGTTTTCCTCGAGATGGTTTTTGTCCTGTAGTTTGGAGCACTGAGACACACTAAATTATATTTTAACTATAACTGCTGTCTTCCGTCAAACTGCCTGTGGCATTCCCCTCTACATGACAGGGTTCCTCACAGTAACTTTAGTAGGAAGCAGTTGGTGATCATTCTTGCGTGTTTAATATCACCAAGTAGCAGCAATAATTTCCTTGCGTGGACACATTTAATTATAAAAATTACACAGCAGATGTGCCATCAACAAAGCTGCACCAACATACATCTCCTCTCTTGTCTCAATATCTCCCAACTCGGCAACTTTGTTCTGTACAAGATCTGCGTCTCTCATCCACCCTCATACCATCCTCCCATTCCCGGTTACAGGACTTTTTTCGGGCTGCACCCAATCTATGGAATTCTCTCCCTCACACAATAAGACTCTCCTCTGGTCTACAAACTTTCAAGCGTTCTCTGAAAACCCACCTCTTCAGACAAGCTTATAATATTCCTTAACCTCACTACATTACCCTATTACCAATCGTTATACAACTACCCTTGACCACCATTGTTGTGTGACAGGATCATTTAGCTTATGAGTCACTTTTACCTCTGCAGTCTGGCTGGGCCGACTGCAAATGTAGACTTAACCGCATGTGTCAATCTCCCATTGTCCCATAGATTGTAAGCCTGCGAGCAGGGCCTTCTCACCTGTCTGTTTTACCCAGTTTGTTTATTAGTTTACTATGTTTGTCCCCAATTGTAAAGCGCTACGGAATATGTTGGCGCTATATAAATAAATGATGATGATGATGTGCCGTCCGCCTATAGGAACAGCACACGGATAAGAACAAGACACAAACTGAGAACATTATATAAGGTGTTGAAATGACTCAGTTGTTTCTGGTCATTGTATCCATCATATCATACCTGATACAAGCGCACGATTGACAGGAGCATGAACCCAGATAGGAAGCCGTTATACTGGAAGTGGATATCTAAGGGTTCACTCAGGAAATGAAACTTCGTGCATAAGATACAACATTACACCAAAAGGAATGGTCTCATCAGACAATAGCTCACAGGACAATTGCGGAGCAGTTTTCCCCCAATAGAATCCCGAGGCCGGACCAACTAACCGCCAAGCTGTACGATGTCTTGTATGTCAAACTATGATATCCCACTTAATGACTTATATCGGCAAGATCTTCTGGGCATTGCTAACTTTGTGTCCTGAAGGTTTACTTTCATCTATTCAGTGCTAATTATTGTGTCAAGCTCACATCTTTTTAGGCTGTATTCTCAATAGATCTGTTTTATACAACAGATAATGTGTCCCCCTACTGTAATTATAAGTATTAGAGCTCACCCAGGAGCGACAGAACCACACAAAGACCAGACACCAGTATAAGTGGTTATATACAAGTCACAGACATCCAAGGTAACTACTAATATCTGTAATAAATTACTGGAGATGGCGAGTTTAGTGCGTTATTAACTATTTTCTAGTTGTAGCTGGATGACTGTAAATAACTTATTGTATACATTTATTTCAATTAGTGGGGCAGTATGCTGATGTATTTCATTGCAAAAGTATTGATTTTTGTACTGGAAATGTACAGATTTCGGAGGCAGATTGGAGGAAATGTGTTTTTGTAACTTTCCTGAAGAATGGAAATACCATTCTAATTAAGCCTTTTCATCCGAGAGTGACTTTTAGACCTAATTTGCAGCATAGGACGTTATCTTTCTATTCTGTTCTGTTAAAGAGATAAGGGAACTACATGAATAATGTAACAAGTAGTAATTTGGGAAATCACATGATGTAAATTTTAAATTGCGCTAAATCCAAGTTTAGAGAATATATTGCATCCTGATGCTAAACACTGAATGTAATATCTGACATTGTGGTGCCAGGGATGGCTAGGAGGGCTGGTTTACCCCCCTGCCAACATGTGCGTCAAACTGTGTAAAAAAAAAAAAAAGAGCTTTATTTCATATTTCAATTGTTGTATGTATACCATCTGAACTTCGGGTTCCACGTTGGAATCTCCACTAGTGTGCAACTGTCCTTATAAGGAACCTTTCGGAGCAATAAACATCACTGCATGAAGATCCTGCTTTGATTGCTACTCCCCTGCTGTAATGCCCGTGAACTACAGATCAGACCCGATCTCATCCGTGATCTGGCTGTTCTGAGGTTGGGACCCAGCATCCAGTACCAACGCTCTGCCCGCCACCGGCAGCTCTGGCCAGTGTGATAGGCCAGGGGGAACCATCCACAGTAACCCTGATCTGAAGCTAAGAGGTCAGGGGTACCAGTCCAGGTGCCCAGTGAGGGGCTACGCTAGCAGCGAGAGTTACCCAGATAGAAGCGGTCCTAGGTGCTGGTGAAGGAGACTATGGTGGCAGAAGAGCTCTCCTGTAGAGGAGGCGTGTTTGGGATAAAGAAAGGGGACGTTGGCACGGCAGACCCAACTGGTAGGATAGAGATCCATCCTATGACACTAGTTAACACTGAAGTGATATCAGAATTCAACATTTATATAGATATTAATTTTGGATATACGCATCACTTTGTGGGATTGTATCCAATTTTATTTATTTATTTTTAAATCACATCCCCACAATCTCAGCCGTCTTTTCAATGACCTTCACAATTCATAGGTTTCGTGGATTTTGGTTCATCTGTGTATGTCACAAGCTGCTTCTTTTATACATAAAGCCGGCAATGCTAGGGGGGTCCTTCAAGGTGAAATAAATTGTATATGGACAACCTCGGTCTCATTCTTCAGAAACTTTCACTTCATGTGGTTTTAGTTTCTAACAGTGCAGAATACATTTTGACTTCCCTGCTCCCCTCCCCCCCCCCTTATTTATATACAATGCACCTGATGTCGCTCATGTGTTTAGTAGGATTGGGGAATGTTATATGCATAAGGGGCAATAATCACTAGAGATGAGCGGGCTCGGATTCCGCTAATCCGAGCCCACCCGAACAGTGTGGATCCGAACGGGATCCGAGCATTGTTCGGATATTTCCGGCGGGCAAAAAAATTAAAACGAGGCTCTGTCGTCCAAGTCTCGCGTCGAATCTCGCGAGGGGTGGGAGGGAGGGCCCAGAACAATTCCATCTTGTACCTCTTTTTTTGGCATTATGTGCTCAAGCTACCTCGGTGCAACCTTTTGGCCTAAAAACAATATTGTGAGGTGTTCAGAATAGACTGGGAATTAGTGGAAATGATTGTTATTGAATGTTATTGAGGTTAATAATAGCGTAGGAGTGAAAAAAAAAACCCCACAAAACTGGTTTTTAGCACTTTTTATGTTTCTTTCAAAAAAAATCCGAATCCAAAACCTTAAATCCGAACCAAAACCTTTCGTCAGGTGTTTTGCGAAACAAATCCGAACCCAAAACCTCAAGCAAATCCGAATCCAAAACACAAGACACCAAAAGTGGCCGGTGCACATCCCTAATAATCACCCCCCTCCTTTGTTGAATGTACAACCCCTTCTCCTCCCAATATTTTTTCCAATGCTCGTTATACTGTTTGTTGCTTACGGCGGTTTCCTTTCCCGGGCACTTGTAAATATCTGGGCTTAAATAGAAAACATTCAAGAAGTTTTCATTACAATGTACTGGGCCAACAATGCCGTACAGGGCCCCTGTAGATCAGAGTAACACTCACAGCTAAGGTCTATCATAGGGCTCGGGTACAGCTGGGATGTTGACACTGCATTGCTGCAACACAAAATACTTAATTTCCTTGAGCCAAAGCTCTTATTAAGATAAATAAGTAAATTCCGATCACACGTCTTCTAATTTGGCATCAACAGGTGGAATTGAGCAGCTTTAACAAACAAAGTGACAACGTGATACGGCTCATGCATCAGTGCTAAGGAGCTGTGGACTGATTGGTTAATATAAACCATTCAGGAGTCAGACAAGGTTCACAAGTGAATATCTGGCAGCAGACAAAAGCCACATGTAAGCGTTCAGTTTTATGGAGTAACCGGGGACCCTGGTGTGACTCCCAGCGTCTGTCCCTATGTGTACAGAGTGGGAGAAATATGATTTACAGATACTAATAAGGAAGAACAGACTCTGCATAGAGGAAGGTTAATAGAAAGGATACGATCTACGATGAGAAGGCCAAAGTTCCAGAGCAGGAGGACAGCAAGGATAAACGCCGGCTTCTCTAGGAGATCCCTCCGGTCTTTCTTCACATCCACACACAGGCAGCACCTGGATCCACAGACACCAGAATGTTACGGAGCAGTTTAACCGTGCGTTAATCATTCACAAAACAAATACAGCATTATACCCGTCATCCCAACACTCAGCCCCCCCCTCGTGTGTACTGAGCATTACTGCCCAAGTGTAATCCTTGACTCACAACTATCTTTTGTTTCCTACATCGGCTGTATATTTATATCATGTTACATACTTCTAAAAAACATTTCCAGAATACGTACATATCTCACACAAGACACTGTAAAAACTTTAATTCATGCACTCATCTCCCGCATCGACTATTGCAATTCCCTTCTTACTGGTCTATCCCGAAACAGACTCAAACCCCTACAATCTATTATGCATGCAGCAGCTAGATTGATCTTGCTTGCAAATCGTTCTTCCTCTGCTGAGCCTCTACATTGGCTGCCTGTTTTCCAACTAATCAAATATAAACTGCACCTGTATACTTTTCTCAAAACATCTCTCAACTTGACACCTCCGTTCTGCACAAGATCTGCGTCTCTCTTCCACCCTCATTACATCCTCCCATTCCCGGTTACAGAATTTTTTTCGGGCTGCACGCACTCTGTGGCATTGTCTCCCTCGCACAGTAAGACTTTCCTCTAGTCTTCAAACCTTCAAGTGTTCTCTGTAATCCCACCTCTTCAGACAAGCTTATAATATTCCTCAACCACTTTTTAACCTCCTAAATTACCCTATCGTCATCCTTTACACAGTTCACACAAGACAACAACCCTCTGACTAACATTGCTGTATGACTGATCATATAACCCACTAAGCACTTTTTATCTCTGCAATCTGGCTGGACCAATATGTAATATGTAGCACTTAGCCTCATGTATCAGACTCCCATTGTCCTATAGATTGTAAGCTTGTGAGCAGGGTCCTCTTACCTCTCTGTGTGTATGTATTACCCAGTATTGTTTTATTACTGTGTTTGTTCACAACTGTAAAGCGCTATATATAAATATATAAATAAATGTTGATCATGATGATGATCTAACCCTGGACCCAACACTCTTCCCCAAACCCCTGTGTGTACTGAGCATTACACCAGTCATCTAACCCTAATACAGACAGTTTATTATAATACAGCCCCTCTAATAATTAGATAACAACTAGATTAGAAGATTGCATGGTACCAGATAATCCTAGCTAGTATAAGGATGGATATATACATATGTAGCTGGTCGGGAGAGGCTTACTGTCTGACCGCGTAGATGAAGAATAGATCGCTGAGGATCACAGAGAATCTCTGGAACAGAACAGTTTCTTGGCTGGTGTAACCCAAGTTCTCCACTTTCAGCATTTCTGGATCAAAGTACTGAGCCAAATGGGACAGGGCGTACTCAAACCATGCGAAAAACGGAGGGTAGTCCAACGTCCACTCAGAGGTCACCTGGGGACCAATAATTACCATAAAGTATAATCAAATATTTAAATTACATACTAAAGTTCAAATTAAATTAACTCGCAAATCTTTGTCTATGTATGTATGGATTACATCATTTTATTCAAAGGAAAACATCAGTTAAATAACCTACTTCGACAGAATTATGAAATAAACCAAGAAAGGATAATTTGAGGCCAGACATTTTTAATAAAATGTAATTATAATAAGCTAAAATTTGTTTTGGGTGGAGTTCGAGGAGATCAAATAAAATAAAGGGTCGTACGTCACATTCATCTCTCCTCTTCCTGCTCCGCCTGATTAGGATGAGCAGGTGTTGATGGCTATTCTCCGCGAATGGGAAATTCATGGGGGAGGGGTATCAACAGCGGTTCAAAGAGGAGAGTGGATTGCGGAATGAGACCGGTAGACAGAGTCAGCACCCGCTAATTCTACTGAATACAGCATGGAAGGTAAGTATTATTTTCTATTTTATCTCAGAAAACTCCACCCAATACTAACTCATACTTGCCAACTTGGTCTCACGGTCTCCCGGGAGAGCAGGCAAGTCTCCCGCATCTGTCTTCCCAAAATGACGCGATTCGCGGTGAATCGCGTCATTTTGGCCTCGCCCCCGCAACAAACGGCATTTTCGTTGCGTAGGGTCTAAAATGACGCGTATGCCCACGCCCGCCCCCTCCCGCCCTCCAGTCAAGCCCCTCTCCCGGACAGAGCTTGCCGAAAGTATTCAAGTATGTACTAATTATTTTGTTTTGGTTGGAGTTACCATTTAAAGCAATTAGTTTTCAAGGAAAGTTATCACCCAAAGACCAACACCAGAGTATGGTGGCCATGATTTTCTTATGGTGATGGCAGCAAAGTGTGATGTGGGTTCATATATATATATATATATATATATATATATAGAAACTAATGAATGTGTCTCTAATGAAAAGGGCCAATCACGGAAACCCATGGAATTTTCAGTATTGTATTAGGATCCAAAGTGCAGTCTATGTAACACCAGACGAAAGTGTCACATTTTAATAAAGGTCACTGCTATGTGCTCTGCATACTCATCCGCCCAGATTTATGGCAACAAACAACCAAACTATAGGGCACCTACCTCATAGTACCACCTGGATATAGGCAGACTGTGAGTGATTGCCAGCCAGTTACGGTGGACTTCAAAGTCTGTCGATTGACTGTAATTTAAAATAACAGTTTAGTATTTTACCTGTTATAAAAAGGACAAGTTTACTATGTGGACTACTAATACAACCGGGGTATCACAATGGCAGAGTGGTTAGCATTGCTGGGGTCTGTACATCACTGCGTAATACTATTGCTACTACATTAATAATAATAATAATAATAATACTCCCACAGCTGAAAACTCATTGGTGCTCAGAAATCCGCACCAAATGGAATTTTACAGCAAAATAGAAACTTACCCAGCACTGAATAAAAGTAATATTTTTAGAAGAAGTGAATGTCCCCATTAGAGATTTGTACAAAACAGGGAGAGAAAAATATGGGAGCCACAGATCACCATAAATCTAAACTAGATCTGCGCTTTAGTGATGTGACAAGCTGCATTCTCAAAACTATTGGACCAGCCCACAAAATATCAGCTTCTACTGGACATTTGCGCAAAATCCTCTTTGGCAATGCCACACAGATCAATGTGCCCAACTGTATGTAGATTTACAAAAAAGTGTATAGCATTATGATGAAGGATGACGGTGGGGAGTGAATATTAGGTCCATCGTGCATAAATGACAGACGCTCTTTAAAAGAGACCAACAAATGAAAGGACTGAGGAATATAAAATGACATATCTTATTTAAATGTTGAACGTTCTAGAGCAAATGTATATCAAATCAAATTGTTTTTTTTTGTTATGTTGGTAAATATTAGTAAAAAAAATATGCATAGAAATAGATACATTTTAAAATATGCAAACATCAACTACATCAGGTTTACACAGAAATAATTTACTTTGTCTTATGGTAACTGTGCCATGCACTACCATACAACTATGTGTGCAGTGTAGTCTAACTGTGCCTTAATGTAGAACTGAGCCACTTATCTCTCTGATCCCAACTTTCAGCCAATGCATTTTATACCACAAAAATAATCCAATGATTTACCAGCAATTTGATAGCCAAGAACTTAAAATCAGGCTAACGAAATAAAACCACATCTAATAAAAATTGTATTCACATAAAATATAAACATATACAAAAATTCATCAACACTTCAATGCAATTGTTTCAATTGAAATACAAATAATATAAATATTGAGTGTTGGACAATTATACCTATTTTTTGACCCTGCAGCTTTACTTATTGATTGTTTTGTTCTACAAGAACCATTTTCTCTACAAATAAAATACACATTATGTATCACTGTATATAGAAACATAAGCAATGATACATTAAGTTGTATTATAACATAGTAACAATTGTAAACATGGATCTCTCAGATAAAAGCTGTGTAACTGGGTGCACCGTGTGAGTTCCATATCTGTCATTTGCAGACATGGGAGAGTTTTCTATTTGCTGCTTCCAGGCAACCAGTGACAGGTGTCAGCTGCTGCAGGAACACACACAGCCTGCACCTCTCCTCTGTCATATTATAACGTTATAGGAGATAACAGGGCCTGCTCCTTACTAGGTCGGGATAAGGAGACATTTCAGCAGAGACACCCCTACAGCCAGTGTCACAAACCAGCCTCCGTCCCCGGGATCTCCGCTTCGGGAGCCGCTGACCACGTTTCCACTTCTGGCCGCCGCCATCTTGGTACACCCGGAAGACAGCACTCGCTGGGATGGTCATAAGCAGTGACGTCACGATGACGCGTATGTGGGCGTGTTCTAGCCTGCTGTAGGTTACTGTTATTATTACTATATGCAGAATTCTATATAAGGAACTATGATGACAGTTATGGTTTGAGGGGAGTTTTGTATAAAAGCAGCTAATGGATCTCTAGAGACTGAAGTGTCTTTTACATTTCTGTCTCCATTACTGAAGTCATGTTGTCTTACCTGGCAGTCTTTGATTAAATCTTGGTCTCCATGGAAATGGCCACCTCCATAGGCATCAATACATGGACATAGGACACAATTTCTGAACTGTGTCATCATGCCACAGATGGCGAAGCCAACCAAGTCTTGTACTGGCTCAGCATCAGGGAAAATACCAGACTCTTCAGGGAGTGAGGGAGATCACCCCTATTTCAGGGAGTCTCCTGGACATGCCTGGAGAGTTGGCAAGTATTTAATAGCATCCTAATAAATGTATTTAATGGAATTTTTGTTTTTTTAAATGTTTTGTCATGAATGACTATATTATTAACAGGTGTCATTAATTGAATAGTTTTTATTTTTTTTTGTACATTCTTTTGTGACATGATATTTCATATATATATTGGACATAACCTACAATGTTTTGTCTGTTATCATCAACAGAAGTATCTTCAGATCTGCTCCTTGCTGAATACAGACGTGTGTATGTACACTGTACATGAGTTTTTAAAAAAAACAAAAAACCCCACTCATTAACTTTGTTCTGAGTTTGGTAATCAATCAGGCCCCTTATGTTTTAGTCAACGTTTCCTATTATATTATAAACACTTGCAAGCAGAGACCTCAATCCCATTGATTTTTTGGAAGGGTTCAAAATAAATCTATTTAGTTCCTGCCAACAAAACAAAATCCCATTTTCAAAAATGCTAACACAGTGGGCAGCAACAAAGCTTTAAGATAAATAACATAGAAATTGTAGTTTCAAGAGCAAGTTGGGAAATTATACTGTATTTTGTAACCAAATAATCATCATCCTCATCACCATTTATTTCATACTTGCCAACCTTTGAGAAGGCAATTCCAGAAGATCCCGGTCAGGGGGTGTGGGTGGAAGGCGGGGCGCGGTGAATCGCGTCATTTTGATTAGTGAGTTCTGTATATGGGATACT
This sequence comes from Mixophyes fleayi, assembly GCF_038048845.1. Taxonomy (NCBI): domain Eukaryota; kingdom Metazoa; phylum Chordata; class Amphibia; order Anura; family Limnodynastidae; genus Mixophyes; species Mixophyes fleayi. The sequence goes on from NC_134403.1 coordinate 19,118,353, forward strand.
TGCCTGCTCTCCCGGGAGTCCAGGAGACCTTCCCGAATTTCGGGAGTCTTCCTGAGATTCCGGGAGAGTTGGCAAGTATGATTTATTTTTATAGGACCACTAATTCCGCAGCGCTGTACAGAGAGCTCACATCAGTCCCTGCCCCATTGGGGCTTACAGTCTAAATATCCTAACACAGACAGACAGACAAACACACAGACTAGGGTCAATTTGTTAGCAGCCAATTAACCTACTAGTATGTTTTTGGAGTGTGGGAGGAAACCGAAGCACCCGGAGGAAACCCACGCAAACACGGGGAGAACATACAAACTCCTCACAGGTATAGAGGAGGGTCAAACAAGCCAAAGAGTCGCAGCCAGGAGAGCCTCGAAGGTAACAGGGAATGAGCTGGAGCGTAGTTAAGGAAGGAGCCAGGGTCTGGGTCAGAAGATAAGGAGCAAAAACCGAGGACCAAGCTGGGGTCAATACCAGGAAGTCAGACTGGAACAGGACACAGGATACTCTGGAGAGTCAGCACCAGCAGCAAGACAACAATGAACTGCCACAGATTACTGGGAGAGGCAGTCCTATAAAGGCAGTGAAACGAGTGGGTGCTGATTAGAAAAGGAGGTAATTCCTGCTAGTGAGGTGGTATGTACAACGGTGAGACAGCACCACCTATGGTGGGAGAGGGGTACTGCAGGCCAGGTTTACATAATGGCAAGTCCAAACAGTTCTTAGGAGACAGGAGCTGCAGGAGGCAAGCAGCATCCCTATGAAAGATGCTGCACTGCAGCCCAGGGCAGATCCTGACACTCTGGGACCAATTCCAGACTTTCAAAGGCCTAATGTGAGTGTTCTTCTGCCCACATCTCCGGAGAAGGTCTCCCTCCTCTTTCTCAGCTCTCCCGCCGGCTCTTGATACAAATATCTGACGGAGAAGCACTCCTCACTATGATCCTCACACCCTTGATCCATCCATATCACTCCCATTTATAAAAGACCACTCCCACTTTACAGGCCAGCCACAAAACCCTAGATTGTCGTTTTAAAGGTGTGTGTGTGGGCGGGGGGGCATTTAGCATAGCCCTGCCCCTCCTTCAATCTGATTGGTGGGCCCGTCACCTCCTTCACTTTGATTGGACCTGACGGCTGAGAAACAGGCACAGGATGAAATCCAGCCGCTCCGATCGTAGTCTAATCATATCATCATCTAATCATAGTGTCCAGGCCTTTCTGCAGTCAAGGAGGGATATAAGGAGGGATATATAGTGTTCACCTCCCACCCACTCTGAATCTGCCCCTGCACACCCCTTAACATCTGAAAATCAAGACTTTTGGGAGTTATGCAAGAGTTCTGCAGAATGCAGAGGTATCCAGGCATTGTAATATCTGTACACTATATTTTCATGGTCCAGGCTGAGGTTACATGAACTTTGGTTTCCCATGTTACTCCCTCTTAAAGAAACAACAGGTCCCACCAACCGTGTTCCAGCTTCATCTTTATGGACTTGTCTATGTGACCTCTGCACAAAGCCGCAGCTGGGTGTAGACTATCTAAAAGGCTCCAGTAAGTTTTGGGCCACAGAAGACCCTTGATGGTCCCCGTGCAGCCAGTGAGCTGCCTTCTCCCGCAGTAAAAATCAGGTCTTAATGTTCCTCTTTATCTGAAGTGTGGTCTGAGCTCAATCAGCCATTATCATGATTTCCGGGAGAGAGCAGTAAAAATTGATGTTGGATCCTATGCGTCAGATGATTCACTGAATTCCCCTTTTCCCCATTCTGTTAACCGATACGAAACGACCTTCCTGAATGACCTCAGATGATGTTTATAGTTGTAGTGCACAGTGTTTAACGTTTATTGATATGAAGAGATGTCTGTTATTGATCCATAACTTGGATGAATTGCTTGTTTCATACTGCTCTTTCCTCAGTTTTGACTACACTGAATATTTACTGTATTTAGCTACATATATTATAGTTAAGCTGATATGAAATGCTTAATTTTTGAGTTTATTTTGGCATGGGCACTGCAGTGAAAAATTGTACAATCACAGCACACAGACACACAAATTATTTCTAATTAGATTAAATATTTTTCAACATATCCAATCTACATTCTATGTAATTTTGTAGATTTTTTTATTGGATTTAATTGAATATTTCCCAAAAGATGTATACGCAATTCAATCAAAATCAACACTTAATAACCCGGGCAGGATCTATGGACGCCCTTCACACAAATGAATATGCGCTGAGGTTCATAAATTAATAATCGAGTCTGAATTTCTTATAAAAATTGAGTCTCTTAATAAATTTTCAAGACCTATTAAACCAGACTTTTGGTGGTCAATGTTTTTTATGCATATTTGTAATTTTGTGTTGGGTTGTTCACTCTCCAGGACAACATTCCAAAACACTCCTGTTACAATCTAACCGAATTATAATCTGCAAAGTATCTACAGGGTATATCAGAATAAATATGGAGAAACATAGTACAAATTTGAAGAGCTGCTTAACACTAGAATTAAAAAAGTAAACATATGATTTAGTTTAATTCTCACTTCCCACTGCAGCTTTGTTAAACATCCTCCGCTGATTGGGGGATGTTTCTTTAAAATCCTTGACAGTGAGAAGTCAGCGCTTGGGGAGAGTCGCTGTTTAACTGTCATATTTTGTCTGTGAAGACAGAGAAAAGTGTCTGGAATATGATGTTGTCATATAGATCTGTTCCCTGTGGCCTGAGAGGCTGATAGAGGAGCTGGGAAAGAGAAAAGACTGTGGAAAGAGAGAGAGAGAACAGAAGAAACAATTCAAGGCAGTTACTGAGTCCCTGTTAGATAGCTGGTTAATGGTCACCCGTCCATCAAACACCAGTGAAAGGTCAGATGATAGTCAGTCTAAAAATAATATCTGATAATTAATATTGAGTCCAGTAGCTAAGCAATTAATTATTTATGTCAAATAATCTGCAAATTGCTAAAACAGAAATGCAGCTAGTTTAATAGAAGCAAATTGTTTGTAAAACATATTTAGAATCAGACAATGAAATTATTAGCAGCCAGTAAAAGCAAGTACCATCCCGATAAACAGCGAGTATGAAGGGTTACGTGATTTAGGAAAGTGATCAGAGATTGGATTAGGATTAGTGACAGTAGAGAGCAGCACGGTGGCTAAGTGGTTAGCACTTCTGCCTCACAGCACTGAGGTCATGAGTTTGATTCCCGACCATGGCCTTCTCTGTGTGGAGTTTGTATGTTCTCCCTGTGCTTGTGTGGGTTTCCTCTGGGTGCTCCGGTTTCCTCCCACACTCCAAAAACATACTAGTAGGTTAATTGGCTGCTATAAAAAAAAATAAAAAATTATCATAGTCTCGTCTGTGTGTATATGCAGGGCCGCCGAGAGGGGGGGGGAGCGGGTACTAATTACCCGGGCCCGGCATGTCAGGGGGCCCGGCCCGGGCCCTTGCGCTGCTGATTTTTTTTAATTTTCAAATATTTTTTTTCAAAACGTTTTTTTTCCTTTTCTTTTTTTTTTTTGGCAGGGGGGGGGGGGGGGCTCGGTCGTTGGTGGGGGGAGCAGGCTAGTTTAAAAAAAAAACAAAACATACTCACCTGATCGCGGAGCCGGCATCCCTCCTCTCTGCTGCTCTGTGCTCTATTCAGACTGTCTGAATGCTGGGTGTGATGTCATCATGTCATGCCCAGCATTCAGTCAGTCTGGAGCAATGGAGCACAGAGCAGCAGAGAAGACCAAGAGAGGAGAAAAGGTAAGTGAAGGGAGGAAAATGAGGGGGGCACAAAGGGGTTAAAAAACGGGGGGGCAGCATGACAGAGGGGTTAAAAAATAAGGGGGAGCACAGAGGGGTTAAAAAACGGGAAAGCAGCATGTCAAAGGGGTTAAAAACGGGAAAGCAGCATGTCAAAGGGGTTAAAAACGGAGAAGCAGCATGTCAGAGGGGTTAAAAACGGGGAAGCAGCATGTCAGAGGGGTTAAAAAATTAGGGGGAGCACAGAGGGGTTAAAAAACGGGAAAGCAGCATGTCAAAGGGGTTAAAAACGGGGAAGCAGCATGTCAGAGGGGTTAAAAACGGGGAAGCAGCATGTCAGAGGGGTTAAAAAATTAGGGGGAGCACAGAGGGGTTAAAAAACGGGAAAGCAGCATGTCAAAGGGGTTAAAAACGGGGAAGCAGCATGTCAGAGGGGTTAAAAAATGAGGGGGAGCACAGAGGGGTTAAAAAATGGGAAAGCAGCATGTCAGAGGGGTTAAAAATTGAGGGGGAGCACAGAGGGGTTAAAAAATGGGAAAGCAGCATGTCAGAGGGGTTAAAAACGGGGGGGGGGGGGGCAGCATGACAGAGGGGGTGAAAAAATGAGAGGGGCACAGATGGGTTAAAAAACGGGGCAGTATGGCACAGTGGGGTTAATAAACAGGGGTCAGCATGGCACAGTGGGGTTAAAAAATGGTGGGCAGCATGGCACAGTGGGGTTACAAAGGGGGGGGAGGCATGGCACAGTGGGATTGAAAAAGGGGGGGAGCAGCATAGTATAGTCTGATGAAGGGGAGCCAGATGAAGGGGGCAAAAACAGCATGGAGGGCACAGTGTGATCATAAGGCATGGCGATGATGAAGGGGCACATTATTGTAATATTGGAGCTGGAGGAAGGCCTAATTATTAATCGTGGATGGTATTGATTTAACGCCAGGGTTGTTTGGAATTATCTAAATGTAGCTATTTTTTTCCAAATAGGGCCCCCAGCATTCCAGGATCCAGACAAGCCGCAACTAAAGAAACATGCAGCCACAGGTGGAGAAAGTGAGAAGAACAGGTAGGAGAGAGCAGGACAGTATGTGAAATGTTGTGATTCTAGTAGGGACAATACCAATTTTTGGTGAATGTTGTGCCCAATGTAAGGTGTAGGCCAAGACTGAACTGTTTGTGTACACACTGCATTGTTTGTATACTACACTGTGGTGGTAGATGTCCTGAAAGTCAGGAGTGCTTGAACATATGTGACGCTCCGGCGAATTGAGAGCCTAGTGGTTTTTATGTTAGCCACGCCCCAATGGCACGTTTGCCACGCCCCAAAATGCATGACCACACCTCCCAAAATTTTTGCACCGCCGTTTGGCTAGCTACGCCCCTGAATGCATGACCATACACCTAAATTTTTTTGCGCCGCCGTAAGGCGGCGCAAAAAATTTTTGGGGCTTATTTGACTATGAGGGGGGGCCCCATGAATTTGTTGTACCCGGGCCCTGAATTCTTCTTGGCAGCCCTGTGTATATGTTAGGGAATTTAGTCTGTAAGCCCCAATGGGGCAGGGACTGATGTGAATGAGTTCTCTGTACAGCACTGTGGAATTAGTGGCGCTATATAAATAAATGGTGATGATGATGATGATGATGATGATGAATAGAGAGGTAAGAATAGGCGTGTGCAGTTGGACAGTAGTACAGGGGAAGAAGTAGGATAGAGAAAGGTACTGCAGAAACAGTGTCAGTAACGCTACGGAATTTGCTGGCACTATATAAATAAATGTTGATGATGATGATCAGTAATCAGTTTATCATCCACATGCAAGGGGAACACTCTATCACTTCTTTTATAGACAGCTGTAGACTCATGCCCTATCTTTAGGACAGTAACCTAGTTTTTTCTGATACAGGTCAATAAACTCACATTTCAGTTAGTTAAGCTGCTGTGACATCACTGTCGATGCACCTGTGGTTTTTTGCAGAGCAAGTTTACAAGACTGCCAGTCACTCCTTGTTGGAGAAGAGTGGCAGATAGAAGAGCACCTCAATCTGCTGCAAAGTGGTGAGAGAAAGCACGATGGGCATATTTTAGTTCTGTATATTCAGTGGAAAATTAAAACTATCATTTGCCATTGGCCCCTATTACACGTACTTGTTCTGTGTCTCTCCAGACATTATCATTAGGACACCCAGCAGTGTTGTCATTTTTAGGACCTCGCACTCGTTTTACAGGGCAGAATACTTTCATTTTACACCCATACACCTAGATAGTCCACCCTGCGCACATCAAGGTGTCTTATCTGTATTTGTAAAGTTTCTAAAATCTGAAGAGGCGCAGTGTGCAAAAGTGTAATGAGAACAGAATATCATTTAAGTTTTAACCTTCTTGTTCATTGTATAATTGACTGGTTCTGAGGACGTTGCTGACCTCACTAACATTTACTGTGTGTCACAGAACTAGGCGGGACTATAGGATTGTTTACGTTCTACCTGATCCACCCACCACAGAGGCGCAAGTAGGTTTGTACCCTGCAGGTTGCGGTTCTCCAGATGGGTACCAGGTGTGACCGTCAAGAGAGGATGATTAGAAAACAGGATACCAGGCTTAGCTTCGAAGCGTAGGAGACTGGATACCAGGAAGAGTTGAAGAGGTACAGCTAGAGGATGCCAGGATTCCAGGATACCAGGATTCTGAGGCACAGGGAGACAAACGATCCAGCAACTACTCAGGTGAGAGGACATGAAGATCTGGCCCTCTCTGGAGGGTCCAGGTGCCTTAAATAGCTGGAGGTGATGAGGGGGAGTGAAAACTAATCAGCCTATGGCTAAAAACGGCAGAAGACCCGAATCTAAGATGGTGCCTTGAATCAGAGAGGACGAGACACATCAACCCAAGGGAGGGGTCAGAGCGTCTCCAAAACGGCAGGTCTTGTGTGGTGTTAATGCTGGCTATGATAGAAAGGTGTCAGAACAGACAGTGCGTCGCAGCTCGCTGCGTGTGCGGCTGTGCAGGGTCAGAGTGCCCATGCTGACCCCTGTCCACCTCCGAAAGTGCCTACAATGGGCATGTGAGCACCAGAACTGGACCACGGAGCAATGGAGGATGGTGACCTGGTCCGACGAATCACGTTTTCTTTTACATCATGTGGCTGACTAAGTGCGTGTGCGTCGTTTATCCGGGGAAGAGATGGCACCAGGGTGCACTATGGGAAGAAGGCAGCTGGCGGAGGCAGCTTGATGCTCTGGGCAATGTTATGGCTCTTATACTGCCAGGGAACTATAATATGTGTCTCGATGATCAAACCCAGAAAGAGATTTGGTATGCAGAAAAGGGAAAGCGGCTTGATCGTGTATGGGCTGAACTGAGGGCAGGGGGGGCATCTGCCCTCCGTCCGGTCACGTAGTGGGCTACCTTAGGCTGGATCACTGGGCTACCTGCATTTTTCCCTTTAAAATGTTCCTAAAAGGCTGCTGAGCTCAATCACGCCCCCGCCCCCACAGGCTAAAATTTACCAGTCCGCCCCTGACTTTGGCGGGACAGGGATTTGCTTATATTGTATGGATTTTGCTTTTTTAAAATGTTATAAGCGCATGCTGGGACTTGTAGTTCCACCACAGGCAAGTTGCCTGTCTTATATGATCCCCTGCATTTCATTTATTTTAGATTTGTGTGTTCAGTTTGACTTGAGACGTACAGACTCAGCTGAATCGTACAGCACTCAGTATTGCAGTGGGTGTGGTCTGCCCTCCAGGGACAGTGCCAGGCAGCAGCGGCATTGTTGAACTTTGGGCACTGTGTGTCCTGCAGATAGAGGAGACGCAGTATCCCTCCCAGAACCAGCATCTCATCCCCCTGCCCTGAACCTGCATCTCCTCTATCCCTCTCCATCTATAAATATATATATATAGCTCCCCCCCCCCTACTCCCCGTCCTCTGTATCTGAAACACACTGTTCTACTCACTTCTGGAAAAAGACGCATTATCTCAGCCTCTGTGATCATCACATCTGTCCCTGTCCATCTGGTAACCAGACTTATATGAGCCAGAGGTGAGTACCACACATGATGTCATTCAATCATGTGTGTAATGTGAGAATAAGCCTTATCATGTGTAATTAGGGAGAGTTACAGGGAACAGCAATATTCCTCATTCAGGAGACTGTTTCCAGATTGCAGACATCCCGTGGTCTCCAATCTGGTGTAGAACTACAAGTGCCAGTATAAAACAGCAGAGAGGGCATGCTGACATTTGTAGTTCTGCAGCAACGTCAGTGTTACAAGTTACCCAAGTCTACCCTGGAGACTAGTTCTGGGTCAATACTTAGAAACTTTTACCCTGCTACCTACATATCACGTTGCAGTATGTCTATTAATCACACTGAAATACAGAATTGCGTCTGATGTGTTATATAGAAACATCGTCTGCAGTAATTATTTGATTGCAAGCTCTGAGGGTAAGTCACATATTTGCTATACCAGTGTTTTATTTGCTAGTTAGATAAATATTTTTTTTTAATCAAATATGATTGTATATATAATATTCTTTTGAAACGTTTTTTATTTGTTAGTAATTTTCTTACAAACGATAGCTACTGCATGCAGGACTGTATATCATACCTGTAGGTGAATGCATATTATACTCGTTTTATATACACAGGACCTTGTTTGTAATAAAAGAAGATTATACAGCTGTGTTTTTAAAAAGATGACAATTACATATTGCATTTTATCTGTTTTATCTTCTTATTTCCAGTTCTGTGTCAAAAATGTTTCCAAAAGCACCCTGTGCTCGTAGAACAAACTTGGTTTTTCTGTCTGTTATTTTGACATGAATATGATTGACAGGAGTTGTGAAGTAGTCTGCTCCCTCGCTGCTACTAATTCATACCTCTCTGATAAACAGTATTGTTTTTAAGCAGCAAAGGACACACCCACTCAATTTTTCCCAACACATTTCCTCCAGATGATAATAAGAGGATTTGCAAACTTTGTTGTTTATGGTTCTATTTTCTTCTGTTTGGAAACAAAGGTATCTCTCTGATTTGCAATGTTGCTACATTGTTGCCACAATATATATATATATATAAAAAACTAAAAGTAGTGGTGTCAGCTTGCAAAGTTCTGATGTACTGGATAGCAGAGCTCATACTTCTGTGTATTCAAATAGAATTTTATACATGTCAACTGAAATCTCCAGCTCACAAGTAAATAGGTTAGAAACAGTTTATGACACTGTTTTTGTTCTACCAGAGGGCGGGTAGCTCTGCGCAGTTCTCTTTAATACACTATTGTCTATTGATACTATTATTGAAATGCTAAGCAGGTCACATGCAGTAAGTACTGGTTGCTGTAACCAATTGGCAGATAACCACACAGATAGAGACCGTGTTCTCCTACATTTGTATTTCAAGGCAAATATACATAATTAATGCTGCAAACATTTACACTTCCAAATGTGTCTTACCACATATAATGCACTGGGATGGTGAAAAATGTGCCCCATTAAGTATAGATGGACACACAATTATTGACATGTCATTGTCTCACAAAATGTGCAACTTCCACCTTCCTAAAGCTCGTATTCCAAATCCAGTCCTCAGTGATCTCTGTCAGTACATGTTTTCCACATCTCCCTGCTGGAGCACAGGTGTATTCATTACCGACTGATACAATGTAACACATCCACAAGTGGTAGAATTATATCACTGGTCACTGGAAAACCTGGACTGTCCCTGAGGACTGGATATTGGAAACACTGCCCCAAAGCACATTGAAATATCTCATGCTGCAACACAATTGTGTAAATACAATTCAAGGGGCATATTCACCTGCACCTAACCTGCATTTAGGACTATCCAGATCTCCCCCCTCTCCTATTAGAATAAGTAGACATTTGCACCCCACATAGTCAACACCATCTCTATGTGCTAATCCAGGGTTTCCCAAACCCAGTCCTCAGGGCTCCCCAACAGTGCAGGTTTTCTGGATCACATCTGACATAATTAGGACCACCTGTGGATCTGTTACAATGTGTCAGTCAGTAATGAATACACCTGTGCTCCAGCAAGGAGATATGGAAAACCTGCACTGTTGGGGAGCCCTGAGGACTGGGTTTGGGAAACCCTGTGCTAATCTATGATTTTATCATATAATTATATAGTTGCCTACTCTCCCGGAATGTCCGGGAGACTCCGGCATTTCTGGGAGCCCTCCTGGGATCCCGGGAGAGCAGGGAAAGCTCCCGGTTCTCGCCCTGCAATAGATAAGTGGTGGGGGCGTGGCTTAATGACGCAAATACCGCATCATCTTACAGTTTAGGAGGCGTGGCCAAAATGATGAGATTCGAAAAGCCTCGCCCCCACCTCCCCCGGGATCTCCCTGAAGCCAACGAGGATAAGTTGGCGAGTATGTATAATTATAGATACATTTACAAAAAAGTATCTGGATAAGATCACAAAACCACATTTGTACTTTGGACCAGAAGTTTTGCAGACTTGTAAATAAACCCTTGTTGTATGTTGTGATGTGTGAGAGCCCAAATAGCGGAGACACAGAGAGACTTCCTGCAGAATGATTCCACAGGAAGTCTTATGTGCATTGCAAAAAACGTCCCCAAATAACTATCCTATATACTATGTTTCAATATTTGTCACATCTCTTTTGATAAAAAATGACCCAACTTTTATTTTTAGTCTTTTAATATATAGATAGCTTCATAAATCTGCCCCCCGGAATCCAGAACACTAAATAATTAAATTTGCATCAAGGTACATTTTGGCAGTGAAATACAATATCTTCCTTTATCTTTTTAATTATTCATAAGAATTATCTTGCAAAAAATAATAAACTGCTACAGCACAATATGGATTTATCTCAGCAGAAATATGATTTGTGTTTTAAAATGACCTAATTGTATTATTAATTTCTTGACTATTTTTAATCTAGGATGATGAGCTGTTTTATGCTATTGTTTCTTACAAACATTACGTCTATGCACTAAGTCAAATATGGAGATGAGTGTCACCAGGGCCGGATTAAGGGAATGGAGGCCCCTGGGCTAAGGGGGCCTCCATTCCCCCGTGAGGGCCCCCCCCTTCCGTGATCGGAGCCGCCCCCCCCCCCTGTGATTCGAGCCGCTCCCCCCGTGTTCTGATCCGCCCCCAAGGCACTTACCTCCTTCCCTGGTGCACTGTACGCTCTTCACTGAGGAGATCTCGTGAGAGTGAGACTCATGAGATCTCCTCAGTAAGGAGACTACAGTGCGACGGGGAAGGACCGTAGTGGAAGTGCTCAGCAGCATTGATCGCGCAGGGGGGGCCCCTGCCCCCGACTGATCAATAATGCTGCTGAGCACTTTCAAGGGCTCCCTGGATGCCCCGAGGCCCCTGGGCTGTAGCCCAGTTAGCCCTAGGGTTAATCCGGGCCTGAGTGTCACATGTCCACTCCTTACTTCATATCTGCCTTAGTACACAGATCCCAATGTCTATGCACCAGGGGGACATGACCGTGGGAGGAGTTAGGGGTTGAGCTACAGCTACATGGTAATGAGATTCATGTGCAGCTCCTCCCACAAAGTCATCAATTACTGCATATGTCTAGTACAGGCTTACAGTGAAGTGTTTGTGTACCTTGCTAAGATATAGGCAGACAAGTAAGTGCATTTGTACACATGGTATTGTGGGTCCGTAGTTTTTGATGCTATTTTCGTAAAGGACCCTTAAGTCTTTGTTCTTTGCTCTCAGTAAAGTAATCTAGGTAACATCTCTTTAACTTTTTTCCAGCTACTCATCTGATGTTTTCTGCATGAAAGTTTGACCTTAGCCAGGATCCAGAAACAAGCCATGGATAAGATACTGGAAGCCGTCATGCAGTCCTCTTACCCTATGTACGTGAAACAGAGCTTAGCACGACGAGTGATTGAGGCCTCCAAGCAGCCTATCGACAGCGAACAATGTTGGTCTATGCTAGAACTCTCCACCAAGCTCTTCTTTTCGGGTGAATCCCGTTTTGTCAGGGAAACAGCCAGAGAAATTCTAGAGGTCTACGGCAGATACCATCCAGAGGAATTCGAGGAATTCTTCAACGTCAGGTTTATAATGAGTCTTCTTCAGGAAGGGTACGGTTCTCTGGGGAAGAGACACGTCTACGTCTTAGACTACGTTCATCTAGGGCTTCAGTTTGTGTCAGACAAACCCTCTACAAAGGAGATCTTCAGGCTTCTGAGAATAGAAGTTCTCCGTATTGTCTGCGAAAGGCCGAGTCTGAAGATCTGTGTCAGAATCAGCAAACTCTTAACATCGTACTCTCAGTGTATCCCGGAGGGAAAGCATCAAGTCTTGTTCTGCCAACAGCTAGTTAGATGCATTGGTCAGTTCCACTGTCATTCTGAAGGAGAAGACGGAATCATACAGTTCCTCGACCAGGTGAACAGAGTCTGTGGGCTCCTCCAGAACGTCTGGAGGCTTCAGACATCCTTGGTCCTTCCATCCTTAAAGGAATTATTTGCGATTATCTCTTCAATAGGTAAACTCTTTCAGCTACATCGGGGCTGGGGAACCTTTGGATCTCCAGGTATTGTGAAACTAAAAGTCCCAGCAAGCTTTGCCAGTGGATATCCAGCCAATGGCTAGCAGGATATGCTGGGACTTGTAGTTTCACAACACTTGGAGAGCCACAGATGATCTAGGCATGAGCTACATTTTGATATGTCCATATACCTGTCTGGTCACAGGCTGAGACAACATAGGAGGGATGAATGGACTGCATTAAATGAGTTGTGTGTTAAAATGTTTCCAATTGTAAATCGCTACGGATTATGCTGGTGCTGTATCATCATCATCATCATCATCACCACTTATTTATATAGCGGCACTAATTCCGCAGCGCTGTACAGAGAACTCACTCACATCAGTTCCTGCCCCAATGGAGCTTACAGTCTAAATTCCCTAATACACACACACACACACACACAGACAGACAGCGAGAGAGACTAGGGTCAATTTGATAGCAGCCGATTAACCTACCAGTATGTTTTTGGAGTGTGGGAGGAAACCGGAGCACCTGGAGGAAACCCACGCAAACACGGGGAGAACATACAAACTCCACACAGATAAGGTCATGGTCGGGAATTGAACTCATTACCCCAGTGCTGTGAGGCAGAAGTGCTAACCACTGAGCCACCATGCTGCCCATAAATATTGATGATGATGATGATGATGATGAAAGTGGTATTAGTAAACTGGGAAGAAAGGAAATTAAGGGAGATAAATTGACAGCAGAGGGAACAAGGCGGTGGAGGTCGTTTTGGAGGAGTCTATGATAATAATGAATTTAAAGAGAACATATTGAGAGATGTATCGGAAGAATAAGAGAAGATGAGTAGAGAGGAGAGAGGGCTACACCTAAAAATATACGATGGACATCCTGTACATTGCCAGGTGTGCAAGCAGAAGTACCAGTAAAGGACAATGGGCAGCAATATAAAATATAATCCTCCTTTTGTAGATATTTTTAAACATATACAACAAATAATAATAGTGATTTGCACATTATTGTTATTTATGTCTAAGCTGCTTTATGGTTGAAATACAGCAATTGAACGTACCACTTTCATTATATCATTACTCACGGCTTCCAGAGTAGAATACTATAGTAGTTGTGGCATTTCTGAATAATAACAGCTGACTACCTGGAAAAATGATGCTCTAATAATAATAATTACAGCTAGTAGGACAAAAGGGCATATACGGATCATGATAAATAGAAATGGTCATTGACGAAAAAGTAGAGACATGTGACTGAATGCTGTTTTGTGATGTCATGTACATATTTTATTACGGACCTGTTTGATTTTACATATCTTTGGAGATGGAGGAAACCAGGCCTTGGCCTATTCTTACAATAGATGGCCTCTTTCCTCCTTCTATATAAAGGAAAGGACATTTATAGGTACTGTAAATAAATGACCTTTAACCTTATTGGCTGCATCTTGGTGTGCTAAAAAGGAGCAAGTCTAAAGGGCTTTATTTCTTCCATAAGGCATCAGAAAAATATCAAATTATGAAAACCATGACATTATAATATAGGCTATAACTGGAGGAATACAAATTGGGAGACGTTCCATACTGTGGGACTATTGTGAGTTATTTTGAACAGGATAATGTGCTGCAGATCAATAGATAAATGTGTGGCCAGATGTATAGGATGATATATTAGTACTTGTAAGAATATAATCTAGTTTCCAGTATATTCCTTCTGTATTGTGCATTCATGAACCGGTTGATGTATTTTTACAGAGCAGTCGGAGGCGCCCTCGAATTCTCTGGCGGGTGTGGTGCAGTACGTCCCGCTGGAGCTCATGGAAGGTGTCGTCAGAAATTTGGCCAACGCGGACAGCGTGACAGATGCGCAGATGATGAGCGCTATAAACAGGTACAATGAGCGGGGCCAGAATCCCGCCACTCATGGGGAGGGACCAGGGCCGGATTAAGGGAATGGAGGCCCCTGGGCTAAAGGGGGCCTCCATTCCCCCATGAGGGCCCCCCTGTGATCCAAGCTGCCCGCAAGTGATCCGAGCTGCCCCCGCCCCTGACCGATCAATACTGCTGAGCACTTCCAAGGGCCCCCTGGATGCCATAGGCCCCTGGGCTGTAGCCCAGTTAGCCCTATGGTTAATCCGGCCCTGGGAGGGACTGTGCCCGCATTATATGCAGGAAATTAAGTATAATACAACAGGGACATGAATATATATGTAATATACCCTGTAAAATATGTTATTATAATATACGAGCGATGTAAATATATGTGTATAAACTCCTGTTACTTATATATGTATAAATAGTGAGTTCTGGCATCATCTCTTCTTTGTTCTGAGGGAAAGTAGTGTATTAGAAAATAAGGACTACTGCAGCTTCTACTGTAAATTATATGGATGTTAGTAGTAATCTCGGATTTCTGTGGCCTGTATCGTAGCACTTGGCCTACAGCCTGATACTTTGATATGGGAACATGTTGTCTCAGTGACTTTTAATATCCATATAATTTACCATAGGAGGTGCTTTAACTCATATATAATTGATGAGTAGTATATAAGTTATATTTGGAGTGCAGTGATGTCACATGACTCTGTGACGGACTATAGAACAGTCAGTGAAGGTTATATATAGATAGGAGGATCGTCCCATGAAAGAAACTTTCTTTGCAATTGAAACCTGTGTAATATAATAAATAAGGTACCACCTTCTGTATCTCACAAGGTAATTAGAAGTCACCTCGCAGTTCAGTGATCTGTATAAAATGACTTAACCCTTGGCCTCAGGTTTTTCTTTGGTCGTGTATCTCTGTAATGGTACAGGGTACGTTATTTCCATTCTATTACTCTTGAAGTACAAGAAGGCTTATGTCATCATCATCATCACCATTTATTAATATAGCGCCACTAATTCCGCAGCGCTGTGCAGAGAACTCACTCACATCAGTCCCTGCCCCATTGGAGCTTACAGTCTAAATCCCCTAACATACACACACACACACACACACACACACAGACAGACTAGGGTCAATTTGTTAGCAGCCAATTAACCTACCAGTATGTTTTTGGAGTGTGGGAGGAAACCGGAGCACCCGGAGGAAACCCACGCAAACACGGGGAGAACATACAAACTCCACACAGATAAGGCCATGGTCGGGAATCGAACTCATGACCCCAGTGCTGTAAGGCAGAAGTGCTAACCACTGAGCCACTTAAAAATAGTTGGAAACACCAGTGATTTAGTACCACTACTTGTTTGGCCAACTTGAAGTTTAATAAGCTACTAATAACTAACCAGAGCTGCACCTCCCTGGGGAAAGGGTTGGAGCACCATATAACCAGTAATGGGTGCAAGAGAAATTATGCACCACTAAGACATAAGGATACTATCTACGTAGACAACGCCTATCAAATCCTGCCATATCGGATAAAAGAAAGAATTAATGTATGTAACATAATGGTACCCACACATGTTTTCATCCAGCTTCATGGCATGAGTGGATCACTGGGCAATTCCTACACATGGATAGTCGATTTGCACTAATCCTGTTTCCCTTTGCACTGTCACCAGTACTTCCGGGTCAAACAATGGCCCCTCACTCACGGCAAGGGGTCGTGTAAGCTGTTCAAATCTGATCCATCAAGGATTTAATTTTGTTTGTGCACAGCGGTTGTTTTGTAGGCCACACCTACAACAGTGGTTGGCCAGTCTAGTCCAATCTAGTTAAATTGACCAACAAAAATCCCACAGCGCTTCGGGCACCTCCGCTCAAAGCGATAATAAACCTATTAGTGGGAAATTAGCTCTTTAGAACGCTGACTTTTCTTGAACAGGAGACTGTAAAGTGACAATAGGCTCAGTCAGCTAATCGTGACTCCTTACGGCGCTTCCGCTGTCTAAACCAAGCGCGCGTTTTCTAACAAGGAAACTGCATCATTCTAAAGTCACGATAGGCTCTGATGTCACACCAAAGCAATTCTGTTCACTATTCACTGTGTCATCTATGTCATGATGATGGAACGTATCACTACTTGAGAGCACCACAGTATCCTGGTCAGAAGTTGTAAGATGTCCATGTGACAAGGCCCTTAATTGTATTTGCTGAAAAAGAAAATTTAACAAACATCACACTCCCTAATAGGCCCCACTAAGACACCAGCAAACCGATGTCTTGGATTGGATGGACTGAAATGTATTTTGGCATAAACAATTATCTTACAATATTGATTAAAGGGGAAAGGCCCTTGGGACAGATAATCACTGACCTTGAAGTAGATTTTCCTGCGTGCTTAATGACTGTGGACACAAGCCAGATGCCAGAGCCTGGTAATTGCTCTATAATATTTAGATAACAGTATAAAATGTGCTCGTCCTGTGCAATCACTTTTTATATGATATATTTATAAACTACCAACAGGTTCACTTAGAGCACCAGTCGTATCAGGGTCTATTCTTCATGTGAAGAGTACGGAGTTTTTTAAAATCGACTCTAGTTCTCATTAGACAAGAACAACTCTGACACCTCTGGATCGGCCTGGAAACCAGAAAAGGAACATTACTCAGAATTAGTCTGTCATGGAGATCTCCGGGTCAACCCACAGTCAGGGGTGGTGTTACCACTAAGCGAACCTAAGCCGTTGATCTAAGGTGCTAATGTTTAGGGGTTGCCAAAAACACTCCCAGTGAGGGCTGAGTGTGGAGTTTGAAGAGCATTTTCATGTTTAGTCTGCTGGACCGGTGGAATTTGAGGGGGGATGGGGAAAACGGAGGCAAGTGGAAGGTACGAGAGTCGTTTTGAGGTAAATGGTCCTTCAAAGTAAATATGGGTGTGAGTCGGCATTGTGAGGGATGTTTTAGGATGAGTGGGGGTTTTGAGTGGAATATAGGGAAATATGTTTTGTAATTGCATGCAGGATCTATCGTCATTGTTTAAAGGTACCGTTTTAACTTATCACTGAGATTAAGGGTTATGTGTTGCCCCTTTGAAGGTTAAAGAACCAAGCATACGACCCTTGAAGTGCACGGGTTTGCCCATTCCTGGTATAGGTGATCGGTACACTTTAGAAGTTTCCACAGAGTACTGGCCTACACGCCTGTTGTTTGATACCTATGGTCTACCTTTGCAGGATGATTGACTGGGTGTCCTGGCCTCTAGGAAGGAATATTGACAAGTGGATTATTGCTCTGTTAAAGGGCCTGGCAGCGGTGAAGAAGTTCAGTATACTGACAGAAGTTTCCCTTTCCAAAATACAAAAGGTCGGTTTAACTCCAGCTGTATATTAAACACGTTATCATATTTATTACTCTCGTTGGTTATCGCTGATCTCTTGTATAGGTAGCACAGAGATGTAACTCATTTCAGTTTCATTGTTGAGTGATCGCTTGTTCAGAAATGTCAGGTTTAGAGACTTTAAAGCAGAAAGTAGGTGTCTAGGAGCGGCAGGTTATTTGATATCGCCATTGTTGACGTTTAAGGATGGCGGCATGCCTAAACCAGTCCTACATACGCGACTTCTAATAAAGTTTATTTTGAATGTATTATTTTGTTTAGTCCTTAAAGAAAGACAAACAAAAACAGCTTTGAAGTACAAACCAGAGTCAGTAAATAAATAATATATCAAAAAAACCAGGGCAGAAGTAAAAACAAAATGTTTTTACTGCACATACATTCAAATATATCCAACGTATAAAAAATATAAGATAATCTCTCCTAAATACGGTGGTACTTAAAAAGTCTCTTGAGTGGGGTAGGACCTATTGTACACACATAAGTATGACAACTAGATAGCTATTCTTTGTATCTGGAATCCAGTGTCACACAAAGTATTTACGGATAAATGTCTGTGGGCGTCAGATGGGAGTAATAAATGCACTGAAAAATATATCCGGATTAGCGAGCCTACTATTAGTCCAGTGATAGTACTCACAATCCCGTCTCATACTTCCTGTTTGATCCCTACCGCGGATTGGGTAAACTCCCGCCCCAAATTAAAATGCGCAATTAGAGACTCTGTAACGGTCATTTATAGAGAGATGAGCAAAGTTGCAATTAAATAGGACGCAAATCAGGATTCGTAGCGGAGGAGGCCATTTTTGCGGAGGTGCAACGTGTTTGTGAATTTTGCATTTCATTGAATTTGTCATCTACGCATACAGCTGGGACAGTGGTCAAGTGATTGTGGTGTGTGGTTTAACTGGGGTTTGCCTGGGAACCCATAAGGCCAAATTGCACCAGGTAAATTTGTTACACGTTGCAGCCAAATATACAAGGTGAATAATTTTGCTGAACAGTTTTAAAAATTGAATTAATCTCTAGTCCTTTTATTAACCACAGAATAAGCAAACACGCAGACACGAAGAACATTTTTTTTTTTTTTGCAGAAAAATCCAATAGGCGCATAGTGGTAACTATATAACAAATGCACATTACAGAAAAATATATATTGCAGAAAAAGATGCTTTAAGGATAAATTTAAACAGAATGACTACAAAATGGTAATGTTCACTTCTGCTGAAATATGTGTTGTTTCACCGCCATCGACTTGGGCAATAACTGTGTCTGTTTGTAGGTGTTTTCCAAGCTGCTGTACCCTGTAGTGCGAGAAGGAGCCCTCTCCGTCCTCAGGTATATGTTGCTGAGTTTTCAGCACTCACCCGAAGCGTTTCATCTGGTAAGAATCAAATAGGTTCCATCAATCAATCAATGACATTGTGTCAAGGTTATAGGTCATTTACGAAGTAGGATATTTTGGCAGAACATCCCTGTATAACCATTTGTAGCTGTTCCAAATTCCATCATACAATTTATTAAAAAATATATTTATTTTGTGGTCTCACAGATAGTAAATAAAAAAAATCTAGAATAGCGTTATCCCTTCTATCAATAACCCTATCTGGCAATTCTAGTTTATGTCCTTTAGCATCTTACATTGAGCTCTCTGATCTGGTTGCTTTGATTTCTAAACTATATTTTTTTTAACTTATGAAGAAATTGATATTCAGGAGTTGGTCTGAGATATGAGAAGCAGCCAGATCTAGTTCAGTTTGCACCGTTATAAAAGAGAATTCACACCAATTGCTATTTTGTCGGTACATTTTCCCTATAAAATGACACAAGTATATTTACTAAACGGTGTAATTATGTTATTGAACCTAATTGCTGATTGGTTGAGGGACATACTGACATGGAACTATGGCAACATGCAGTGAGCAACTTTACAGATACTTTCTGAATTAACAGAATTGTTCCCATAGACTGTAAGCCTGCGGGGCCCTCTGACCTCTCCGTCTGTCTGTATTATCCAGTATTGTTTTATTGCTGTGTTTGTTCCCAAATGTAAAGCGCTACAGAATCTGCTGGCGCTATATAAATAAATGATGATGATGATGATGGTTGTTCTGACATTTAAGAAAAGGTCACATAACAATAACTACTATAACCCCGGCTTTGTATTTCAGATCATTCCTCACGTCCCCCAGCTGGTTCGCTGCCTCTCCAACGAAAACACAAACTCTGCCTCCAGTTCCCTGGAGCAGCTGGCCGAATTGATTCACTGCATGGTCTTCCGCTTCTCCGGGTATCCCGATCTTTATGGACCAGTCATGGAAGCAATAAAGGTGGGGATTATGTCTGCAGCAGTTGCATATCTTCCAGCTGTCCCTCTTTTGGAACATAGACTTTTTTTTTTAACCTAAATCCCTGTTTTTGGCGGTTTGCACAGAGCCGGGAGGTCACGCGGCATTCCCGGAGGAGGAGGGTGTGCACTGTGCAGGGAGGTCACATGGTATACCCGGAGGAGGAGGAGTGCACTGTGCAGGGAGGTCACATGGTATACCCGGAGGAGGAGGAGTGCACTGTGCAGGGAGGTCACATGGGTCTCTTTGGCTCTTCTCTTGTGACACTGTGTAGTCGTCAGAAGTGGGCGTGAGCTGAAAGACCAATCAGGAGTCGCAATCAACCAGAATCGCTTCTGATTGGCCCTCTTGCTCACACCCCTCCTCCACTGTCATTTTCTATTGCGCATGAATAGAATAACGCAGCTTTCATCTTTACTACTAACACTGTCAAACTGCATCTGTGGGTGTGGGGGCACATTCACATGTAAGTCCACAATTTTTACAAATTGAGATCAATATGTGATGGTGAAAATATTTTTGGTAAAAGTATTTTGCAAAACAAGAATGTATATAATTTGTTTTATTATTTTGTTTTAAACATAAGAATATAAACTTTGCAATTGTTTGCCAAATAAAAACGTTATTAAAAAGTTGAACAATAATACTGAATATTACTTAGCTGGTGTCCAGTGTCTCTCTGGTGGGTAATGTCTGTTATGGTCCAGCGATGCTCTCTCTGCTTGTTCTATCACTTGCCTTTTTCAAACTTGCTGCAGAATGGGGGTGTGAGGGAGAGGCCCAAATGAGAAGCTGCAATATCTATTATTGCAGCTTTACCGTTGGTCTTTCCGCTCACTCCCCTCCAAAAGGGCACCCAGCCCTGGTTTTCAGCTGGGGTTGTGAGACTAACCACAGAGTCTAGAGAAAAATGGCAGCCCCCACGTAGTGCATAAAGGGGGGGCTCTCCTCCCTTCATAGGTGGTACTGCAGCTTTAAAGCCCCAATTCAATGAACTTTACATTCATGTGCATGGGAAGTTCAAGTTCAAGTTCTTGGAAGACTCGCCAGATCAGATGGAATGCTGGATGCCAGATAACTAATATTTAATATTGTTGTTTCATTTACAACTGTCCAGTTATCTTTAGATCTCATTTTGATGGATTATTCTCCACTGATCATGAGCTTCTTCTGCTGGTAGGACCTCCCAGCCCCCAATGAAGATCGAATAAAACAGCTGCTTGGACAGAACGGATGGACGTCACAGAAGAATGAATTGGGGCCATATTACCCCAGACTGGTATCGAAATCAGACACTGGCAAAATCGGCCTGATAAATCTGGGAAATACCTGTTACATGAACAGTATCCTGCAGGCGTTGTTCATGGCTTCTGAGTAAGTTGAAGATTGTACCCCTGTTTAGGTATTTCGCTGAATGGAAAACATCAGTATTAATTTTGCATATCCGGGCAGCTTGCCTTGATATAAACTCCTTGCAAGTAACAAGTTTTCTTTCCTTCTATCATTTGGATGCTCAAACTACAAGTCCCAGCATCCTGCGGCTTGTAGTTTCACATCAGCTGGAGGGCTACGGGTTACGTAACCCTGTCCTAACAGTTTCGGCCGCAATATGTGAGGCTCTTGGTACCAGCAGATCGTAGAGTGAAAACTCAGCTTGCCCCTGTGAAACGATTTTAATACAGCAAGTTTCCTTTAAATAGTTACCAGCATGAGCTCACAGTGCCCAGTGGGAGGATGTTTACTGTACGCTCATTGATTTACCTCGCAGAGCTACTCTTAGATGACAGTCATGAATTTGTTACTCCTGAAAATAGCAACATGAATTTGAATAGCAGACAAGTGTTCTTCTTTCCCCTTCTATTTAATATAACAGAGCTGCTCCACGTGACACTTACCCAGTAATCGTTATTAGAGTAACAAGGCTGCGTGGTGTCTGGAAGTTTAGCCTGATATGTCAGTCAGTGCCGGATTTAGCACTCGCAGAGTGGGCTGGTGCCTATGGGCAGCAGAGGGTGAGGGGCAGCTCTTGCTTAGCGCTTATTTCAAATATTTTTATTTGGGTGGCCATGGGTCATTTGAGGATTCGAACCCAGAGTTGCTGCAGCTCTACTGAATTATCTTAGCAGACATCTCCTTCTCCTAAGCTTATGTCATGCTCGTTATGTCTGATATTCAGCTGTTTCAGGTCTTCTTTCTCCGCTTCCTAACTTCCTATATCAGCCAATTCCCTCAAATTCCTTGTTGCCAGATCATTGTCTTTCTCCCTGAAACCTATCTTGTTGCTACTCTCTTCTGTTGCATTCTGCATGCACAAGTGATAGGAAGATATGTAAAATATCCTGTAATCCTTATATCTGGTGTATAGAGATGTCATAACTATTTACCAAGTAGTGATAGCACTCCTGTAACTTATCTCTTGAGCGTAGTGATGTCATTTGTGTTACATGACTCCTTGTCAGTGATGGAATATATAACAGTGAAGTTAAAATACGCCTGGGTATTAGGATCCCCTCATACAAGCAACTTTCTTTGTTTCATACCTCAGCAAATTTCAAGTGTTTTTTGCAGAGTGGAAATGACTGTGTGCCCTACCACAAAGCACCAGACACCCCTAAATAGGTTGCCTCTGCACCCCTTTATCTAATTTCAACACTCTCGCTCTGCAAAGTGAAATCACTCTCTTGCTATGTTACAAAAAAAGTTGGTGCACTGGTGCGCCCACATGGAACGCCCCTCAAATTCCTTCTCTTGGCCGCTGCAGACTTGTGCTCCCAGGTAAATGCTGACGTCTTGCTCTGCAAACTCATATAGTTTGGCGGAAATCGAGCGGCACCTCTGCCATTTTGTACTTGGTAATGAGGTCCTGTTGTTTCCATATGTTTTAATGGAGTGGAGAATTGGGCAAAGAGACAAAAGTAAGGTATTCTAGAGAAGACAGAGGAGAATTACGCCATTATTGCAACCAAAGCAAGGGTGAGGGATCACAGAACGGGTCGCTCTCTTGGCAAAAACGAGGTTCTTTTTCAGGATTTGGGGTGGAAAGACCGGGGCTTTCACAGTAGCCTTGTGGAAATCAGGTTCAGGTATATTGTTGTCCCGTTTGCACAAATATTAATGAAACTATTAGGAAATACTAAAATTACGGAACAAAGATCTACTGCTATCAAGTACTTTGTTCCTGATTGAATACTTAAAAGTGTAATTAATGCGTTGGGAAGATAGGTAAAGTTACACTATTAGCTCCGAGATCCTAAGTAAATCAAATCTAAGTATTTTTACCTGACTTCTTTACTGGTTCAATATTATAGCTGTATTGCATGTACTTTGAATTGGAATAATGACTTCTTGTTGTAATAGATCCTGTATAACTGGCCGTATGCCGTCTTCAGCTTCTGGTTTTAATACGCATTGCTGTACTATAGGAAGGAGCTTGGAAGGGTGATTTTGTTTTTTAAACAGGAGCGACCCTGTCCAAGCTCATTTGCATATTAGGACCACGTGTTAGAAGGTCATGATCTCTGGAGTCCCCTGTTCTGGACTTTGAAAGGAGCTATCAATCTCTTGTAGTCCAGCTAAAACCTAATTCTCAGGGCAGCATGGTGGCTCAGTGGTTAGCACTTCTGCCTCACAGCACTGGGGTCATGAATTTGATTCCCAACCATGGCCTTATCTGTATGGAGTTTGTATGTTCTCCCCGTGTTTGCATGGGTTTCCTCCGGGTGCTCTGGTTTCCTCCCACACTCCAAAAACATACTAGTAGGTAAATTGGCTGCTATCAAAATTGACCCTAGTCTCTCTCTCTCTCTCTCTGTGTGTGTGTGTGTTAGGGAATTTAGACTGTAAGCTCCAATGGGGCAGGGACTGATGTGAATGAGTTCTCTGTACAGCGCTGCGGAATCAGTGGCGCTATATAAATAAATGGTGATGATGATAATGATGATTCTCACTCCCAAATCAGTTCCATCTGGTGAGGAATAGATAGGGCATCCTAGTTTGCTGTTTTCTTTGCTACTTTCCTTAACCCTTTCTGTATGTGCTGTCCATTGTGCGCCATTCACACTAACGCTCTGCTTATATGGGCCATGGCGGCATTCTAAATGGAAGGTGTTTTTTTTTACTATAACCTGCATCTATCTATGTAACCCCCAATTCACACGCACAAGAAAATACCTTCTTAGGGGCATCCGTCACATATAATTTACACGTTAGAGAAGTGGAAACACTCAATTCTCTCTTCACATATTCTGTATTATTATTGAGAAACTAAAATAAAAATATAGAGAAAAGACCTTGGAATCTTAGACATGTATTCTGGTCAGGACAAACAAGATAGCCCTGAATCCTTCATTACCTGGCCAGATTAAATACAAAGCATGAAATAAAGCCTTGTCCCTTATGCGTGGGCCAAACCCGAACTTACATTGTAGGTTCCAGTTTATGTTCTGACAGCTGAAAGGAGGAAAGGGCAAAAAAATCCCAGAGAGAGAGATGTTTCTCTTACCTACTGTTATGCTCCTGGGCTTTTTTGGTTTAAAACAGTTAAATGTACTAATATCCTGTTCTTCAGCTCTTCTGTATCCCACTTCTAACACCAAATTGTCATGGAGATAACACACAGGAAGACAATTAGGTGTGAGTCAATCAGATGCTTTTTTTGTTATTCTTTATTACCATCAGTGAGAGATGCACAATGCCATCGGGGATGTTGTTCTATCCCTCTGCTATAAAGAAACCGTCTTTTTATATTGTAATTGCAGGAGTTACAAGTCCACATATGGTAATATACATACGTAAGTAGAGCCACAATTGACAGAGAAGCAGTATTTGAAGTAAAACATCTTGTGGGCCCCATACTATCAGCTAATCATTTTTTTTTCTTACACAAGCATAAATAGTCACATGTCTGTTAATTTCCATTGATCTTGTATTTTATAAATCTTTGTATTTAGAAATCACTAAATCGTAGGTGTAGAATAATGAATTATTCAGTGCCATTTGGGGGTATGTGCACAAACGCATGCAGATCCACCTGTCTATCACCAAGCTGTCTCTGAAAATGGAATGTAGATGAGTATTAGGCAGTCATCAAAAAAATGCAAAGACCCAGTATAAAATCCAATATGCTCACCTAAATTGTGGACTATAGGCTAGATTTACTAAGAATCGAGTTTTAAACCTATGCATTTACCATATGGCAGTTTGAGGTTGCGATTTAAAATGGTGACGTGTGACGGATTGAAAACAGCTAAACTTCCGGTGGTTTGGTTAAAACCACCATCCAAAAGACAGGACAGGACAGTTTTAATACCTGCTTCTGAATGGCTGGATAGCTCAAACATGCTGTTAAAAGTATTTTAAAATTAACTTATGGGGACAAATTTTATTTTTCATTATATTAAGGGGACAAAATTATTGAATTATTATAATATTCGGGGACTATGTAATGCCAAATTGTGCAACATAAATAATTATATCTACCTTTAACAATCAGTTAATATAAATTATATATTTAAATTTCCCCCAGAATATAATACAATTATAGTGTCCCCTTAAAAAAAAAAAAAAAAGTAAAACATTTTTGTCCCCATTAGTTAATTATAAATAAATTTTTGCCCCATAATCAATAAATAATGATTGCCCCCAAAATTGAAATGTCAATGGTGCTTTCTCGTATGTTCTGAATGGCAAAATAGCTCAAACAGCAGCAGTTTGATCAATCTCACCTCTCACAGCCACCTCTTTAATTTTGTCCGTTTGGATGGCGGTTTTGCTGCTATTTTGCAAACCCAGCTTAGTAAATCCGGCTGTTTGTATGTTCATCATTGTTAAAATCGGGATGACGATTTGTAAAGTGGTGGCTTTGTAAAATGTCAATTCTGTCTGTTTTAATGGTTGTTTGGGGTTTAGTAAATCTGGCGGTTTTAAAATCGTCGGAAAAATCAAACCAAATTGCCCTTTAGTAAAGCTATCCCTACGTGTTTCATCAATGACGTTAATTGTGTGCAATTTTCGAAATAAAATTAAGCCGTATCTCAAAGACATCAACAAAAGTTTTGCCCGGAATCCGGTCTGGCTACACGGATTATTTGCACTAGTGACAGAATATTTTACTAACCCACAAATTGAACAGTTCTTCATTTATTGTCTTGTAGCAAAAACCGATCAATGCTGAAATCTATTTGCTTTCTGTAGCGCCTCTGACTCGTTCTCTATTTTCAGTTTTAGACACGCGGTCCTCTGTCTGCGAGACAGCAATTCTCAGCCTCTGATGATGAAGCTGCAGTATCTGTTTGCTTATTTAGAGCACAGCCAGGTGAGTATAAATAGAAGCATCAGCGAGCAGCATTTATTGGTGCATAGCGGCATATTATATAACAGTCTAATGCAATACAGAGGGTAGGGGCAGGCAGGAAATGAATGGCTGCAGGGCCTGATTTTGATGTCCCATCGCCCTTAGTTTCTTTCCTGAAAATCTACAAACTATCCACTTTTGAAAAGTGTTTCAGCACTGCGCCCCCCTCAGGGGCAAATGCAGGATTTGTAGAGGGGGGTTTCCGCACCACGCCACCAGTGGGCATGACCAGCATGTATGGGGGCGTGGCTATAATATTAGACAGTGCTTTGCTTCTCTCCAACTCTCCCTATCCCCGTAATATACATGGGCAATGCTGCGTAGACTGCTGTTAGGTACACGCAGCTCTCCCTTTTCAAGCAGAGCCGTGTAAAGTGGGGGCAGGGTCCAGCCACCTCAATTATACAGTGTCCCAGGCTTGGAGGGGGCGAGGGGTTTCCAGGCACTCGGAACACCCACCTCGGTTTGTCTATTGCCCCCCCTACACTTGCCAGTAATATAATGGGGCTTTCACTAAACCCAATTTTATATTCTTTTGCACCCTGCTTTACTTATTCTGTGCCACCCTACAACCCTACCAAACCCTCTCAGGGGCAAATGCAGGATTTCTAGAGGGGAGTTTGGATTCAGGGGGGGGAGGGGGAATTTGCTGCAATAATAATACAAATAGAAAAGTACAACGTATATAATTTTATAATGTATGTTAAATTAAAAAATGAGGCATATAGTAAGCGGTACATTAAAAAGCCCACGTTAATATTAATCATTTAAATAAAATATTCTAGACTATCTTAACAAAATAATATAATACAATACCTTGTAAAGTAATACAACAAAATGAATACTAATCTCCCTCTGAAAAAAACAATTAGTGTTAGAGTTACTCATCAGGGGCCTGATTCATTAAGGATCTTAACTTGAGAAACTTCTTATTTCAGTCTCCTGGACAAAACCATGTTACAAAGCAAGGGGTGCAAATTAGTTTTCTGTTTTGCACATAAGTTAAGCACTGACTGTGTTTTACTCTAAGCAGCCAAGAAACAGCAGAATATCACAATTCATTTCATTTTACTGCATTCTGCTTTTCCCTCAGAAACACTTGAGCCAACAATGAGAATAATCATGGCAGACATTTTGTTGAAGTCAATGTTCATTAAAACATAGGCAGATCCCCACAAAAATGGGTGTTATACTGCAGACTGTTATAGTTTTTTAATGCAGACAGGAGTAGGAGTTTCCTAGAAGCGATTTTCTCCTTCTAAACCACAGAACTGTCGTGTTTCAAGTGTAGTGGGGTTTCTGGGCAACTGGAGACCCCCCCAAGTCCACCCCTGCCTCTACTGCTGTAGCTCTCCTTTGTTCCACAGCTCCTATCTGTGTAAAATAACTATATGAAAACGAATAAGATGAAAATTCAGTTACAAATGCAATGGTTAAAAGATTATTAATATTTTTTATTTCAATATTATAAACATAAATAAAAAAATAAAAACAATGACATAGAAATTGACCAAAGCATAACCTCTGTAGTTATCTCCTAGACCAACCTCCCATCTGTGAGTGGCCAACCCCATCATGAAGGAGCAGCTCCTCCCTGGCTAACCACTAATGATACTTACCAGTACACTTTCTACCCTCTCAACCTACTGTGTGGTGAAGGTTTGGGATCCTACAGACCACAGAGCTGGAACAAAAAAAACCCCAACCATTTTTTGTTTCTGCTCTGCCCTAATGTGCATTTTTTGTTCCATTCCTCTTCACAATTTTCAGAATAGTTTTTGTTTATTGGTTAAAGCTCCTATGTGCTCCACCTGGTTAGACGGATCGCTGCAGCCCTCCATCCTGTACTTTGTAAAACCGCAACACAGGCTTCTGGCAACGCTGCTGGTAAGCATTAGTGGAGGAGCTTCTCTTTCAAGGGGACCTGTGCTTTAATGTTCTATGGAAAATACCCAAAATGTGCTTTAACCCATTGTAACCAAACAGATTTAAGATTTAATCAGTTTGGTGCGAGTTGAGGGGAGATCATCAGGTCCTTATCCTGCCTGGTTGCAAAACTGCAGTGAATATGGAACCAAAAATGCTCCACTACCACTCAACACATGGTTGGGATTTTTGGTGATTTTTGAGATTACCTCATGTTATTCACTGCTGTGCACAGATTGTCAAGCAAATGTCACCATTTAGCACTTTGTTACTGCTGATGTATATACCAGTATTCAGCATCTGATTGCACTATATTTGGAGACTGTTTACATTAGGACGACTAGTGTTGTTTTCTGCTCAGTGACTAGTTTGATGTCGCCTATACTGGGTGCGGTGTAGAGGTATCTCTTAATCAGCATGAATTTTGCAGCGTCACAATATTTGAGAACTGTAGCCCAGATCAAGTGAGGCTTTTCTAGTTACTCAGTTTAGAAGTTTAGAAAACATAGAAACACAGAATTTGACAGCGGATAAGAATCGCTTGGCCCATCTAGTCTGCCCATTTTTTAACCTATGGTAACTTTAAACCCTATTTGATCCTTAGTTCTTTGTAAGGATATCCTTATGTCTATCCCAAGAATGTTTAAATTGCTCTACTGTATTATTCTCTGCCACCTCTGATGGGAGGCTATTCCACTTATCCACTACCCTTTCTGTGAAGTAGTTTCCTCAAAAAAGTTTGAGAATTTTTCTTCACCATCTGACAGTGACATGGACTTTACAAAAAGTTAGAACTGTACCTCTGGCTCCTAATATCACATGCACTAGTTGCTGTGAGTATATTTATATACAATTACCTGTCTTAAATAGACCTCAGCTATCGAGTCATATGGCCAGACATGCCTGTGTAGGAGCAGATTTAGGATAGTGAAAGCACAGATCTAATGATTGCCCAAAGCTACTACACATATGGAATTTGCAACATAGCATAAAATAATCACTTTTATGTCCCCGTCCCCAGCGCCCGGCTGTCTCACCTGAAAGTTTTCTGGCATCTTCTTGGCCCCCTTGGTTTACCCCTGGAGTTCAACAAGACTGCTCAGAGTACCTGAAATATCTCCTAGATCGGTGAGTGAAGAGATAAAAGACCATATTTTTTGTTTACTCTTCAGTTATTTCTTTCATATTAACAAAATCAAATTAATAAAATAATTTAATTTCTCCTCCTACTTTTTAAATTGCACCCCCTTCCCTTGCTTCTGTAGGGTATCCCCTATTCGGGGGCCAAGGATACCAATGTAATGTTGTCAAATATTGCAGCAAAAATAGTTCCGATCCTGATCAGAATCTGGTCATTATCGTTCATGTATTGACCAGGATGGATGTGCGGGGTCACTTTCTGTGTAACTGTGCCCTGTACTTTGGGACTGTTTAGCCGGAGCGCCAATGAGGTGGAACCTTCAGGTTTGATCACATAACGCGCCTGTACCGGTATAGTTACATCTGAAAAAGATCCAGCTATTGGTTGGTTGGGTCGAGCTCCCCATACGGTCATCTTAACACATCATTGATGACCAGGTCATAAAAATCAATAACGTTCTTGAAGCTTATAACCAAACATGCCGACTACTTGTGTAGAGATGTACAATATATGCCAACACTCTCATCATTCAAGGTACGGCTGCCAAAAGATACAAAATTGGGGGTTCCACAAGAACTAAAGGGTTCCCCCGGAACTGGAGAAAAAAAAGACAATCCTTCCCGATTCTGCTATCTTCTTTCTGTCGTTCTTCCTTCATCCTTTTAACCATTTATTTTTATAACTTCAGAATTATTCTTTTTTTTTTATGAAATGTTTTGTTCATGTTTAATATATGTTTATTTGTTGTACTTTAAAGGCTTCACGAAGAGGAGAAAACTGGCAAAAGGATTTCCCAAACGTTAGCCCAAACTAATTTGGGTTTACAAGCGAAGAAACCTCTTTTGGGCACCAAAACATTAGTTGAGCAGATGTTTGGTGGGAGAATTGTAACCAAAATTCGATGTCTAAAATGTCACAGTGTTTCAGCCAGAGAGGAACGTTTCACAGACTTGTCACTAGCTTTCCCCCCAAGTTATGGAACCACAGGGAAGATTCCTAAGGCTTCATATCCTTCCACTATACCGGTAGAAGACGTAGGACCACACAATCTTGACTTAGCACATAAAGTTCAGGATGGGCAGACTGCAAATGTTTCAGACCGAGTGAACTGTCAACCGAAGACGGTAGAGCGCCAAGGAAAAGAGACGCCAATTGAGACATTGGGGTTTCGTGGGAAAGAAATCCAACCAGAACATTCTGCTTCCGAAGACAAAGATGAAAACAATTGTCCTGTTGTTAGAACTCGGACTTTAGCAGCCATCACGTCAACGAGTGTGAAAAAATGTTCCCTCACTCTTTCAGATTTGATCAATCATTTCTTGTGCCCAGAGATGCTGACGGCAGAAAATAAATACCAATGTGAATCCTGTGCCTCTTTACAAGATGCTGAGAAGATTGTGGAACTTTCCACAGGTCCAGAATATCTCATTCTGACTTTGTTGAGGTTCTCTTTTGACTTGAAGGCCATGAAAAGAAGGAAGATCTTGGACAATGTGTCAATTCCTTTGATTCTCAAGATACCCATCCAAGTAAATTCGCTTCCGTCAGAGAACGCATGTTTGGAAAGGGGTAGTAGATGTTCCTCCGCCAAGGTCTACCAGTCCGCAACCTATGACTTGTGCACAGTTATCGTGCACTCTGGATTATCATCAGAAAGTGGACATTATTATTGCTATTCTAGAGATTGCATGGATAAAGAGAGTCATAGACCACCCAAAGCCTGTGTTAAACGATTTGCAAGCGATAAACGTCTAGACATGGAAATCCAGTGGTACCTCTTCAATGACACCAGAGTCTCGTTCTCATCGTTTGAGTCTGTCAGTAATGTAACGTCCTTCTTCCCCACGGATACAGCCTATGTGTTATTCTACAAACATAGAACACATGCGCAGGCCGACTCCGTTCCAGACTCAGTAGAAGCCAAGTCACACGGAGATGTTGCTCTTAACAAGGAACTTATGGAGGCCATTTCTAAAGACAACATCAAGTATTTACAAGTAAGTATCAAAGACAAGTCGTTTACACAAACAATATACACTGGCAAACACCCAAATATCTCCCTTGTGAATGTTGCAATGAATGTGACGTGGAGCTCTAGAAATTCACTTCTGTCCTACTACCTGTGCATTTATTTTTATCTTCAACAGTTGTAAAGGACATTTTGGGCCTCATTCATGTTTGGGCGTAAGTCCATTTGCGCTCTGTATATTGCATGAATTCGCTCTGCGCACGCTCCAAAACGGACCTTACATCAATGAACACAATTGCATGCAATTTATATCTAGATACAGACCTTCCTGACACTACTGGGAGTAAAAGCAGAGCTGGTTGAAGACTAATTCAGTTAAGATCAGAGACTACCACTGAGAGGCATTTTGGTGACCCAAGTTCAAATCCCCTTGTCAGCTCCCTGTGACCTCATGCCCAGCACTTAGTCCAAAACCTAAAAAGGAAGCCTAACTGGGCAGGGAACTGTGTATGTGATAGAAAAAGTGAATAAGAGGCTACTTTTGCACAAATACACTCTTTTGTAGAAAGTAATGCATGGATTTGGGGGCCAAGATGGTGACGTCTATGGAGAGCACACTTTGTGTGCTCCATCTGGTGGAGTGGATGGAAGTAGTTGAGCAGATTGGGGGATTTATTGTACTGATTAGATGTATGAATGCACCCAACCTTGAACCCACATGCAAGATTGTGTTTTGCAGGACGAAATTATAAAAATAAAATAAAGAGGGGGAGGAGGCACATTTAGGGGGGGGTTTCACATCGCACAGCCTATTGCTGCCTGCAGAGATGGTCTTATACCCCTAATGTAATGCATTTTACACTTTTCGGTAGCAGCTTTGTGGATAATCGCATTTCCAGACGCAATTCGACCAATGTAATAACACACAAACGTGTCACAAGTAATAATGGCAACTTCAACGTCCCTCATTCACGACTGATGCAAAACTGAGCAGTATTTTAAGAGAACAGTGTAAAAGTTATGGAAATAAAGACAGAGCAGGGTGCAAAACGTAGGTAGGACGGACTTTAAAGTGACATTTTTACTGCTTCCACCATGTACGCCTTTGGGTAACTCAGCAAATGATGGCGTATCCCTCTGTCCATGGCAAGTTCCAAGGAACGGGAAATGAGTGAACCAGCCGTATCCACATCCAGATTATACATCTTGGGTAAATAAACTTAGCCTGGTACAATAATTTTGCCTCTTGTATTTTGGTAAGCAATGCATTGTTCACGGCCATCGTTAATGACCTCCATAGTGTATTTACTGTGTTGTTAGGCTTCTCCTCTTATTCCTACTGTACTCTGATAATCTCTAGGTGTCACAGTACTTACTGCTGTCCATGAAGAGAGTTTGCCAGTGACTATATTCTCTCCACATACAGTAAACACTATAGAAGAGGAGCATAAGTAAAAGTAAATACAATAAGAACCAAGATGTCGGACTTACAACGTTTAATTATCTTTCATTTTATAAAATAGTATGTTGATATTTCTGCTTTAATTGTATATCGGGCAGCACAGTGGTTTAGTGGTTAGCACTTCTGCCTTACAGCACTGGGATCATGAGTTCAATTCCCGACCAAGGCTGAGAGGTTTGTATGTTCTCCCCGTGTTTGCATGGCTTTCCTCCGGGTGCTCTGGTTTCCTCCCACACTCCAAAAACATACTAGTAGGCTAATTGGCTGCTAACAAATTGACCCTAGTCTGTGTGTCTGTGTGTGTGTTAGGAAATTTAGACTGTAAGCTCCAATGGGGCAGGGACTGATGCGACTGAGTTCTCTGTACAGCGCTGTGGAATTAGTGGCGCTATATAAGTAAATGATGATGATGATGATTTCTATATATAGAATTGTTCATTCTTTTCTAGGAGCAAGAGAAGGAAGCCAGGAACAGGGCAGCCTACATCTCTCCGCTCCTGAAATCTCCTCTCTGGTGGCAAGACTTCGACAAGGACAGCGATGATGACTCGTCTCCGGGGGGTTTAGGACCAGCTGCTGGAGGGGGCTCTGGAGCCTTTCATGGCCTTGTGTTTTAGAGGCTACATCAACGGCCTTACATACATAGATCTTCATTAGATTGGACTGTAATACATGGGTTATTATAAATGGATTGAAAGAAGCAATATATGAAGCCTCATTTCATACATGTTATCAACACCGGCCCAAGGATGCCGCAGCTGGATGTAGACAGAGGACTGCTGGCATATCAATAATCTCCAACATAAAGTACATGTTAGATACACTCTACTGAAGAGTGTATCTAACCAATGGTTAGATATAGTATAGGTGTACACTACACATAACCCCATAGTTTAAAAAAAAACATCCATACAGATGGGCTTTTCTTTTATATTTTTCTTAGAACGTACAGAGAGCTCCTTACCACAAGTACATTAGGACACAAAATAAGCCCCCTCAGCCCAAAAATATCAGACCACTATGTAATTCCTCTCACTGTTAGTTCATATGCCCACCGCAAGCCCCTCCCCCAGAGATGGGCGATTTACCAGTAATACAGTAATACTGCTGTAATAGACAATATGGTTATGCATATTTCTTTCAGTGTTGTGGGCAGCTAGTGATGTAACGATGCTGTGATGTTGTCTTAGATTGGAATCTCAATGGTGCAGAGGAAAAATGGATGGGGGAGAAATAAGAGAGGGCACTGCATGGGAGGTGGGAGGGGAAGAGGAAGGGGCACTGCAGGGGAGGGGTGAAAGAATGATGGGAGTGAGGACTGCAGGGGTGGGGTGAGATTGAGGACCGCAGGGGAGGGACGAGAGAAAGATGGAAGTGAGGAACGCAGGAGATGGATGAGAGTGAGGGCTGCAAGGGAGGGAGGAGAGAAAGATGGGATTGAGGACCGCAGGGGAGGTACGAAACAACGATGGGAGTGAGGACCGCATGGGAGGGACGAGAGAAAGGTGGAAGTGAGGAACACAGGAGAGGGATGAGAGTGAGGGCTGCAAGGGAGGGGTGAGAGAAAGATGGGAGTGAGGACCGCAGGGGAGGGACGAAACAACAATGGGAGTGAGGACCGCATGGGAGGGACAAGAGAAAGATGGAAGTGAGGAACACAGGAGAGGGATGAGAGTGAGGGCTGCAAGGGAGGGATGAGAGAAAGATGGGAGTGAGGACCGCAGGGGAGGGACGAGAGAAAGATGGGAGTGAGGACCGCAGGGGAGGGACGAGAGAAAGATGGGAGTGAGCACCGCAGGGGAGGGATGAGAGAAAGATGGGAGTGAGGACAGCAGGGGAGATGGGAGTGAGGACAGCAGGGGAGGGGCGAGAAAAAGATGGGAGTGAGGACAGCAGGGGTGAGATGAGAGAGGTGGGAGTGAGGACCGAATGGGAGGGACGAGAGAAAGGTGGAAGTGAGGAACACAGGAGAGGGATGAGAGTGAGGGCTGCAAGGGAGGGAGGAGAGAAAGATGGGATTGAGGACCGCAGGGGAGGTACGAAACAACGATGGGAGTGAGGACCGCATGGGAGGGACGAGAGAAAGGTGGAAGTGAGGAACACAGGAGAGGGATGAGAGTGAGGGCTGCAAGGGAGGGGTGAGAGAAAGATGGGAGTGAGGACCGCAGGGGAGGGACGAAACAACGATGGGAGTGAGGACCGCATGGGAGGGACAAGAGAAAGATGGAAGTGAGGAACACAGGAGAGGGATGAGAGTGAGGGCTGCAAGGGAGGGATGAGAGAAAGATGGGAGTGAGGACCGCAGGGGAGGGACGAGAGAAAGATGGGAGTGAGGACCGCAGGGGAGGGACGAGAGAAAGATGGGAGTGAGCACCGCAGGGGAGGGATGAGAGAAAGATGGGAGTGAGGACAGCAGGGGAGGGGCGAGAGAAAGATGGAAGTGAGGACAGTAGGGGTGGGATGAGAGGTGGGAGTGAGGGCAGCAGGGGAGGGGCGAGAGAAAGATGGAAGTGAGGACAGCAGGGGTGAGATGAGAGAGGTGGGGGTGAGGACAGCAGGGGAGGGGCGAGAGAAAGATGGGAGTGAGGACAGCAGGGGTGAGATGAGAGAGGTGGGAGTGAGGACCGCATGGGAGGGACGAGAGAAAGGTGGAAGTGAGGAACACAGGAGAGGGATGAGAGTGAGGGCTGCAAGGGAGGGAGGAGAGAAAGATGGGATTGAGGACCGCAGGGGAGGTACGAAACAACGATGGGAGTGAGGACCGCATGGGAGGGACGAGAGAAAGGTGGAAGTGAGGAACACAGGAGAGGGATGAGAGTGAGGGCTGCAAGGGAGGGGTGAGAGAAAGATGGGAGTGAGGACCGCAGGGGAGGGACGAAACAACGATGAGAGTGAGGACCGCATGGGAGGGACAAGAGAAAGATGGAAGTGAGGAACACAGGAGAGGGATGAGAGTGAGGGCTGCAAGGGAGGGATGAGAGAAAGATGGGAGTGAGGACCGCAGGGGAGGGACGAGAGAAAGATGGGAGTGAGGACCGCAGGGGAGGGACGAGAGAAAGATGGGAGTGAGCACCGCAGGGGAGGGATGAGAGAAAGATGGGAGTGAGGACAGCAAGGGAGGGGCGAGAGAAAGATGGAAGTGAGGACAGTAGGGGTGGGATGAGAGGTGGGAGTGAGGGCAGCAGGGGAGGAGCGAGAGAAAGATGGAAGTGAGGACAGCAGGGGTGAGATGAGAGAGGTGGGAGTGAGGACAGCAGGGGAGGGGCGAGAGAAAGATGGGAGTGAGGACAGCAGGGGTGGGATGAGAGAGGTGGGAGTGAGGACAGCAGGGGAGGGGCGAGAGAAAGATGGAAGTGAGGACAGCAGGGGAGGGGAGAGAGATGTGGGAGTGAGGACAGCAGGGGAGGGGCGAGAGAAAGATGGGAGTGAGGACAGCAGGGGTGGGATGAGAGAGGTGGGAGTGAGGACAGCAGGGGAGGGGCGAGAGAAAGATGGAAGTGAGGACAGCAAGGGAGGGTAGGACTTGTCTGAAATGTCTTACTTACTGATCCAGCCACTTTATTCTTAAGCCAAACAGACACACAATGCAAAACATTGAAAGGCTACCCAAATTCAGTTGACTTTAATGGTTTGTTTATATTCTCCATCAACTGGTACTAATACATTGCTTTAAAATTTCAGGTCCGCATGTAAATAAGATATAATCGCAATAGTGTAGCAATGTCATTACTCACCATAGTCCTTGACCTACAAGCAGTAAATACCTGCTCCAATCACACTGAATATAAACGGATTTCCAGACAGTTTGAGGATTAACGCAAACTGTCACTTTATAATACCAACAACTCTACGCGTTTCGTGATACAAGAACTTTTCATCAGCTGTAATAGAAGATGCTTTGTAAGAACCTTGGTTTAATACCCACAGTGTCATTATTTTTATTTCAAATTAACCCTTTCTTTTATCACCACGTTTAGGAAACTAGGAAAGCACATTTTCTGTTTAAACTCATATTAAACTACAAAGTATTAAAAATACTTTTCTTTAATGCTGTATGTATTAATATTTATTATTTTTTAGGTGGGCATATTTAAGGAAATAAATTACATTTATATGAGGATGGAAATACCATTTATAAAAAGCAAAAAAATCTGGAAATAGAAAAACTATAAAAAGTGCAGAGTGGAATCCCATTTACACATGGAAGGAAATGAAAGAATGAATGTTTAAACCCTGATGGCAACTAGTTATAGAGTAAAAACATAACTGTCATAAATGATACGTTGCAAAACAAAAAAGTTAATTCAGAACGATGATCCTACATTGACTGAGGTCCGTAGTACAAGTATATACTGTCCTCCGGATTCTTTTGCTATTCTAACTAAAAAGAGCATAACTACAATTGCCCTTCTAATAACCAATGTGGGTACATCATTTACATTTCCCTTATTCCATAAAGAATGTGTTCTCACCAGGGCCGGATTAAGGGAAGGGAGGCCCCGGGCTAAGGGTACTGTGAGGCCTCCCCCATGAGCCCCCCCATGAGCTTACCTTCTTCCGTTGTTTCACTCCCTGTAGTGGTTCCGCGGTGCGCTATAATCTCCTTACTGAGGAGATCTCGTGAGAGTGAGATTATGGATCATAGTTTTACTCTCACGTAAGGAGATTACTGTGCACTGCATAAGTACTATAGTGACAGCAGGCAGCTAACAGCATAACATTTGCTGTTAGCTGCCTGCCATTCTCCTTGAACAGGTGACAGTGGGAGCCAGGGGCGGGGACGCCCCCGACCCGATGAATGCTGGCGGGGCCCCCAGCTGGCCGAGGCCCCTGAGCTGTAGCCCTATTGTTAATCCGGCTTTGGTTCTCACCAAGGATCACTTACTAACTGCAAAATCCAATGAGGTCCTGGGTATTGGTCTTCGTCCTGTAATTATCATGAGACGATTGTGGGACAGCACTTTATGTAAATGACCCTTACAGAGTACAATCCCCGAGAACTGTGTATAAAAATGCTACGTGCTCCACTGTAATATTGTATATGACAGCTTGTAAAACATTTACAATTATCTACATTAACTAAACTGTCATCTGATCTACGACCACTCACGGAAAATCTCATTAAACAACACACACATTTTTGTAGTTGAAATATTTATTAAACATATTGGACCTGATTCATTAAGAAAAGTAGAGCAAAAAAAAAAGAGTAACTTTGAACCTTGGCAAAACCATGTTGCATTGGAGGGAGAGGTAAATTTAAAAGGTAAGGACAGATTTCTAATTGGGGTAGGGTATGTCCTAGATCAACTTTAAATGTCCGTGTAAAAATAAAGCTATCAAGTATTTGTGTCCAACATGAAAAAAACAGCCAGTATTTAACTTATGTGCAAAATAATAAACTAATTTTCACCCCTTGCATTGTAACATAGTTTTGCCAAGGTTCAAAGTTACTCATTTTTTTGCTTTACTTTCCTTAATGAATCAGGCCCATTTAGACGGTCTTTATAGAGATTCATAAATGTGCCTACCCTACACTGATGAGTTCCAAAAAGGCTGAAACTTATGTCTGTAGTTGGGTTAGTGCTGGACAGAATCATAGAGCACTGTGGGTAAAACATAATTTCCTTGCTTGTCTTCCACGTGATGAGATTGGCACTAGGCAATAACTACAGTCTGCAAAGCATGGACCAGAATATTATTTCTATGTATATTAAACTGCATAATATATTAAAGGCGTGGCCCATTTGTAGACACCACGCTTTATTATAACCTGTCCAATCTCCTATATAACAAATGACTGGATGGAACATGAGCCCACATCGCTAGGAGACTCAATAAGACCTCTATTAAAATTATTGAAGAGGACTGGATGGATTGTAACACAGGTCGTGAGCTGAGGAGCCTGTGCAGGTGAAATGAGCTGGACCCTGTGTGACTCGGCTCATATTTGCTACACAGCGGATGGGATCAGGTTAAATCATGTGTAGGGGGGTAGCGTTATACAACAGTGGACAAGGTAACAAGTATTGCTAAATTATACAGCTATTACAATGCTCTATACTGCATGTTAAAGAGCTGAATTATTTTTATTTGGTCCAGAAATATTCTATTTTCAGGACTATATAAATGCCTTAAGATATTATTTACACTGAGAGTAATCTAAATATAAAGATAGACTAACAATGACGAATGTTGATGGGTTTTGAGCATGGCATTAAGTACAACGGACAGAAAATTTCATTGAGAAAATATAATTAAAGCATAATAAACTAATATTTACACTCACCACCAGGATAGTCCGTCTGTATGTACTCAGTGAATAGGCTCCGCCCACTTGTGTCACATGGATTATTTTGAAAGTGTTTGATGGTGGAATTTATAACCGTCATTGAAGACAAAGCAAATGTAGAAATGAGGACTACCTCATGCAATACGTTTGTTTCTTCAATGCCAATAGGTTTGGAACTTAAGTCACATGGCTATAAAGGGGGCAGGTGTTTGGTATCGTTCTAGTTTTACAAAACTTAACAGAGGAAACTACTAAAGATGGAATTCCCAAATGTGTTATGTTTTATCTGCACCACTGTTTCAATTTCCCCCCTTCCCCAAAAGAGTTATTTTTAGGACAAAATCCACTTTTAAAGCCATGAAGATCAGTTTTAAGGACCAGAGTAACAGGGGGCGAGTACAATTTAACACTAACGTTGTAAAAAACGACACCAAAATTAAGAGGTTTTTAAATGCAACTGTACGTTAAAAAATTATTTCTTATTAAACTGTACAGCGTTTAATGTTAATTATATATAGACCAATCAGCCACAACATTAAAAACCACCCCCTAATATTTGTGTAGGTCCCCCTCGTGTAGCCAAAACAACTCTGACCCGTCGAGGTATCTGGCACTAAGACGTTAGCAGCAGATTATTTACGTCCTATAAGTTGTGAGCTGGGGCCTCCATGGCTCGGACTTGTTTTTCAGCACATCCCACAGATGCTCGATCAGATTGAGATCTGGGGAATTTGGAGGCATTGTCGGACTAGGGCATGAAGGGCCCATTGGGGACTGCAACGGTAGGGGCCCACCAGAGGGGGTGTGGTCAACCACCATAGAGGTGGGATCAGACACTAGAAGGGGAGTGGTCAGTCCATGAAGGACATGGCTAGCGGCATAGTGTAGTATATCACGAAATGCAGTGTATATAAAGAGTGCATAGTGTAGGCCCCGTCCCTTGCTCCACTAGAATCAGAACCGTTGGCAGACTGTCCTGCTCTCTCCTACCTGTTCTTGCAGCGTTCAGTATGTTCAGGGATTGGCTAAAAGTAAGTCAAGCCCAGGTGTTCCAATTGTGCATTTAGATATATGAGAGATTATATATATATATATATTAGCAATAATATTGGTACAAATAAACGTCCATATTATGCCACACAGTAGTGCCCAAGTTTAATTTATGCCACATTGTTCAATTTGTGCCACAATTCATATTATGCCACAGAGTACTGCCCCCAAATCATATTATGCCAAGAACATGCTACCCCCACCCCCCAGTTAAAAAGGGAACATTGTCAAGTTAAAAAAAAAAAAGAAGCAAATAAAAAAATGACAATACCATAAAGTAAACGTGACTTGCCTCTGCTTCATCTCCTCTCTGTGGTCGGCTGGGCAGGCTTCAACGTCATGACGTGTGCGACTCTTAAAGGTGCAGTTGACTTGCGCTTTGCAAATTTTTGACTCGGGTGGGCTCCACCTACATAGAAAAGGGCAGGGGCAGATTGTGAACTTAAAGTGGCCCTGAAAAAAAGTCTGAAAGTGGCCTCATGTAGGCGGGGCCAAATAAATGGTAGTCGGAGCCCAGTATGTTTGCACCCAATATGAGTG
This sequence comes from Mixophyes fleayi, assembly GCF_038048845.1. Taxonomy (NCBI): domain Eukaryota; kingdom Metazoa; phylum Chordata; class Amphibia; order Anura; family Limnodynastidae; genus Mixophyes; species Mixophyes fleayi. Next base: position 19,158,989 of record NC_134403.1, read on the forward strand.
TGTGCACCTACTGTATGTACCTGAGTATGTGTGTCCTGTTCTTGTCGCTTTTCCAACCTGTGGCTGCTGGTGTCTTTAGCTCAGCTTCTGCTTGTCTGGATCCTGGAATGTTGGGAGTCCTATCTGGAAAAAAAATGGGTACATGAAATATAGAAAACCCCAACCAGCCCTTGGCGTTAAATCAATAGTACACGTTTAATAATTAGGCCTCCCTCCAGGCTCCAACATTAAAACAATAGTATTCACTTTGATAAATAGATCTCTTTTCCTCCAACCAGGCCCGACATTAAATTAATAGTATCCGCATTTAATAAATAAACCTATTTCCCTACCTCCAAACAGGCCTAGCAATAAATAGCATTTAAGTTTAATAAATATAACCATTTCCCACAACCATCCCGGCATTAAATAATTCACATTCACATTTAATAAATAGCCCTCCTGCCCAAACTCAGCCCCATATTCAATTAATAGCCCCAAACCACCCCAGCATTAAATCAAAGGTCCCGCCACCTCATCTTAAATTAATAGGCCCCATTATTAAATTAAATTGCCCCACCATCACCCCCCAAATAAAATAGCACCCATTAGCCACCACCTACCTCACACCCACATTACATTACCACAAGCCCCCCTGCCCCCACTCCCATTTCCCTTATAATAAGCCCCCCCCAGCGGGTGAGCTGCCAACTGAGGTGAGAACGGGGGGGGGGGGGGGGGGCTTATTATAAGGGAAATGGGAGTGGGGGCAGGGGGGCTTGTGGTAATGTAATGTGGGTGTGAGGTAGGTGGTGGCTAATGGGTGCTATTTTATTTGGGGTCCGTCTCTCACCAAAAGGGGGGGCGGTCCTAAAGCGTCGGGGCCCACCGGTAATTCTCCCAGTATCCCGGTGGGCCAAACCGACGCTGTGTGTGTGTGTGTGTGTGTGTATATCTATGGGTGTGTGTGTCTGTCTGTGTGTGTCTGTGAGTGTCTGTGTGCCTATCTACGGGTGTGTGTGTGTCTGTGGGTGTATATCTTTGGGTGTGTGTGTCTGTCTGTGTGTGTCTGTGAGTGTCTGTGTGCCTATCTACGGGTGTGTGTGTGTCTGTGAGTGTCACAGTTGCCCACTTTTCCCAGAATATTGGGAGAGCTCACAAGGAGGTAAGATAACCGCACACGTGAGTTTGTACTAGCACAGGCGCACTAGCCAGTATATACCGTATTTCCCCATGTATAAGGCGCACCTTTTTCTCAAAAATTTGGGGTCTAAAAACTGGGTGCGTCCTATACATTTGCCTGTTACCTCCGAGTCCAGAATGATCACCCAGGGATGCAGCATGACATTACTGAAAGAGACTTAGCCTCCCGCACTCTCTTCTCTTCTACTCCCTCTGAGCTGTAAATCACGTGAGCGAGAGTTCCGATGTGACTTGTCTCTTCTCAACAATGCTGTGCAGTAGCGCTGCCTTCCTGTCAGACGCTGGTATTAACAGTGATTAACAGTTTCACATGCACATTTGTAATCTCCTGTCAGACGCTGGTAATAGCTTGAGTTCAATATGTTTATGCAATACATTTTTCTTCAAATTTTGGGACCCAAATTTAAGATGCGTCTTAAACATGGGTGCGTCTTATACATGGGGAAATACGGTACATATATCAAGGAACCGCAAGAAGAATGAGTGTCCTCATGAGTCAAGTGAGTCAGTACAAGGTTTATATTACAGGTAAGTCACTTATTAAAGTTTGATAGATTTTTGATATTTAAACAATTTATGGCCAATTTATTACGCTCTATGAACGCTATAAAATAGGGATTTTTTTACTTTGCGTGCTTTATTCAACCAGATATCATAAGTAATTGATCCCCCCATGCTTCTGCATGGGAGACCCTAGTATTTATCAAGCTGTGCAGCAGTAATTTCAGTGCTGTGCTGCTTGGCTATCACTGGCGTTGCCATAATGTTTACAGTAAAAAAAAAATAATAATTTTACAACCCTGTTACACATACATATCCTGGGGACGTGCCACCCATACACAAACAACGCACAAAACTATAGGGTCCAACTGGTGGTGCAGGACATGCTCCTGGGTGGTACTATGTACTAGACACACCCACAGGTAGAGCTAGACCCGCCCCTTGTGACAGAGCAGGACACGCCCCCTTTGACAGTGCGCCGCTCCCAAATGCTACTTGCACAATGTCCCTGAAATGTCTTTCAAAAAAGTCCAGTAAGTCTCAGATAAGCCTTTATTATTTTTTTAGAATCTGTTTTTATTGTTCATTGATGCAACATATACAGAAATATCAACCATTTTGTGCAAAGAAATACAGAATAATACAAACATATTTTGTTTTTCTAGTTCTTCAGAATGGATAATATAAAACGTAACAAATCAGTAAAATAGTATTAGCATATAAAACACATGATCATATTTATTCCAGTATGAAAAATACACAATAAAATACATTTTAAATGTATTTATTCTGTGGTTAGTTCTTTATCAAAATCGTTGAAAAATAACAGGGAAAGGATGGGTGGGTGGGTGTTTGGGGGAGTAAGAGCTACACAGTGAATGCCCCTTGACCTAAGGGGACATAGAATGAAGGATATAGATGCTAATTCAAAACAATCTCATCAAGCGGTAAGGAAAGAAACAGGCGCGGGCTGGGAGGTACTAGCCCGGGGGGCGCACAGACGGCCGCATCACGTGACACGCGATGCGGCTGCGTCATAATGACGCGGATCGGATGCGGCCGCCGTTAACATTAAAAAAAAATTGCATCCACGGCGGGGGACGGGGGCAGGCGGCCGGTCCGAACAGCCGCTTAGACTGAGCAGCCCGGGTGCCCGCTGCCCCCCGGTCCAGCCCGCCCCTGGAAAGAAAGAGTGTAAGCTTTGTACAATTAGTAGTCACACAATCATTTCAATATTATCACATATCTTATTATTCGTCTCAGCAGCATAAGAAAAAGTTTAGACTGTAATAAATGTCTGTAGACCCTCTGAATTTATATTTCCGTACAGGAATATGTACATCTATAATCGACGTTGTAAAGACCATGTAGTGGAAACAAAAACTTTCATAATAATGTCTTCCACATTTTGAGGTAAGGACTCTATGTATAGTCCACATTTACGGTAACACCGTGCTACTCCCTTTTCAACATCCAGTATCATCGCTCTCCTATCAAAATATAGAATTTCTCATACTTGCCAACTCTCCTGGAATGTCCGGGAGACTCACGAAATTCGGGTTGGTCTCACGGACTCCCAGAAGAGCTGGCAAATCCCCGCAATTGCGGGGCTAAAATGACGCGATATGCGGCGAATCGCGTAATTTTGGCCCCACCCCCGGCGACAAAACTGCATATTTGACGAGGGGGGCTGGGCCAAAATGATACAATTCACCGTGCCCTCCCCCCTCATGCCCTCTGCAATTCCAAATATTGTGTAAGAAAGTAGCATCGGTACATTAACACTTGGGGCAACAACCTGACTCATCGGGGACCAGATACTTTCTTTGATGTTGTGACACATAAGCTCTGTTAAGTATTTTGCAATGGACCTCTTGGAGATCAGCGGAGGAAAGTACTTTCATTATATGTTCTATATGGTCTAATAAAGGTCCAGAGTCTGACAACTGGGGTGAGTCTTTCTGCAGATAAGCCGTCATTTACAGTTTATTTGATATGTATTCTCTTATCTGCATCCCCTTAACAGAAGTTTATTTAACTATACTTTCCTATTTGGGAAACATTGTTTTTATTTTAATATAAATACATGTTTATACATATCTCACAAGTATCTTTCTTTTAGACCCCCAATTCACCGGTCATTTTATAATTTATTACAGCTTACATCCTTTATATTAGGATGATTGTTAATGTTTTTGACTGTTAGTAGCTGTATATATTCATCATCATCATCATTTATTTATATAGCGCCACTAATTCCGCAGCGCTGTACAGAGAACTCACTCACATCGGTCCCTGCCCCATTGGGGCTTACAGTCTAAATTCACTAATATAGACACACAGTCACACACAGACAGACAGAGAGGGAGAGACTAGGGTCAATTTTGATAGCAGCCAATTAACCTACCAGTATGTTTTTAGAGTGTGGGAGGAAACCGGAGCACCCGGAGGAAACCCACGCGAACACGGGGAGAACATACAAACTCCACACAGATAACGCCGTGGTTGAGAATTGAACTCATGACCCCAGTGCTGTGAGGCAGAAGTGCTAATCACTAAGCCACCGTGCTGCCCATATATATATATATATTTTGTTGTAACTTGTACACAAAAGTATGCGGAGAAGCACGGGCCTTTCTTTGATAATTTAAAAAGTGCAATTTAAAATATTTAATTTTAAGTGTCCCTCAATAGACTATTGAAATGTTGGGAGGTTTGGTTTATATGTCAAATAAAAAAAAACAAACAAACATACATTAGAAACCAATGGGCATTCACAAGAAAACCTCACACAACCACTATTAGAAGTTTTTTCATTCTATTATTTGTTTTTAAACTAATAACGTAATGTACAAAACATTGAAAAATGTAAATGTTGTTGGGGCCACTTTAATTAGCAAATAATGGCTGCAAGACACTATATATTAGTCCCTCCAGGCCGTTACAAGTCAGTACAGCACCGCAAAATGGAATCCACCGGAGGTGAGGAAATTGTAAGTAACACTAAGCAGAAATTACTAGCAGTATGATTAACAGTTATTAGAATAAACGTATATCAACTGTATGTAGCGGCAGCAAATTTAAGGTTTGAAGCATGATTCTTATGTATAATTTTTTTCTATTTTTAGGAGCTAGATGACGACGATATAATTTGGTTTACCGCTCCTCGCAGTGAGGACAATGATAAGCAATGTAATTAAAGCTCTGAAATTATAATAAGTCCTTCTTTAATGTCCTGGCCCTTCCTTCCCCTTTATTTGCAAGGATATTTCTCTGTGCCAATCTGAGCGTGTGTACCAAAATAACACATCAATTCAAGTACATAGATCATGCATTTAGGAATACAATGGTGTAAGGTGCACAGATTGGGGTCTGAAGGGGAGATAGTTTGGCTAATTGCATTTAAGGTGCTTGTCAAGATTATTGACTGTTACTTTGCATCTTATTTACAGAAAGAATCAGCTGGTGGAGGAATATTTGCAGAAAAAAGTTACGTCAATAGTCATCTGTACATTACATTTACACCTAGGAATATCCATCCACTACACAAAATGTTCCAGATGTTGTGGAACTACATCATACAAACAAAATATATGGATGACAATTGTTAGACTGCAGGATAACCCCATCCTTTCAAGCACCTGTTATGGCCTATAAATTGATTTGAGCAGCTTCCACTTTTGTATTTGTTTTTGTTTTTGTAATTGTTAGACTGTGTCTGTCTCTCTGTCTACCTACCTACTCTGAGTGACATGTCTGTAATAATAGAATAGTGTTTGGGTTTCTGCTACAACCCACCATTTATACCCCACATCTCTGCTTACCCTACTCTACTGATAGCACACCGTTATAGACATATTATATCTGCTGAATTAAATGTCATAAACCTATAATGTCCCATAAAGAGCTTATATTGTTGGTTAGATTGTTTTCTCCTATTAAAATGTTTTTTTTATTCTCTTCCCTGTACCATAGGAAATCTCCAAATACAAGAAGATGGAGGAACCCAGCATGGAGGAACCCAGCATGGAGGAGCTCAGCATGGAGGAACTCAGCATGGAGGAACTCAGCATGGAGGAACCCAGCATGGATGAGCTCAGCATGGAGGAACCCAGCATGGATGAGCTCAGCATGGAGGAACCAAGCATGGAGGAACTGAGCATGGAGGAACTCAGCATGGAGGAACCCAGCATGGAGGAACCCAGCATGGAGGAACCCAGCATTGAGGAACTCAGCATGGAGGAGCACAGCATGGATGAACTCAGCATGGAGGAACTCAGCATGGAGGAGCACAGCATGGAGGAACTCAGCATGGAGGAGCACAGCATGGAGGAACTCAGCATGGAGGAACCCAGCATGGAGGAGCTCAGCATGGAGGAACCCAGCATGGGGGAACCTAGCATGGAGGAACCCAGCATGGAGGAACTCAGCATGGGGGAACCCAGCATGGAGGAACTCAGCATGGAGGAACTCAGCATGGAGGAACTCAGCATGGAGGAACCCAGCATGGATGAGCTCAGCATGGAGGAACCCAGCATGGATGAGCTCAGCATGGAGGAACCAAGCATGGAGGAACTGAGCATGGAGGAACCCAGCATGGAGGAGCTCAGCATGGAGGAACCCAGCATGGGGGAACCTAGCATGGAGGAACCCAGCATGAAGGAACCCAGCATGGAGGAACTCAGCATGGAGGAACCCAGCATGGAGGAGCTCAGCATGGAGGAACCCAGCATGGAGGAACCCAGCATGGAGGAACCCAGCATGGAGGAGCTCAGCATGGAGGAACCCAGCATGGGGGAACCTAGCATGGAGGAACCCAGCATGGAGGAACTCAGCATGGAGGAACTCAGCATGGAGGAACCCAGCATGGAGGAGCTCAGCATGGAGGAACTCAGCATGGAGGAACTCAGCATGGAGGAACCCAGCATGAAGTAAGTGACTTTCATAGCTCCTGAAAAACTAAAAAAAGTGTAAACACTTCCAAACCCTTTCCCAGTGTCTTCCCCTCACAGTGTATATATATAGATATGCATGCCCTTCTAAAATGTTTGTATTGTGCACATGGCTCCCTTGACCGTTGTCATTTACCAGGTTACTCTTCATTTTACAGGAAGAAGCCAAACCTATTCATGAGGGTAATATTCACCATATGCTGCATCACTATTAACAACGAGGATGCAGAATAAATGCTGTTGCCCTTTGGTATTGGTTGGGTTTCCATCCTGGTGGAGTGTGATAGGTTGGTGACTGCTATGGAGAGAGTACCTACCTTGGATAGGTGTAAGCACCTTAACAAAGTAGGTAATTAAACCCTACCAACACCTAGGATCCTCTTGTTGGAACATCAAATAAAAAGGCAGCCTGCAATGTGTGTGTCACGAGTCCACTAGGATGAGTGGGATCCTTCTGGTCTCAGCTGGGATTGGCAGTGCTCCATCCAGAGGCGCGAAGGTTTTCACCAGGGATTCCCGCAAGGGAATTTGGGCTTCGCAGCTTCCACCCTGCAGGTCGCGGCCCTCTAGGGGAGTTCCCAGTAAGAGGTGATAGAGAACTGAGAACTAGCGGTGAAGGAAGCCACCAGATAGTCACTAAGGAGTTGATCAGGGGAGCGATGATCTGAGGCAGTACACATGGAGAGCGATGATCTGCGGCAGTTACCACTGGTGAGTTGATCAGGTAAGCGATGATCTGCGGCAGTTACCACTGGTGAGTGGATCAGGTGAGCGATGATCTGCGGCAGTTACTACTGGTGAGTGGATCAGGTGAGCGATGATCTGCGGCAGTTACTACTGGTGAGTGGATCAGGTGAGCGATGATCTGCGGCAGTTACCACCAGTGAGTGGATCAGGTGAGCGATGATCTGCGGCAGTTACTACTGGTGAGTGGATCAGGCAAGCGATGATCTGCAGCATTTACTACTGGTGAGTGGATCAGGTGAGCGATGATCTGCGGCAGTTACTACTGGTGAGTGGATCAGGTGAGCGATGATCTGCGGCAGTTACTACTGGTGAGTGAATCGGGTATGCGATGATCTGCGGCAGTTACTACTGGTGAGTGGATCAGGTAAGTGATGATCTGCGGCAGTTACTACTGGTGAGTGGATCAGGTGAGCGATGATCTGCGGCAGTTACTACTGGTGAGTGGATCAGGTGAGCGATGATCTGCGGCAGTTACTACTGGTGAGTGGAGCAGGTAAGCGATGATCTGCAGCAGTTACTACTGGTGAGTGGAGCAGGTGAGCGATGATCTGCGGCAGTTACTACTGGTGAGTGAATCGGGTATGCGATGATCTGTGGCAGTTACTACTGGTGAGTGGATCAGGTGAGCGATGATCTGCGGCAGTTACTACTGGTGAGTGGATCAGGTGAGCGATGATCTGCAGCATTTACTACTGGTGAGTGGATCAGGTGAGCGATGATCTGCGGCAGTTACTACTGGTGAGTGGATCAGATGAGCAATGATCTGCAGCAGTTACTACTGGTGAGTGGAGCAGGTAAGCGATGATCTGCGGCAGTTACTACTGGTGAGTGGATCGGGTATGCGATGATCTGCAGCAGTTACTACTGGTGAGTGGATCAAGTAAGTGATGATCTGCGGCAGTTACTACTGGTGAGTGGATCAGGTAAGTGATGATCTGCGGCAGTTACTACTGGTGAGTGGATCAGGTGAGCGATGATCTGCGGCAGTTACTACTGGTGAGTGGATCAGGTGAGCGATGATCTGCAGCATTTACTACTGGTGAGTGGATCAGGTGAGCGATGATCTGCGGCAGTTACTACTGGTGAGTGGATCAGATGAGCAATGATCTGCAGCAGTTACTACTGGTGAGTGGAGCAGGTAAGCGATGATCTGCGGCAGTTACTACTGGTGAGTGGATCGGGTATGCGATGATCTGCAGCAGTTACTACTGGTGAGTGGATCAGGTGAGCGATGATTTGCGGCAGTTACTACTGGTGAGTGGAGCAGGTGAGCGATGATCTGCGGCAGTTACTACTGGTGAGTGGATCGGGTATGCGATGATCTGCGGCAGTTACTACTGGTGAGTGGATCAGGTGAGCGATGATCTGCGGCAGTTACTACTGGTGAGTGGAGCAGGTGAGCGATGATCTGCGGCAGTTACTACTGGTGAGTGGATCGGGTATGCGATGATCTGCGGCAGTTACTACTGGTGAGTGGATCAGGTGAGCAATGATCTGCGGCAGTTACTACTGGTGAGTGGATCAGATGAGCAATGATCTGCGGCAGTTACTACTGGTGAGTGGATCGGGTGAGCGATGATCTGCTGCAGTTACTACTTGCGAGTGGATCACATGAGCGATGATCTGCGGCAGTTACTACTGGTGAGTGGATCAGGTGAGCGATGATCTGCTGCAGTTACTACTTGCGAGTGGATCACATGAGTGATGATCTGCGGCAGTTACTACTGGTGAGTGGATCAGGTGAGCGATGATCTGCGGCAGTTACTACTGGTGAGTGGATCAGGTAAGCGATGATCTGCGGCAGTTACTACTGGTGAGTGGATCAGATGAGCGATAATCTGTGGCAGTTACTACTGGTGAGTGGAGCAGGTGAGCGATGATCTGCGGCAGTTACTACTGGTGAGTGGATCAGGTAAGTGATGATCTGCGGCAGTTACTACTGGTGAGTGGATCAGGTAAGCGATGATCTGCGGCAGTTACTACTGGTGAGTGGAGCAGGTAAGCGATGATCTGCGGCAGTTACTACTGGTGAGTGGAGCAGGTAAGCGATGATCTGCGGCAGTTACTACTGGTGAGTGGAGCAGGTAAGCGATGATCTGCGGCAGTTACTACTGGTGAGTGGAGCAGGTAAGCGATGATCTGCAGCAGTTACTACTGGTGAGTGGATCAGATGAGCAATGATCTGCGGCAGTTACTACTGGTGAGTGGAGCAGGTAAGTGATGATCTGCGGCAGTTACTACTGGTGAGTGGATCAGATGAGCAATGATCTGCGGCAGTTACTACTGGTGAGTGGAGCAGGTAAGTGATGATCTGCGGCAGTTACTACTGGTGAGTGGAGCAGGTAAGTGATGATCTGCGGCAGTTACTACTGGTGAGTGGATCAGGTAAGCGATGATCTGCGGCAGTTACTACTGGTGAGTTGATCAGGTAAGCGATGATCTGCGGCAGTTACTACTGGTGAGTGGATCAGGTGAGCGATGATCTGCGGCAGTTACTACTGGTGAGTTGATCAGGTAAGCGATGATCTGCGGCAGTTACTACTGGTGAGTGGATCAGGTAAGCGATGATCTGCGGCAGTTACTACTGGTGAGTGGAGCAGGTAAGTGATGATCTGCGGCAGTTACTACTGGTGAGTGGAGCAGGTAAGTGATGATCTGCGGCAGTTACTACTGGTGAGTGGATCAGATGAGCAATGATCTGCGGCAGTTACTACTGGTGAGTGGAGCAGGTAAGCGATGATCTGCGGCAGTTACTACTGGTGAGTGGATTGGGTATGCGATGATCTGCGGCAGTTACTACTGGTGAGTGGATCAGGTAAGCGATGATCTGCGGCAGTTACCACTGGTGAGTGGAGCAGGTAAGCGATGATCTGCGGCAGTTACTACTGGTGAGTGGAGCAGGTAAGCGATGATCTGCGGCAGTTACTACTGGTGAGTGGAGCAGGTAAGTGATGATCTGCGGCAGTTACTACTGGTGAGTGGAGCAGGTAAGCGATGATCTGCGGCAGTTACTACTGGTGAGTGGAGCAGGTAAGCGATGATCTGCGGCAGTTACCACTGGTGAGTGGATCAGGTGAGTGATGATCTGCGGCAGTTACTACTGGTGAGTGGAGCAGGCAAGCGATGATCTGCGGCAGTTACTACTGGTGAGTGGATCAGGTAAGCGATGATCTGCGGCAGTTACTACTGGTGAGTGGAGCAGGTAAGTGATGATCTGCGGCAGTTACTACTGGTGAGTGGAGCAGGTAAGCGATGATCTGCGGCAGTTACTACTGGTGAGTGGATCAGGTAAGCGATGATCTGCGGCAGCTACTACTGGTGAGTGGATCAGATGAGCAATGATCTGCGGCAGTTACCACTGGTGAGTGGATCAGGTAAGCGATGATCTGCAGCAGTTACTACTGGTGAGTGGATCAGGTAAGTGATGATCTGCGGCAGTTACTACTGGTGAGTGGATCAGGTAAACGATGATCTGCGGCAGTTACTACTGGTGAGTGGAGCAGGTAAGTGATGATCTGCGACAGTTACTACTGGTGAGTGGAGCAGGTAAGTGATGATCTGCGGCAGTTACTACTGGTGAGTGGAGCAGGTAAGTGATGATCTGCGGCAGTTACTACTGGTGAGTGGAGCAGGTGAGCGATGATCTGCGGCAGTTACTACTGGTGAGTGGAGCAGGTAAGTGATGATCTGCGGCAGTTACTACTGGTGAGTGGATCAGGTAAGCGATGATCTGCGGCAGTTACCACTGGTGAGTGGATCAGATGAGCAATGATCTGCGGCAGTTACTACTGGTGAGTGGAGCAGGTAAGCGATGATCTGCAGCAGTTACTACTGGTGAGTGGATCAGATGAGCAATGATCTGCGGCAGTTACTACTGGTGAGTGGATCAGATGAGCAATGATCTGCGGCAGTTACTACTGGTGAGTGGAGCAGGTAAGCGATGATCTGCAGCAGTTACTACTGGTGAGTGGATCAGATGAGCAATGATCTGCGGCAGTTACTACTGGTGAGTGGAGCAGGTAAGTGATGATCTGCGGCAGTTACTACTGGTGAGTGGATCAGGTAAGCGATGATCTGCGGCAGTTACCACTGGTGAGTGGATCAGATGAGCAATGATCTGCGGCAGTTACTACTGGTGAGTGGAGCAGGTAAGTGATGATCTGCGGCAGTTACTACTGGTGAGTGGATCAGGTAAGCGATGATCTGCGGCAGTTACCACTGGTGAGTGGATCAGATGAGCAATGATCTGCGGCAGTTACTACTGGTGAGTGGATCAGATGAGCAATGATCTGCGGCAGTTACTACTGGTGAGTGGATCAGGTGAGTGATGATCTGCGGCAGTTACTACTGGTGAGTGGAGCAGGTAAGCGATGATCTGCGGCAGTTACTACTGGTGAGTGGATCAGGTAAGCGATGATCTGCGGCAGTTACTACTGGTGAGTGGATCAGGTAAGCGATGATCTGCGGCAGTTACTACTGGTGAGTGGATCAGATGAGCGATGATCTGCGGCAGTTACTACTGGTGAGTGGATCAGATGAGCGATGATCTGCGGCAGTTACTACTGGTGAGTGGATCGGGTATGCAATGATCTGCGGCAGTTACTACTGGTGAGTGGATCAGATGAGCAATGATCTGCGGCAGTTACTACTGGTGAGTGGATCAGATGAGCAATGATCTGCGGCAGTTACTACTGGTGAGTGGATCAGGTAAGCGATGATCTGCGGCAGTTACTACTGGTGAGTGGAGCAGGCAAGCAATGATCTGCGGCAGTTACCACTGGTGAGTGGATCGGGTATGCGATGATCTGCGGCAGTTACTACTGGTGAGTGGATCGGGTATGCGATGATCTGCGGCAGTTACTACTGGTGAGTGGATCAGGTAAGTGATGATCTGCGGCAGTTACTACTGGTGAGTGGAGCAGGCAAGCGATGATCTGCGGCAGTTACTACTGGTGAGTGGATCGGGTATGCAATGATCTGCGGCAGTTACTACTGGTGAGTGGATCAGATGAGCAATGATCTGCGGCAGTTACTACTGGTGAGTGGATCGGGTATGCAATGATCTGCGGCAGTTACTACTGGTGAGTGGATCACATGAGCGATGATCTGCGGCAGTTACTACTGGTGAGTGGATCAGATGAGCGATGATCTGCGGCAGTTACTACTGGTGAGTGGATCGGGTATGCGATGATCTGCGGCAGTTACCACTGGTGAGTGGATCGGGTATGCAATGATCTGCGGCAGTTACCACTGGTGAGTGGATCGGGTATTCGATGATCTGCGGCAGTACACTTGGAGAGATGAAGATCCAAACAGAGACACAGGAGCTGCTTCCAGGCCAGGACACTGATGAGAAGAACCAGTACTGAGAGGTGAGGGGGAGGAGCCTTATAAAGGAGTGCCAATGAGGGACAGCCAATGAAGGACAGCCAATGTGGGACAGCCAATGGAAGAGCAGGGTTAGAGACCGGTGTGTGAGTGGTTCTTTAAATGAATGAGCGCAGTAAATCTCCTATTCTAACACATATTGTCCCTGCTGATAGTGTGGACTCTGTCCGGGATGCAGTGTTACGTTGCTGTGTGTGTGTCTTTATTTGACTCAGGACTTGCAGGTGATTGGGATCATGGTGAGAACGACTGAATATGCAGCAGCTGTGAGTGGGTTGGTGGATGTGGAGGGATAAGAATGTGTGGGACGTAATATACTGAGGGAACGGTCTTTGTGTGTGTGTAGGTGGGGGGGTAATATAATAATGAGGGGAAACAAATAAAGGGCTGGTGCTGATGTGTCATTGAGAAACATTATTAGGGAAGTAACTGTAGTGTTTGTATTATTAATGAGATGACCTGTAGGGATGGGCAGTATGTGAGGAGCTCTCAGTAGGGGAGGATGGTCTGACCTGTTGAACAGTTTGAGGCAGTGGTAGTACGAGTAGTGGGGAATCAGGACTTATGAATGGAGGAGACGCTCAATGTCAGGTAATGAACCAGTCAGTACTTCACCATCACCTGCAATAGGAAAATTCAAAAATAACTTTGTTTCTTCATCCCAGCACAGTAGTCCCATAAGAACCACCAAGAGAACAGTCCATTCCCCATATTTACACCCATTTAAGTATGTCCACAGCAACCTCTGACCTATTTCACTCAACCAGCTTCTACATAGACCCAATTAAAAGGATAAACTGCTACAAATACTTCTAGCCTTTCCTACAACCAATAACATCATCCAACAGTCACAAACAGCGAGGGGTCCCCCCAATTCTCAGCCAACCAGTCCTAGGCTTAGCTAGCCGGGACTAGAGGCACCATAGCAGGGGAACCCGCAGCAGGGGGTCCCTCTGCCACAATGATAACCAGTCCCAGGCTGCTCAGGACGGGGCTGGATTCCTTAGGGAGTTGGGGTTCGCAAAAAAATTGCTGGCCCCCTCTCTAGGGGTATCCAGCCCCGTGGTGACAGCAGCAGGACTCTTCCCATACCCCTGGGCGGTGGGTGTGGGGTAATAATTGTATATATAAAAAAAAAAAAATTGAATTAAATACTATTTTACATTGGTGAACCCATGGCTGCCAGGGCATGCTGGCACTTGGGGAACCACTTGTTGGAGTATTATTTGGCGTTATTTTTTAAATCATTCGGAATAGATTTTTTGAGTCTGTTTTTTTTTCTTGTTTTTTTTTTTTTAACATCACTCACTTTGGATTAAAAGCTTACAAGACTGGATCATAAAGAAGAACAGAGTTAGTAAATAAGAAGAAGGGCTTTTTTAACAAAATGTTAATAAAATATTGTGGTTTTAGCGAGGGGTGTGTTTTATTTACATTTTACATTGGTGCACTACAGGACAGTGTGGGCCCTGGTTGACAGGGCATGCTGGCACTTGTGGTTCCCTAAGTGCCAGCATACCCCGGCAGCCATGGGTATGTTGGTGGTTGTTGTACTACAAGCACCAGCATGTCCAGACTGATCATTGCAGCCCAGGCTTACTGGGACCTGTAGTTCACCATGTAAAATACTGTTTTATTCCTTTCTTCTTTTTTTTTTTTACACATTTATTACCCCAAGGGGTGTGGGAGGAGCCCTAGTGCTGCTATGGTGCCATTAGCCCCGGCGGGCTAAGCCTAGGGCAGGTTGGACCTGCCGACCAGTGCTAGGCTGGCAGCACTAGGGTTAGCATGAAGGGGGAGGGCGGGGGGTACCCGTTTTTTTAACAAATTTTTTTTTTCACTGTTTACTGCCGGCGGGTGGCATTGCCATTTTAATGCCAGCAGAGTGACTGTCGGCATTTTCACTGTCGGCAATCACACTGTTGGTATTTTATCCATTGTAGGTATTTAGACTGTTGGGATTTTCTAGATGTCAGGATTTTCGTGTAAGTATTATTTCCGTCAGAAATTCGTACCCAACCCATAATATATACATAACCACAGTTAAATGTTTAGTTTTAAATTCACTTATTTCAAAATAGTTACATTGCAGTTAAATGTTTAGTCAATAATTCATGTTACTACAATAACTGATACTTAGCTACAATTAAAAGGTTACTGTATTCTCAGCTCAGGGGCACAAGTCCTGGTATTTCGATAGAAGGTGTCTTAACGCTATCAAAGTCAGTTCCAGAATGTAGCAGCTTTTCACAGTGCAGGAGCTGCGATCTTTATGTTACATAAAATAATAGTTCAGTTTATTATTCTACAACATACTATTCATTTTCAACATGGATGTATGTAAGTACTATCTGTAGAATCTATGTGCTCACCAGAGAGGGCTAATATTCCCATATTTGTTATGCTTAAGACAAACATTCACCACTAAAAGCCAAAAAGTTCATCATCATCATCAATATTTATTTATATAGCGCCAGCAGATTCCGTAGCGCTTTACGATTGTGAACAAACACAGCAATAAAACAATACTGGGTAATACAGACAGACAAAGGGGTCAAAGGGCCCGGCTCGCAGGCTTACACTCTATGGGACAGTTCTCACTATATAGCATTTAGATGTGTCATTTAGAGATTCTTACAAGTGTATTAACTAATTTAGTTAGTACAGTTAGAGATATACAAGAGATGAACAAGAGGAGAACAGGAGGGGACCCTTTTACCTGCACACACTGCCACATGAGGACAACATTCAACAATCAGCCCTGAGCTCTGATATCTTTCACCACCTGGATTGCTAACTGCTTAGCTTGAACTTTGACCTGGCTCCCTCTTGTCCTGTGGACTTGTATAACCAGCTCAGTGCACCTTGTATTATGCTTTATGTTATACTATTGCCTTCCAATGTTACCTGATATCACTGTCTCATCTAACTGTTTTTTTCTAAACCCACCCATCTGGTATCTCTGCTGTCCTTTCTGCTTCTTATTCCCTGACTCATACTTTACATCTCTTCTTCCTCTTTTATCTCCTTCTACCTTTGCACTCTTTCCTTTTACTCACCTCTTGTGCTCTCACCATTTCCTCACTCCACTTGTAAGCTCTTACCATTCTTGATTTCTGAATTCTTTCAACTGTCTATTTCACACCTTCTCTAGCGTTATCATGATTTACTCCTCTTTCACTTCTGTCCTCTCCCTCTATCCCCCTGCTTCCCCTGTCCAACCTTTCCACATTCTTCCTCCTCCTCACTCCCCTCTCTCACTTCCCATCCCCCTCCCTATTTCACTCCTCTCATCTCTTCTGTGCCCCTGATCTAACATGCTGCCCCCTCTTCCATCTTTTCCTCTCTCCTCCCTTTCCCCACTCACACCCTTTCCCTCTTGTCCCCTTCACTGCTCTTCTCTCAGCGTCAGTCTGCTCCTACCTACCACCTCCCTCTCTTTCCCCCCAGCTAATCTACTCCCTCTCGTCACTCCTACCTTCTGCCTCTCCTATTCATAAACCCCCTTATCTGCCCCATCTCCACTCCTCCCCTACCTCTTGCTCCCCTGCCCCTCGTCTCCAGTCTGCTGACAAATCCCCTCTCTTTCTGTCATTCCCCTCGCTCCATATCATACTCGCCCTTGCAGATGAGCAACCCCAACAATCTCATCCACATCTTTCCTCTTCCCTCTCTTCCTCTATCCTGTGGTCTCTGGAATGCCAGATCAGTCTGTAACAAATTGACCTCTATCCATGATCTCTTTATCTCTAGATCCTTCAACCTGCTTGCCATCACTGAAACCTGGCTATCCCCTGAGGACACTACCTCTCCAGCTGCTCTCTCTTTCGGGGGCTTGTCCTTCTCCCACACACCCAGACCTGGGGAACGGCAAGGTGGTGGCGTCGGCATACTTCTCTCCTCCTGCTGTTCTTTTCGGGTTCTTCCCCCTGAACCCTCCCTCTCTTTTTCCTCCTTTGAGGTACACTCTATCCGCCTATTCCACCCAGTCCAACTCCATGTTACGGTTATATACCGTCCTCCCGGTCCTGTCTCCCAATTTCTTGATCACTTTGCCACCTGGCTCCCTCACTTTCTCTTCTCTGACCTTCCCTCCCTCATCTTGGGGGACTTTAATATCCCTATAGGCAATCCCTCAGACCCTGCTGCCTCCAAACTTCTCTCCCTCTCCTCCTCCCTTGGTCTCTCTCAATGGACCTCCTCTCCCTCCCAACGCAGTGGCCACTCCCTAGATCTGTTTTTTTCATACCTCGGTACTGTCTCTGACCTCATTAATTCTCCTTTTCCTCTCTCGGACCACCATCTCATCTCTTTTAGCATCTCTCCACCCCTCTCATCGTCCCCGTCCCCCAAGGTTACTCTCACCAGGCGCAATCTTGACACAGTTGATCCTACCAGTTTCTCCTCCCTGGGCTCGCTCCTCTCCCCCATCACCACTCTTTCTTGCCCCGATAAGGCTGTCTCCTTTTACAATCGCACTTTTACTGCTGCACTTGACTGTCGCCCCGGCTGTCACCGTCAAGCTTCGTCGGTCCCCGCCGCAACCGTGGCGGGAACCGTAAACTTACCCGCTATCTTCAAAAATGCTCTTTTAGGAGGCATAAGGTTCCCAGTGAAAAGTGGGTGCAATTATAAGATACACTCAACTCAAAAAATACAGGCACACATTGGGTGCATACACAGTGCGACACATGTTAAGCAAGACGCTTTTTTTGTGCGGAGGAAATTGACTTACGGTTATCTCTAAATCCGGCCCCCTGAGCACATAATCCAGCCCAACCTCGCCGCTACTTTTGATCCTGTACGTCTGACCGCTCATTGGCCGTTCGCCATAAGACGGCTGCATGGATACTGCTGTACATCGGTTTATACGGTTAGGTTTATAAATCTGCGCTGAGGTCCTATAACAGGTGTTGATAAGTCACGAAAGCTGCTCGAGGTGGGAGATATTCAGCCTTAATTAAATGATATAAGTTTTATAACCAGGTGTTACATTCATTACCATAGATCAGAGATTTTGACAATTTAATATTAATGTGTAATTGGCTAAATCTCTAACATGTTATAACTGGACCCTTACTGATTATTAGATTTTAATTCTGCGTGTTGCTTTGTTTTGTGGAATTGATAAAAATAATATTGGTTTTATGATACATGTATTTAGAATATCTATGCCCACAGTATATTTTGTATCTTTTTAGTTGTTGTTTCAATACTTCTAATTTTATATTAATCAAGGTAGATTATTTAATGTTCACTGTTTGAGGACAATTATTACATACAGACCAAGGACATTATGTGTTCTATGAACTACACCCTTGTGTCTTCAGTATGTCTGCCCCTCCCTTTAGATTGTAAGCTCCTTTGAGCAGGGCCGTCTATCCTCCTGTTTCCACCACTTTTACTCTCCAGCTACTCAGCCACCTCCTCTTGGACCTTCTGCCCTCTGACTCCTATCTCGCTTTTCTCTGCACCTCCCAGTGGCTCTTACCGGTCATCCGCGCCCACCCTCTTGTGCTCAGGTTACCAGCTTGTGCTGAATATCCCTCACCCTCTCTCTAGCTGAGCTTCCTGAATTATAGCGCTTATTGTTAACTGTACCGTGCTGTTTCACCTTGTACTGTCCTATTGTTTGTCTCTGTACAGCGCTATAGACACTTTGTGGCACCCTATAAATAAAAATTAATACTAATAATAAATACTGAATGCATGAATATACAGACCCCATACAGTGAATTAATACTGCCAGCAATCCCCCTACACTACAGTCTATGAGCCCAATATCTACAGACAAGAAGACTATATATGACTGATGAAGTATCAGTAGACTGTAGAGAGCACTTGTTAACGTTACTAACTGGTCATTTGCGTTACGTTCAAGGACGGCTTTCATTGTTATAATATTTTTATTATATTATTTCTTTGTCTCCACATTGAAGCCGTTTATCACTTGCCATTTTTGCTACATATTCTTTGGACAGTTATAACAGAGTCTTATCCAATTACAGGCCATTATTAAGTTTTCAGCTTCTCGTATCTACGGTGACTAATGTAGCGCTTGGTTATAAAACTTTTGTCAGTTTATTCTGTGTCTCTGGGACTAACGACGGTGCCTCAAGCCTCATCTACAGTTCACTTTATATAGACTGTCTGTGGGAGACCTCACCAGAGGGTCTATTCCTGATTGGGGTGCGGTAATTACCAATATGCATCGCTGAAAAGCGCAGGGATCCATAATGAACAACCTATGTAATTTACCATGCCGGAGCTGGTCTCGGAGCCCCGGCTCCATTCCCCGGCAACCTAGCGCTGCTGGGGGAATGGAGGAAGTGCTATGAGCATACACGGCTAACGTTGGTGCAGTTGAATAGGTCTGTGACCTGCAAGGGATACAAATTTTTCCAGTGCCAACCGTTTGTTAAATAAGAAAGACGGCGATAGAGAACTTTACCGGTGTTTACACCAGAATCTTGGTTCTTCACCCCTTGTTACATAGGTGATTAGTTGATTTGGCTTCAGCCATCATCTTAAAAGCCTGAGCACACAGATATGCACCGGGATACGTTGGTGCATCTTAGGTGGATAACAGAAGAGGGACCGGGAAAAATAGAACGTGTCCTACATTTACCTGGTTCTGCCATCCGCCTTGTAAGACCCAGCATGCACTGCACCAACGTCTCTCCATGGAGAGCAATACTCTGAGTTATTTCCCGTCTCTTCTCTGTTCAGTTTTCAAAAACGAAACAGAGGGGAAACTGAAACGGCTCCAGAGTCACAGCGATATGTGGACAGTATCCTAATCGAACAGTCTCCCCATCATCATCATCACCAGTTATTTATATAGCGCCACTAATTCCGCACAGAGAACTCACTCACATCAGTCCCTGCCCCATTTGAGCTTACAGTCTAAATTCCCTACCACACACACAGACAGAGAGACTAGGGTCAATTTTGATAGAAGCCAATTAATCTACCAGTATGTTTTTGGAGTGTGGGAGGAAATAGGAGCACCCGGAGGAAACCCATGCAAACACAGGAAGAACATACAAACTCCAAACAGCTAAGGTCATGGTCGGGAATTGAACTCATGACCCCAGTGCTGTGAGGCAGCAATGCTAACCACTGAGCCATGGTGCTGCCCACGGGATCCATTTTAATTTTGTTGAACATTATTTCTACATGAATGACTGAATACCAACTTAAAATGAATTTATCCAAAACAGAACGTGTAATCTTTCCACCTAGAGCCTAATAACTGATCTTAGACAGAAAAGAGGTCCGACGACTGTAATGCTAACCGTTACATAGTGTCAAAATCCACCATGTTCTCCCCAAAGCCTCAGCTACAATCCCCATGCCTGTCCTCATTGTACCTCTCTGGCTCAGGACTTGTGCTTCAGTGCATGTGGTAAATCTTTACCCAGAGCTGATCTTGCTTCTTTGCAGGAAAGACAGTGGCAGTCAAATTTAGCCTGTGTTACAATGTTTCCTTCTTGCTCATGAGATATCTTCTGATCCCCTATTACAGTTCACAAGTAGTAATATGGATATAGATAAGCTCATTGATTAACAAAAAAATTGTGGTTGCAAGTAAGTTTCAATTAAGCTGACATCACAAGGCCATATACATCTAAATGAATTAAATCAGCAACTTTACTGAAGTAATAAATCAGTCAACTGTTTTTCATTCAAGATGCACAAAATCTTATAATATCTAAAATATAAGCTAAACCAATAATGCCTAAATACATTGGGCCAATCAACATTAATCAGCAAGGCTTAATAAATCAAATAAAAAAAATCATCACGCTTGAAGGATCACTACAGCTATGCTTATGTCCAATGTAATAAATGCACTCAGTATAGCCATAATACAGGGACACATGATTGTGTTTTAATATGTACCATGTTTATTGACATCAGAAATAAAAAAAAGATGCTAAACATACCTTCTATGTTAAAAAAAAAATACAAAGATCTACATAGAGCATAAATAAAACGGTCAAAAACAAAATAAAAATTGAATAAATTAATAATTTATGCGGTTATTTCACAACGACTCGTAAATTAGAAACACGGATCTGTTAATATTACAGGCTATACATTCCATGTTGTAACAACATTGCACATGGGGAACAGAAATATTTCTGAAAACTTCTAATGCGAGTGACCTTTCAGCATCCAGGAGTTAATATACTGCGAAGAAAATGTGTTGCAAGTCCACTCTGGCATCTAAAAGGTTAAATAATGACAGCAAGGACATTGGTTAATAGTCGGGACCCTCTACATCAGAGATGGGATCTGTGGTTCTACAACTGTTTAAATAATCTGTGTTGTTCTAATAGAGATGCTCAAACATTTTCAACCTCATTAAAAATTTTACAGGTTTAAATGTCTCGAACAAGTTTGCAGGGAGCCGATTTGATTTTAGGCATCTAAATTTGCGTCTGGCATTCAAAACGTTACAATAATTATAAAAGTTGGTATGTTCAAGCAAATTTTTTATAGAAATGTAATTTTTTTTTTTTTTTAAACAGTGAGCATTTTTGTGTTCAAAGTCTGCGCTTGGTTAATTGCATTAGAAGAGAGATAAATGTAACCATTTAATCTCTATTTTTTTTTTTAGCTAAATTGAACCATGTGCAAACCAGCTCAAACATGGCCGAATCCAACCAGCAACGCACAAATTTAAGTTACATATTTAAATCTATCTAAAGTTCATGAATTGCCTTTGAGTTTTCCAAACTTTAAATACGATGTGACGGAACAGTTCGAGAAATAGTCTCAAAGGTTTTAAGCATCTCTAGTTGTAAACATTCTGATGATAAAATAACCTGTAAATAACCAGATTATCCTCCCATACATCCCAAACATTTTCACTGTTCAAATCGGAGCGCCTCTGAAGGAGAGTGTCTAGATCCCGCAGGGCTGTGTCTAGATCCCGCAGGGGTGTGTCTAGATCCCACAGGGGCGTGTCTAGATCCCGCAGGGGTGTGTCCAGCACTTTTGAAGGACTAGGACACACCCAACGCCTTTCACTTCCAAAAAACCCCCCATAAAACAGTGGCAGGTGAACGTGGCGCATCAATCCCTTAGAATGACAACTGTCCCTTCTAAATTGGGACAGTTAGGGGTTATGTCACTTAAACTCCTTCAAGGCAACAGAGACCTCTGTAGGGTATAACAAAAACAGACTAATAAAAACATAAAAAAAACAAAAAAAACAGCAACATTAGAACACAATGGGCACAATTCATCTTCGGACAAACCCTGAACGCAATGTGCATTTAAAAAAAACGCAGGTAACTTGTACGCAGGTACGCCCATTCTTCGAATCAAAGCGGATCTCTAGATACGTTTCCATTTGACTCTGGGGTATAAGTACGCTCTGCCTATACGATACTTGCCGTATATATAGACAGACAGAACACAGTGCAGGATACGTACATGTATATGTGCAATATAAAAGCCATCAGAACGCATGCAAGAAAAAAAATTCTATAAAATAAATTAATAACTCTTAATACTATAATCATATATAAAAATATGTGTTTTTAAATACATAAATCAGGATGTTCTAAATGCGAACTGTACATAAAATGCATTTTTATAGTTTGTCTCTTGCAAACACATGTTCTGCGCTATCTGGTGGCGCGCATACGTGTAGTCATCACTATCAGTCGGTGCTTACACCTGCCCTGTAGCTGGTGCAAGTGATACGGACGCATTTGTATAGGCGTGACCAGCTTGCATGGGGCGTGGCTATAATATTAAACAGTGCTTGGCTGCTCTCCAACTCTTCCTAGCCCCATAATATACATGGGCAATGCTGCGTGCACTATTGTTAGGTGCACACAGACACAGCTCTCCCTTTTCAAGCAGAGCCGTGTGAAGCAGGGTCAGGGTCCAGCCACCTCAATTATATAGTGCCCCAGGCTTGTAGGGGGGTTTCCAGGCACTAGAACCCCCCCCCCCCTCGGTTTGCCTATGCCTTCCCTCACCCGTTCCGCCCCTTCAAGTCATAGGCAGTCGTGTCATTTGCGTTCAGGCATGAATTGGATGCAATTGCGTACATTGCTTAAGTCCCTTTCTGGCCTATTTCACGATAGATGCACCGCGCAAATGGACTGATGTCCGAAGATGAATCGGACCCAATATGTGCAAACAAATTAGTGACCAGTGAAACTCAGACATTCATTTAGTAGACTGTACTAGAAAACAGACAATCTAATTGTCTGCAATGGGTGACAGAATTCTTGTCTGCATCGTTACTTAAAAAACAGGTTTCAGAAATGTCCCATTTAATAAATAAAACAAAAACAAGGAGGGATATATCTGAAAACTGACGCAGAGCAGCCAAAGATTCCAAACTTCCATACAGTACAGTTACAGGGATATTTTTGCCAATAACCCAGCACCAGTCTGGACCTCGTGGTTTTATCTTGCAAGGACATTTATTTCACAATACACAATATTAAAAACTGTATCCAGATGATATGGTTTCCATTTACAAACCAGTGGAATGAAGCAATGAATTGGAAACCAATGATGGAATCACAGTATCTGAAATCTGGACTCACAGGTCAAACATCCATCGTTTGTCAGTGCTAATACAATATAAAATACATGTGTTCGTTTATATACATATTTGGATATTGCAGACCACAGTGTTTTGTCTGAAACATGGCCAATAGTTGTGTTATGCAATGTAATATCCTTTAAAACCTCTGTACAGATTAGTCTCACAATCCTCTACTCTTAAACTGAACACACCGGAGGCAGCCATTTTGTTAGATCCCAGCCTATGAATTCACTAGAAAACAGCGACATAGCTGAGGCAGCCATTTTGTGAGCTGAATCATTATGGTGAATGCAGTCTATCAATTCCAGGCTCTTTTTGCCTTAGTAATGCCATCTGTTCCTAGTGACTTCTGGTTCCTCTCACAAAATGGCTGCATCCACAAAACGCCCGAGTTATGTCGCTGCTTGTTAGTGAACCGAAATCTCAGTCATGAATATTGGTTCAGCCCACAAGATGGCTGCCTCCGCCATGTGCAGGCGACAGAGGTTCTAAATAAAATTTTAAAACAAATGATACTTTCATTGCAATACATCTTCTGAATGGCTCTGCTTCTTCAGATAACCTAATCCCTAACGCACTTATTCACACAGAAACAATTCTACTATCCACAGTTTTCTAAATTTGTTTAGATATTTTTCTCATACTTGACTATTTTTAGGCACTGAAGTCCTGGACAGGGGGCGTGACTAGAGGGCAGGCAGGGGACAGGGCACGGTCAATCGCGTTGCCAAAAATAATGTTTTGATGCGGGGGACGGGGCCAAAATAACATGATTCATCGCGAAGCGCATTATTTTGACCAGGTATTTGCCGGATGCAGGAGACTTGCCTGCTCTCCTTGGAGTCCGGGAGACCGACCCGGATTTCGGGAGTATCCCGGACATTCCGGGAGAGTTGGCAAGTATGATTTTTCTTTTTTTTTTTTGCTGAACAGATTAATAAAAAAAAATAAAAATGGTGTGTTTTAGCGTTGGTGATGTTTGAAGATCTATATAAGAGACACTTCCCAATATGCATTTTTTGGGTGAAGGGGTTTGAAAAAGGCACACCAGGTGTCCACTACCAAATACAGCCACAACAACTAAAATTATAGTGCAAAGATTAATCAGCTTTAATCTCCGGGTTATCTATCGCTGCCACTCACAGACATTGGTAGTGTAGCATGCTGAGAGGAGAGAGGACGTGCTCGTCAATTCATTGTCTGGTTCACTCACCCGGGATTGTATCAGCACAGTGTTTCGATATATGGCCGTACGGTTTATACATGACAAAAATCTACAACAGGGGGGCCCTGTAAGACATTTAAAATCTATATGGCTATTGACGGGAGTTTGTGAATGAAGGATTTGACGATGAAAAGAAGATTATTTGCAATGTATTGTAATTCATGTCTGCTTGTGTTGGAAAAACAATAAGATTATAATTATCTCTAACCTATCTACTTGTGAGTTGGTGATTTTAGCAGAGATGTTTCAAGGGAGTTAGAAAGGATAGATGAGGTTAATAGGAATTCTCACAATATAACGGCTTCTTTTTTTTTTTTTTACAATTTTTTAAACAATATTGCAGCACTCTGCAAATCCGTTAACGTAATGATAAGATGATCTACAGATTTTTCTAGGAGTTTTGTTTTTCATTATTCTAGTGCCCTATGGTTTAGTTTAAATGTGTACAATAGCTTTGCATGTCGCTTGGAATATCCTATAGATTGTAAGCTTGTGGGCAAAGCCGTCTTTCCGCTCTGTCTGTAATACACAGTATTGTTTGATTTATTGTAAAGCGCTACAGAATTTGCTGGCGCTATATAAATAGATGAAGATGATGATCTGCATTTAACAAGAGAGTGCATCAGCTTTATGGCAAATTATACGTGTTTTTTCTATCTTTGTATAATATAGCATTGACATTGACATGGCCATTTTATTAATCCCCATTTAGTGTAGACGGCTGTGGGAATACAGGTGTTAAGATTTAGTGATTATTATAATCATAGATTTGTAAGGAACCACAGTTCTCCGCAGCGCCGTACAGAAAAGAAAACAGGACATACATAAAACAAGGACATACAAGGTAGACAAAATAAATGCAGACATGAAATCAAAGGGTATGGAGGACCCTGCTCATTAGAGAGCTCACATACTAAGTGGAAGAGGGCACAGCTGTAACAAGAGGAGCGAGTGTGGCTTAGAGTGGAGATTGGGATGGTGGTGAGGGTGCATTAGTGTGAATAGTATCATCAGGAGAGATAGATGGGTTTTTAGAGACCATCTAAAGATTTGAAGGCTGTGGGAAAGTCTGATTGAGCATGGTAGGGAATTCCATAACTGGGGAGCAGCACAGGAGAAGTCTTGTAGGCGGGAGTGAGAGGTGGTTATCAGAGACTAAACAAGGCGCAGGTCAGAGGTAGATCTAAGAGGGAGAGACAGAGAGTATTTTGATATGAGATTTGGGATGTGTGAAGGAGTGGTGTAGTTGAGGACTTTGTAGGTAAGGGTAAGAAGTTTTAAATGGATTCTGCAGGACACAGTGTATGGATTTGCAAAGTGGTGCAGCAGATGTGGAGCGGTGAGAGAGAAAGATCAGTCTTGCAGCAGCATTTAGGATGGATTGAAGTGTGGATATATGAGTGTCAGGAATGCCAGATAGCAGGAGGTTGCAGTTGTCAAGAGGGGAGATAATGAGAGAATGGATAAGAGGTTTTGGTAGCATGTTGAGTAAGAAAAGGGTGTATTCTGGCAATGTTTTTAAGGTGGAGTCGGCAAGACTGGGAGAGAGTCTGGATGTGAGGAATAAAGCAGAGGGTGGAGGCCGGTGAGACACCAAGGCAGCGGGCTTGGGAGACCGAGGAAATTGTGGTGTTATTGACAGTGAGGGAGATTTGAGGGCAGGTGGTGACTCTGGCAGGAGGGAAGATTATAAGCTGTGTTTTGGACATGTTGAGCTTTAGGTAGCGTTGGGACATCCATGTGGAGATAGCAGAAAGACAGTTGGTTACACAAGATAGTACAGAAGGGGAGAGGTCAGGGCAATTGATATAGATTTGGGTGTCAACAGTGTAGAGGTGGTACTAGAGGCCGAATGAGCAAATTGGTTCCCCAAGAGAAGACGTGTATAATGAAAAAGGGGCCAAGAACAGAGCCTTTTAGAGAGTCGAGAATGGAATGAGAGGAGAGAAAGTGAGACAAGTGTTTGTACACTAATCGCTCAAGTAGTTTGGAGACAAAGGGGAGGAGAGAAATAGGGCGGTAGTTGGAGAGAGAGGCTGGATGGAGAGATGGTTTCTTTACAACAGGTGAGATGAGCACATGTTTAAAGGAGGATGGGAATGTGCCAGTGGAGAAAGACAGGTTGAAGAGGTGAGTTAGAGGTGGGGTACAGTGGAGGAGAGGGAGCGGAGACGTTGGGGGGAATAGGGTCCAGGGGACGGGTTGTAGGGTGAGATGATAAGATGAGTGCAGAGACTTTGTTTTCAGTTACTGGAGAGAATGAATTAAGGGTGGACTGGGGAGTGTAGGATATATATATATATATATAGTGATAGAATTAAAGTGGCTATTTACTGGGAAAGAAATGGCATAAAAACAATCTTTATTTTTCCGTAGAGTAAAAAAAAGGTCTAATAAAATGCCTTGTCCTGACCACAAAACAGAGTTACAATTGCGAGACCAAGACTTGCACTGAATTATAAAAAGAAAACAACAAATAAATAAAGTGTAGGCAGCGATATCAGAATCGTAATGAGCCCAAATCTCTAAAATTTCACACATGGTTCACTAAACAAGGCCAGGATGTCAGGATGTCCTGGAAAAGTGCTAAAATGTAAATGTGCCTATACTCTATAGTGAAAGTAGTGTGTCATTAAAAACAAATGCAAATTAGTGACCAGATCAGCTGAGGACAAATTGTCTCTAAATTTAAAAACTGACGAGGTGGCCCCTCATCCCCCAAACTGAAAAAGGCAAAACACGACCCCAAAAATTCACAGCCCATCCACAGGGTGGCAGCAGAGAGGCGATATCCACAGGGTGACTAAAATATCTAAAACGTAAAAGATCACAGTGTTTCGTTACCAATAGTGGCGATAATTAGGCAGCTTCACACAAATCTACGGCAAGCGCTCACATTGTATCTTATTTTGGGACTGTAACCCATCTGCTACGTAAATAATAATAATGAATACGTAGAGTAAAAAAATAAATACGCCCTAATACTTTGTCAATGGAGACATTTATGAAAACCTGGTGCAAAGATTACAGGTACTGTAACCCCTAGCAACAAATCAGACTAATTGTTCTAGTTCTAGCAATACGACTGGTTGCTATGGGTTACAGCACATTATTTGCATAAATTCATACGCACTAGCTCTCAGAAAAGTCCCCCAATGCGGTGGCCACGCCAAGTAGGTTACATACAATATGGAAAGACTTCTGAACACGTATGTGTTTTAGTGGCACGTATGTAGATGTGTCTGATTAACAGTCCTAAGATTTTCTTTCCCGGCGCCCTATCCCGGCTATTGCTGCTCAAAGGTTTTAAGCAGTCACCAGACAGCCACCTGTCTACAAAGAGCTTCTACAGGTTTCACACATTATAAAGATAAAAAAAAAACTAAACAAAATAAAAACACATTTTTAAACTCAGTTCAGATGCACCTTCTGCGGAGAACATAGTTACTCTTCGCGACAGGGAATACTTGTGAGGACAACACGCAGAAGGATGCATTTATGAAAACTAGTGCACAGGAAACATGTTGTAACCAGTAACAACCAATCAGACATTTGCTTTCATTTTCTACACTGCTCTAGAAAGACTATAGCTAGAATCAGATTGGCTGTTGCTCTCGCAGGAGGTGCAGTGGCAGAAAGACCCGAAGGTAAGGGGGATGAGGAGGGGGGGGTGGGGGGGATTTGTAGCTCACAGCACACTTTTACACTTTCCTTGTGTATTACCTTTCAGAGACGTTCCCCTACGTGTCAAACTTTTGCCGTGGACATTGTTGAAGTTAAAAGTGGCGATTCAAAGGCACATCTAAAATAGTAACTGTGATTTGTTCCTAAAACAACCAAATTTGAGATTATACATTGGGGTGTACTATCAACAGACACTTCAGCTGAGAGATTCTCCTACGGTCTATTTAGAAGGAAGCCCGTTTCTGTTATATACTGTAAGAGGTGAACCAGTATTTATGGGAATACAGCAGCCAATGACATCACTGAGAAGGCTGCCTATCAATGCACTAGGAACCAGTGACATCACGTGCATCGATAGGCTGTATGACTGCCTCCACCGTCTGTACGTAGTAGGTGCACATCAAATATAATACTCAGTGTTATTTTAGCTATAAGAAGCCATCAGGTGTCCAAATGCAAACTGCAGTCCATCGAAGTGATAAATACGCAAGTGTTCAGACTGAAGCACTTGGTGACCTACAAAGTGTTCAGTATTCTGCCAAGAGGCAAAGACCCCACCACGGGGTAACTGGGGGAGGCAGTCCAGCTAATGAAACAGCAGCAGCAGCATGAAATTCATTCAACATGGTCAGCTGGTACAACCATAACATGGAGGCTCGAGCTCGCCAACCCTTCTCAGTGTTCGGTGGGTGGCATCTATCACTGCTTTCCGCTCTTGGCAGGCTCCGAAGACTGGCGCACGTCTGTCCATTCCTGCATGGTGTTCTGCAAGGCTTGGGTCTTCTCTTTGTCCACTTGAACATAGTCCACCTTTTCGTCGGAGGCTACGGAGGATGTGGAAGGCTGTACACAATATAGAGATAAGGATATCACAAGATGAACTCAAGCTGGATAATATGTAAGGAGAACATAACAGGGAAGGACTAATCAAGGGAGCAAATGAACAGTTCCCCCCCACCCCACTGATAACTTTTTATTTATCTGTTTTTACAGGAGATTATCAGCACTTAGTGGTGTGAGGACCGTCCTCTAGGGCTGTATTTAGTGAACACAGCAGAGTAGACAATGTATATAGCACAAGCAGGGAAAGCGGATGGTGACCCAAGGCCACAGTCCACCCAACCCCCGGACTGTCACCCTTTGCTAAGGCTAAACCTGGACAAGTGTCTGCTGCAGCAACTGCAGCCCACCCAATACATCCCCGTACCCACCACATAGAGTCACAATGACCGATATGTGCACATAAATCTATGCAAGAGACTAAACTAATTTATCAGAAAAGCTGAACATAGTTTCTGCACAGTGAGGTACCCGGAAAACTAAGGAGGCAGTTGGTGCTGATGCCACCAGAGTCTGGAAGGATGGCAAGTCAGGGGATGGGTACTGCCAGGTTACTACGTGCAGTACTGTCCTAGGGAAATACCCAATTCATTTACAGCTCTGTGTTGTACTCCAAAAACCTACTTCTGCATTGTAGACAAGGGGCCTGATTCATTAAAGATCTTAAATTAAGAAGTTTAATATTTCTGTCTCCTGGACAAAACCATGTTACAATGCAAGGGGGTGCAAATTAGTATTCTGTTTTGCACATAAGTTAAATACTGACTGTTTATTCATGTAACACACAAATATCAACTTTAAATTTCAGTGTACAAATAAGATATCAAGTATTTGTGTGCTACATGACAAAACATGTAACATGGGTTTGTCCAGGAGACTGAAAAAAGACGTTTCTCAAGTTAAGATCCTTAATGAATCAGGCCCTAGATCACTATTTATATTATATGTATGACAGAAAAAGAATTACATGTGCACTATAACTGCTCAGTTTACCCAACTATAAGACTTCTTTAGGCTAAACACATAAATACATAATATAAGGAGTTACTGCAAGGACATTTTTGCTTTTGGATTAATTCTGCGACAATATAACACTCACGTAATAAACGTTGCAATGTTAGTGGAACAATATTTCTTTAACCAGTCTACAAATAAATAGTCTTGTTACTGGACAAAAACCGGGTTATTAGTGTTCGGTACCTTCCTGTGAGGCGTAGGCGACACCGGCTGAAAGTCTAACGCCAGATAATCCACACTGCCTGTGCTCTTCTTCTGAGCCGGGCTGTTGGTGCCGCTGTTCCCAGGAGAGGCGGAGACAGGATTTTGCTGGAGGGGGAAGAAGTGAAAGGAGAGGATACTGAGTTTGTCACCTAGGCAAAGACCTAGGGCCTAGAAGGGTTTATAGCTGTCCTCCTAGTTGCGATATAAATAAACATTATGATACTCAAGGTAGAGAGTAATATGGATGTCAGAATGAAACCATAAAACTACAAAATGTACATGCAAAGTTTGCTTTATTTAAAGTGGACCCTTCACCCGCAGACAACGGAGGCAGCCATTGGTGGGCCAAGCTCTTATACATGAGAGTGCAGCCTATGACTTCATTATGGATTAGAGACTGAGAAAATCAAGGGGAGAGCTCCCATTCATTGACGTAGGGAGAGTGAGGTAGATACTGGGTAAGGTCTAATACCAAGGTGTAACTGGGCCCATTATACCTGGGTACTAGACCCTGGTATGTGTATAAGATATATTCTCTGGAAAGGGCTGTGTGACATGATAGAGCGATACAACTAAAACAATAATAATAATACTTTGTGTTTGGTTTCTTATTGCTTGCCTGATGGAGCGAGTGGGAACACTGGGTGGCAGACGGGTGGTCGAGGCGGAGCTTGTGTCGTGGCGCAGTGTCTGGGTAAACTAATCACTGACCAATGAAGAGTCAGAACTCCGGCACGTGTCCCAAGCACAGCCAGGAACTCTCAGTTTTGATTGGTCGGTGATGGCGCCATGCTATCGGCACCGGGTCCAGACTGCCTGCCCAGCAGGCAACACTGAGGGATCAGCTAAGTCCTATAGTGAATCCCTGTCTCTCTCTAACTGGAGGGGGCTGGGGTGAGGGGCACGAGGCACCCCTTGCTCTGAAAAGAAGGTAGGAGAAAGACAGAAGGACTCAAGGGGGTAATTCAGATATCACTCAGCTGTGGTCAGTATTTCATGGTGGTATAAACTAAGGCCGGGCACTCCTGGTATAATCTAATGGGGCAGTGTTGATATAAGAGGACACATTGCTTGTATACTCTCATGCACAACAGATTAGCCTTGGCAGGGTCAATCTAATCCAGCAGGGTCTTAATCTCAGCTCCCATAACTTAAATTCTAACACTTATTGCAACCTTCCTGGTGTAACGCTTACCCTGCAACTAATCCCATCATATTACATTTGTTGTACATTTATCCAGTCTGCTGAATGGTCCAATACCCAGTTTCATTATTCGAGCTCAGCATATTGTAACCCAGGAAGATGCAGCATCCAGAGGCCTCTCTACCACATTACAATGTATAACCTACCATTGCAACATAATTCTCCTCGCTGTCCCCTGAGCTGGTGCTGGTAATACTTTGTGCGGACACTGGGCGGCAGTATTGAGACGAGCTGGATTTCAGCGAGTGCCTGTAAATAAAATGTATTATCAATTACGCTTAGTCACCCATTAGAGACTGTAGAAGTCACTTTATTGTTTTCATTAGACATCGGAAAACGGACACCTCCCCTACCAAAGTGTATCGTGTAATCATAACTATTGTCAACCTAAGTGAACTATCACCCAACCCCCACAATGTAACCAAAACAGCCGGGGGATGCGATCTGCGACTCGTACGTCACTTCTGTAATGGACAATTGTGCTGTTACTAAAGTGTAGCAGTACTGACACATTGGGGGATATCGTGTGGCCAGGGCATTGATTGGATGACCGTGGCAACTGTCCAATCAGTGCACTTGACACAAGATAACCCGAGAAGAGTCAGTAGAGCTGAATACCCATTACAGAATCTCCAGGGTGGGACAGAGGTCCCAGAAACCCAAAACTTACAATGTGCACAGAATAGAAGAATAAACACAACATGTACACCCCAACCAACGTCATGGTCACCCCGGGGGAAGAATCCATTGGTACTCACGTTTGTCTGGACCAGGATTTAGTGACTGGAGATTTGAAGGGAAGTTCATCAATGATGGTGGTCGCTCTGAGATCCAGAGGAGTTGGTTTTGCTGTGGATTTAAAAAAAAAAAGAGAGTTTAAGAATCTAATGAACAGAAACAATTTAAGCAGCTGATTTATGTTTAAACAATCTGCTAATTTTAATATATTGCCGGAGGCACTGTAGGGTTTGATTACAATCCTGTTAGATTATAGAATATATAGGCAGACAGAGAGCGAGAGAGCAAGCAAGAGAGCCAGAGAGAGAGCGCAATTACTAGAGTGAGCGTCAGAGCAAGCATGAAAGCCAGAGAGAGAGCGCATGAGTGTCAGAGAAAGAGTGAGTATGAGAGGGACAGCGAGCATGACAGCGAGAGTGCAAGAGAGAGCGCGAGTGCCAGAGAGCGAGCACAAGCACGAGAGCAAGCACGAGAGCCAGAGAGCCAGAGAGCAAGCACGAGAGCCAGAGAGCAAGCACGAGAGCTAGAGAGCCAGAAAGCAAGCACAAGAGCCAGAGAGCCAGAAAGCAAGCACAAGAGCCAGAGAGCCAGAGAGCAAGCACAAGAGCCAGAGAGCCAGAGAGCAAGCACAAGAGCCAGAGAGCAAGCACAAGAGCCAGAGAGCAAGCACAAGAGCTAGAGAGCCAGAAAGCCAGAAAGCAAGCACGAGAGCCAGAGAGCAAGCACAAGAGCCAGAGAGCAAGCACAAGAGCCAGAGAGCAAGCACAAGAGCCAGAGAGCAAGCACAAGAGCCAGAGAGCAAGCACAAGAGCCAGAGAGCAAGCACAAGAGCCAGAGAGCAAGCACAAGAGCCAGAGAGCCAGACAGCAAGCACGAGAGCTAGAGAGCCATAGAGCCAGAAAGCAAGCACAAGAGCCAGAGAGCCAGAGAGCAAGCACAAGAGCCAGAGAGCAAGCACTAGAGCCAGACAGCAAGCACGAGAGCTAGAGAGCCAGAGAGCCAGAAAGCAAGCACGAGAGCCAGAAAGCAAGCACGAGAGCCAGACAGTAAGCACAAGAGCCAGAGAGCAAGCACAAGAGCCAGAGAGCAAGCACAAGAGCCAGAGAGCAAGCACGAGAGCCAGAGAGCCAGACAGCAAGCACGAGAGCTAGAGAGCCAGAGAGCCAGAAAGCAAGCACGAGAGCCAGAAAGCAAGCACAAGAGCCAGAGAGCAAGCACAAGAGCCAGAGAGCAAGCACAAGAGCCAGAGAGCCAGAAAGCAAGCACGAGAGCTAGAGAGCCAGAGAGCAAGCACAAGAGCAAGCACGAGAGCCAGAGAGCCAGACAGCAAGCATGAGAGCTAGAGAGCCAGAAAGCAGGCACGAGAGCCAGAGAGCCAGAAAGCA
Organism: Mixophyes fleayi; assembly: GCF_038048845.1. Lineage (NCBI taxonomy): Eukaryota > Metazoa > Chordata > Amphibia > Anura > Limnodynastidae > Mixophyes > Mixophyes fleayi. The sequence goes on from NC_134403.1 coordinate 19,192,638, forward strand.
AGCATGAGAGCCAGAAAGCAAGCATGAGAGCCAGAAAGCAAGCACGAGAGCCAGAAAGCAAGCACGAGTGGCAGAGAGCGAGCACGAGTGCCAGAGAGCCAGAGAGCGAGCAGAAGAGCCAGAGTGAGAGCCAGAGCGAGCATGAGAGCTAGAGCGCGAGAGCGCAAGCACAAGAGAGCGAGCACCCGAGCGCACCAGAGCCAGAGAGTGACAGATAGACAATGTGAGACAACAGGCGGACATAGGATATGAGACAGACAGGAAATATACAGATATAAATAAAGTTATTGTAATTCTTTTCCTATCTTATTATAATTTCCTCTTTTTAACGATCCTCTCGTTATAGCACCAGACTTGGTGCTATAACTGTCTTCTAAGCTGGCATTATATAGAGTACTTCTACCAGTCACATTGTGTATTCTGTAACTGTTCAAGGATATTCGGATACACGAAACACAAGCGTAATGTGTTCTCTCTGCAGTTTCACATATAGCCAATATGTACTGCTGTAAGGCTGGAATATATCTCCTTATACACGTAATGCTAGGAGTCTTATGTATTATAAATGCTATATTAATCTATATAAATCAGGCCTGCTCACAGGGATTTCCAAGACTTCACACCAGACAAGGACCAGGTCATTATTGATCGTCTATATTAGGATACAGATGACAATGCCAGACTGGAAAACACTAGGGACACAGTCATGAGTATGCTTCATTTTTAAAAAAAAAATAAAATCCATTTTAAAATCCTACGCTATGTGGATCCTACAATCTATACAGGACATTTATGTTAGCTAGGAGACTGCAAGTCTGTTACTTAGACTGATGTTTGCTAATGACCTGAAAGTCGTGCAAGATAGACATGCCCCTAATTCATTAGCAGATTTTTAAGATAGAATATGCAAATGAATGGGAAAGACGGCATACTGGACAGTTTTCGCTATGCGTAAACGCTCCCATTATTTCAGACATAGTCAGCAATGTACCCAATAATGAGATGCTATTTAACAAACCCAATATATGTAGCCCTGTGTCGGAGTTACCTTTCCTATCTGGCTTCAGGTTCCGGTTGACTGGCGGAGGCAGGATCTCGCTCGCTCGAGTTGGTCTCTGACACAGGGAGGCCGTACTTCCTTTGCGTGCGGGAAGCGTGGCCGAGGAAGATCCCAGGAAGTCAAAGTGATGCGGCCCGGGGCTCATGGGGATGTAAACGCTCTGAGCATTGTCGTTCAGCTTCTCCGAGATGAACTGAGAGGAAGAGCCGGGGTTCATGGGCACGTAGTTGTCTTCAGAATCTGCGCTCTCGGACCGTGTCATGGAGGCTTTAGTTTGCTGCATGAAGGGGCACACACAGAAGGAAACTTTACAATTCTATAAAAAAAATAACATTAACTGATTAGCCTATCATTTCCCCCAGGCCGGGGCTGTGCCCTGTGTCTACTAGTGAGTGGTGGAATGGAACAACACACACAGGGTATATATACACACTTCTATGGGCAGCACTGTGGCTTAGTGGTTAGCACTTCTGCCTCACAGCTCTGGGGTCATGAGTTTGATTCTCGACCATGGCCTTATCTGTGTGGAGTTTGTATGTTCTCCCTGTGTTTGCGTGGGTTTCCTTCGGGTGCTCCTGTTTCCTCCCACATTCCAAAAACATACTAGTAGTTTAGTTGGCTGCTATCACATTGACCCTAGTCTGTGTGTGTATGTGTGTGTCTGTGTCTGTGTATGTTAGGGAATTTAGACTGTAAGCTCCAATGGGGGCAGGGACTGATGTGAGTTCTCTGTACAGCTCTGCGGAATTAGTGGCGCTATATAAATAACTGATGATGATGATGATGATGATGATATTACACCCATTTAATACACTATAAGACAGAGTTGATGCCTGTATACATCTATATTATACCCATTAGACTATACTCACTGTAAAAGCATAACCTGTGAACATAAAATGCCACAATATTTTAAAGAGTAAAAATGTTATGCTGCAAAAACAAAATGTATTGTGACCACTTCCCATTCATTTTGGAAAGTTGGGGTCTGTCGCTGAGCAAAGCTCATCACACCAGCTCCATAACAGGGATAAACAATTAGGTAGTGGGTCTGAGTGCACCCACCCAAATGCCCCAGGGGGCTGTGGAGTCTGCCTGCTGCGAGCATTGTGACCATCACAAAGCCATAAGTGGTCCCTATTCCACTACGGCACTCACATGGTTAACTAATCCTCTAAATGCCGTAAGCACCAGAGAGGACAATAACTCACCAGAGCCTGCGCGCTCTCCTGTCTGGAGCCATATAGACAAACATGCAGACAGCACCAGTCAATTTGCAGTAATGCAGCTTGAATGATGGCTGAAGTTAAAGGGAGCAGAGGGTTTTACTATTTCCCTCCACCATGACTGGCTCTCTCCTGGCACCTCAGCTCCCTATCCCTTGTATTGGGGACCTCTGCAGTCGGCTGCAGGAACACTGTGTGTGCTGGAAACCAGCAGATGTCTGCAATACAAGTGCCTGCAAGGAATCACTGCGACTTACAATCAGAGAGAGATTATTAAGGGAGGGAAGCCCTTGTGGACCAGATTTACACCACAGACTGACATGTGAGGCACAAAACTAGAGCTAATTGTAAAGTTAAGTAATACAATATGTTATATTTGTGGTAGTTCATATACAATGCAGACAGTCATCTGATAGATAGCTATATAAATAGATGATGATGATAGTAAACAATACTGTATATGGTGACCAGTGTACAAAGCAGATCCCAATCCTGATGGCTAGTACACAATACAGACCCCAATAATGGTGGCTAGTATACCAAGCAGAACCCAATAATGGTGGATAGTATACAAAACAGACCGCAATCCTGTTGGCTAGTTTACCAAGCAGAATCCAATCTTGATGCCTAGTATACCAAGCAGAACCCAATAATGGTGGATAGTATACAAAGCGGACTCCAATACCAGTGGCTAGTACACAAACAGACCCCAATCCTGTTGGCTTGTATACAAAGTAGACCCCAATATTTATGGCTAGTATATAAAACAGACCACAATCCCGATTGCTAGTACCCCAAAAAGACCCCAATCCTGTTGGCTTGTATACCAAGCAGAACTCACAAGTGATGGCTAGTATACCAAGCAGACCCCAATTTTAATGGCTAGTATACAAAGCAGACCCCAATCCTGGTGGCTAGTATACCAAGCAGAACCCAATAATTGTGGCTAGTGTATCAAGTACACTCCAGTGATGGCTAGTGTACCAAGCACATCCCTATCTTGATGGCTAGTATACAAAGCAGACCCCAATCCTGGTGGCTAGTATACAAAGCAGTCCCCAATAATGGTGGCTTGTGTATCAAGCACACCCCAATAATGATGGCTAGTATACAAAGCAGACTACAATACCGGTGGCTAGTACACAAAGCAGACCCCAATCCTGTTGGCTAGTATACAAAGCAGACCCCAATTTTGATGATTAGTATACAAAGCAGACCCTATCCTGGTAGTATACCAAGCAGAACCTACAACTGATGGCTAGTACACAAGCAGACCCCAATCCTTGGATACAGAGCAGACCACTTCCTAGCCAGCTGCTGAGTTCAGGAACATTATTAGTTCACTCCCCCGGTGACCTCCACTTCCTGCCCGACTTCAATGTAGAAGGTGCAACCGCGCATTATCCCCAGTGATCATGCACATTGTTCCTGCGGCTCTCGCCAGTGGCAGCACATAGCTACGGTGGAGGACAGTAGTTCTGTTCTCTCAGAACCGAGGACTCGTCGTGGGAAACCCAACCACTTTGGCTAAAGCACCATCAAAGGGGACTGTTCTTGTATATCTGAAACTCTTTACTATACTAAATGGCAGAGTTTCTAAAAATTTTGATTTATGGAAACAAAATCCATGAGACTTACGAGGTGTGCACCTGTCTGTGTACTCACCAGGTAAGAGTTGAACCCGTCATTGATAGATTCCACAGACTGCTCGGTGCTCAGATCTCCAAGCTGAGGGTAGTCATAGGCTTCACAGGAGGAGGCTAATGGAAAGGAATGAACGTAACAGGTCAACAGGATAAGAAAGAACTTAGATCCAAAACCCAGCAATACTGTACCCAATTGCCTTTTCCCCTTTATTTTCCATAAGCGGTACATCCCATATTCTTACTGGGAATGTCTGAAGGATTCCAGCCACCACCATACCATTGTTTGGGGCTTAATATTTAACTCACAGGGGGGAAATTCAATTCAACGGATGTTCCGCAGGACATCACCGCAATGTCAGGCTGCGCACAATGCCAGTGAGGAATCTCCGCTCAATGTTCTGAGCACCTCTATGTGGTACAAGGAAAAATTAGTGGAGATTTCAGACTGGATATCACATTGGAGTTTCTCTGTGGAAATGCATCGTGTTAAATTGAATCTCCTCCATGATCTTGGGATGCTAAACCGGATTGGTATAGAGTTATAGACACAGGTGAAATACCGCCACCCTTCTACAGAAAAATCCTCCCTGCGTCCTTCTGCTCAACACACGATGTACATGAATGTAGAGGTGTTCAAAGTGCCCGGCCAGCAGGAGAATGGCCTCCTGCTTACGGTATGGACTGTCAGAAACTCCGTTCTACAAACACTAGGACCAGAGTGGCAAATTTTTTCATGTAAGTAGTCAAAGTAACACTCCACTATAATAGTGACTCAATTTAAAGGGACAGAATTTTAGCTAAAGAGCCACCTGAAAGGATAACTTTACTTTAAATGAAAACTCAGGAGGTCCTTAGGATACACATCGGACATTTAAATTTGTCATTTTTTTTTTTTAATTAAAGTTTGCTAAATTTGGTAAATGAACACAGGTTGCAAGTGATGCTCTTCTATATAAAAATAGAACACTAATTGGCTTTATTATAGCCGACATACTATTGATTTAATTTCCTTTCAACAATTTTTTTTTTATAAACGTATACGTTAATAGCATCACATTTTTCAGCTTACTAGGTTTTGAGATGTACTCAGTCCCCCATCCAGTGGGGGAACTTTTACCGGAGACAAAAATGAATTGACAAAAGGTCCATAGGTCTGTATTTAGCTTCAGCTACTCCAAGCAATTCAATTATCAATTTATTCTACACAATGGCCTTTTTAAAGTTTACGTCTGTATGTATTCTTATTCTACCTACTTTTATATTTTTTTTGTTTCCTTTATAAAATTGTAAGCTCTTTGTGTCAGGAGCATCCTCTTGCATTTATTCTCTTTATTTTTTAATTGCTCTTGATACAATTTAGCAATAATAGATGATAAATGAAGACATACAAGGCCTTACCTCGGTGGCGTCTATTCTCCACGGCAGGCAAAGTGTTCCGCCTTGGAATGTTAACTGAAACCACCCCAATATTGTCTCCGTTACTCTGAGGACTTCCCCAGCGGGTTTCCGTCTGTCCTGGTTTAGGGGGCCGCGGAGGGGGAGCATTGTGGAAGTCATTGGAGGCAAGAGCCAACGCATTGTGGTTCTTGTCCAGGGCAAATGTCCGTGGTATTTGGTAAACCGAAAGAGGAGTCCCAGGGAGGTCGTAGGAGTCTGCTGAGAGTTCACTAAATTCTTTACAAAGAGCGTTACTAGGGGTTTTGTAGGTGTAAACGTCCTCGTTGTCCGATTCTAGCCCAGTAAGACTCGACTTTGTAGGCGTGTCCGAGCCGAAGCTCCTCGGGAGATCGTAGGCGCTATCCCTCAACTCGGAGCTGAGCCGGCTGGGCTTTGGTAAACTGTAAAATCCGTGGACTTGGCCACTCACTCCATTTAAGCAGTGTCCGTATCCCTGAGCCAGTTTCTGAACAGCCGTATCACTACGCATGAAAAAGGAGGACCGGGTGGCTTGTGAAAAACTGGCGCTTCTGAAATAATTTCAGAAATAAATTAAGCAATATTCAAAAGCAGCATGATACTTAAATGGAGAACTAGTGTGTATCATCACCTACCACAGCATTGGTCACCAACATCAACTAACAGTCTTGTAGACCCCACCAGTAAATCCACTTACCAGCTTATGGAGTTGAAAAAACAATGGGTGGATTCATAGCTGAATGCCATGTCTGAATGAGCAGCAGATGCGTGCGCTTAGCAGACAAGCCTCCCAGACACTTACGTCCAACTTGTGAACATGTACAAAACCTTTTAGTCTACGTGCTATGAATGTAGTTGCTACGAAGAATCATTTAATAACTTGAATAACTCGGCTAGTACTGCAGGAACAACATCCCCACATGCATACAAAAATAAGATCATTTTTCTACCTTTGCTACAACATATTCGGCAAATCCTATTGTATGACCGAGTGACTGATAAAGTCTCAATAAGCCTCTGCAAATAATTTGCAAACCTCTAATTACAAGCGGTTCGCTAGTTCAGGTGTTTGTCATCATCATAATCCGCTACGTTCACATGTCGCCCAAATAAAACCTCTTTTTCAGCCGTATCTGCGACAATGTCTCAGCCCAAATCTGTACGCAAGTGCTCAAACATGTCCTTACTATACATTGTTATATTACAACACACACTCCCTTCCCCGACACTCTTCTTCAGGCGTAAGGAGTAGCAAATTCCAAAAAGTCTCAGGTCGGAGTAGCCGCACACTAAGCAAACGGGCGTACGTCTCACTCTCAAATCAGGCCCAATAAGTTTTATGTAGCACATATATTTAGTGACATAATATAATAAATGTACAATGTGGAATTATTATTTAGTTTAGAAGGAGCTAAACCACCAGCTATAGTCTTCACTAGTCTGCAGGGTTTTGTTAAATAGGAAGAAGCACCTATTAATAAATAGATCTCTAGGTCATGCAAACCTTCCAACATTTACCTCTCCTAAATTGTGGAAACTGCCATGCCTTCTCCGGAGGGGGGTGTGCCACATTGGGGGGAGTGCCCACATCACAATGGGCGTGAACATCTCAACATGGTAAGCGGTAATATACCTTCTGAGACGTTGGGACAAACGTGCCCATTTGTGGCATGCCCCCCCCCCCCCCAATTGGAAATATTCTTCCGAATTTGGTACAGTTGAAAGGTATGCCCCATTTCCTGTAGTCTAAACCTTTTTGAGCCATTGGAATATCTCAGGAAAATTAAGACTGTTGACTAATATATATATATATTTATTACTCAACCGTCTTGATTTCCTGAGACTATATATATTGTATATCCTAAATGTTATTAGTCTTTCCGGTGAGGCAACTTGCATTTCAAGCTTAGTGGTAATGATTCTATAAGTAACCTGTGGTTTGTATTTCCTTTATTTAACACGGGATGGCCAGTCTGAGCCTGGTCACAATGCTTGTAGGAAATTCTTACATAATACATATCACCCTCACCTCATATTTTCTGTTTTCCGGCTCATACATTGGTGCAGGAACAGGTAGTCCTGGGGAGCGCTGGCGGAGAGCGTTGTCTGATGGATGTGGTTGGAAGGGGTCTCGAAGGTGAACAGGGTGGGCTGACTGGAGTGGGATGGGGCTGAGGACTTCCGTTCCCTCAGCAAGTGGTGCGTGGAGCTGAACTCCGCAGGAGAGGAGCGTGGACCGTGGTTCGCCGACTGCAGATTTCTCATTGAATCTATATGGGAGAAAATTATCATCATCATGAGGTGTTTTGCATATCAGCACCGACAAAGAAGGTATTAGGAACCTTCACCCAGTTCTACCATGTTAAAGTGCCATCCATTTCAATCTTAAAGTGCTATTCATTGTTAAAGTGCTATTCATTTCATTGTTAAGGTGCCATTCATTTCATTCTTAAAGTGCCATCCATTTCATTCTTAAAGTGCCATCCATTTCATTCTTAAAGTGCTATTCATTTCATTGTTCAGGTGCCATTCATTTCATTGTTAAAGTGCCATCCATTTCATTCTTAAAGTGCCATCCATCTTAAAGTGTTATTCATTTCATTGTTAAAGTGCCATCCATTTCATTCTTAAAGTGCCTTTGTCACATACACACGGCAGAAGCTGAAAGTTAGTGAATTGGTGAACATCTTGGTCAGGCAATCACACAAAGTAGGTATAAAGTCACCTCAGGCATATGGGAACAGATAAGCTGCCCTTTCATGAAAATGAGCTCAAACCACAGAATAGCTTCCTACACTGTGTGTAGGTGACAGAATCATTTTAAAGTAATTTACAATTTTACAAGTCAACTGTGAGATTATTAGATAGGCCTGAATAAATGAGTGCGCTGGTCCTTTATGTCTGACGTTTTATATAATAACAAATAAACAGCCCCTGGTCACTCGGGTCACAGGACATGTTTTGAGAGTGTTCCATGACAAAACGTTTTACTGGGAAGAAAACCACCTAGAACATACAACTTATTTTCATAACTTGGAGCTTTTACACATGGGTGTCGGACACATGTCCGTTAAAAACAATGTCCTGACATTTTGAACCCAACATTCCTCAAAAAAAAAAAAATAAAAGAAAGAAAAAAAACAAACCACAAAAGCCAACTTATGCTAAAAATAATAATAATAATAATAATAAGTATGAAATTGTGCAACCAAATTCGGTATAAGGCAAACAATTCGCTGAACAGTTTTAAAAATTGCATCTACCTCTAATATAACGTTTTTGCACCTAACGTGTTATGGAGAAATGTTTTTTTTAAAAAGTAAGGATTATTTTCCAGGTGCTCAGCCAACAACTCACCTCTCAGCACGGGGGTAGTATTATTTTAACAAACAACAAAAAAGATATGCATATATAGTGTATGTAAAAAAAAAACAGTCCTCTGTCCCTTTAACTGCACAGAGCAATGTCACAGTGTTCCAAAGATGTGAAATATTTTTTGGTGATGAATTTTTTTCTCCTTACACTTTATACAAATTTAACTGTATGAATTGCAGCATGTGGAAGTAAATTTCAAAAAAGAAAAGGGCTCCTCTCCACGCCGCGGAAAAATATAAATAAAATAATTTGGTGCATAATCTGAGGGCAGACAGTGACCACACGAAGCGGAAAGTGAGCCCAGATGGTTCCGTAGAGTATATGACACATGCGGGAGCGTGAAGCTTCCACATTCATGGCTGAATGGTGATCCCACATCTTATGCTACAGAACAGGGGACTCACGCTATCTGCTTGGCCAGCACAGCATTGATGTCACAGTTACCAATATTTAATTCCCAGGCAGGGATGCAGCTTGTGGGCAGACACAGCTCCTTAGAGCACTGGAATGAATCAGAAGATTGTTCTTTTGAATTTTAAATACCACCCCAAATGTACAGCGCAGAACAACAATTACTAACAATAGCATCCTCCATACGGAGCTTGCAAACAGGAGCTGTGCAGTTTCAGAGCGGTTGCCGTTACATCCAGTATACAGAAGAATTGGTGTTAGGCAATTGGCCACACATCATAGGCAAACCGAGGGGGGTTTCCTAGTGCCTGTAAACCCCCCTCCAAGCCTGGGGCACTGTATAATTGAGGTGGCTGGACCCTGTCCCCGCTTCACACGGCTCTGCTTGAAAAGGGAGAGCTGCATGCACCTAACAGTAGTACACACAGCATTGCCCATGTATATTATGGGGATTGGAAGAGTTGGAGAGCAGCCAAGCAATGTCTAATATTATAACCACGCCCCCATGCATGCTGGTCACGCCCACTGGTGGCATGATGTGGAAACCCCCCTCTACAAATCCTGCGTTTGCCCCTGTACATATACAATACAGATGCTGAGCATTACTTCCGGCAAATAGAGTAAAAAAAAATAAATGAACCGTACGATTGACTATACACACGGAACAACAGGTGCTAAAATTTATAATCAGCATAAGGAACAAGAAGAGTGGTACTATAGAGCTGCTGATGGATAAATAATAAGAGAAAGTAAGAATTACATCCAGCAGACGGAATCTGCTGGCGCTATATAAATAAATGATGATAATTATGATGCTACATAAAGTGCATCACCCAGGAATGCATTGTGTAAGGACTGATACATTTTAGTCAGGGGACAGAAAATGCATTTTGCAATCTTGCTAATACAGCATAAACAATATTTCCATCTGTTCAGCCCATGACTGTATCCCATATTCCGGTAACATATTCTCAGAGCACAGATGAGCACTGGTTTCAGCTAGATTACGGATGCGCCATGCATCAGCGGAGTTATGAATCACACTGTCCGGATGCAATTTACCAATGAAAGAACAATTATCTGTCCTGTTAGACGTGATATTGTCCACAGTCAGAGTAATACCGGCATGAAAGGCCTCCTGTGACGGGGAAAATACTGAACTCCAAACTAAAAAAATACAATATATTTAATAACATGTTAAATAGAAGGCACATTAGAACGTTCTTTTACCTAGGCGGTAGAGCAGGTTTTAAAAAAAAAAAAAAAAAATTAGAAAAAGGATTTTTTTTTTTATTTTTTTTTAAGATATGACCCATGAAGGTAAAATACACTTTAGTTCAGGGTTACCCTGATTTTCCACTGCAGCTCCATTAACAAAATAGGAGAATTCTCTCTCCCCTTCATTACAGAAAGCTGCAACCATACTTGCCAACTTTTAGTTTCTCCCCTCATGGGAGGGGTCGTGGTGATGTGGCCCCGCCCCAGCCGTGAAAGGTCATTGCATTTTCTCAAAGCAAGTCTGCCAGGCTGTCAGACACTGTCTGATTGTTTATTTCCCAATACAGTGACGTGCTATAAAGGAGCGATAGAGGGCATGAGGTTTAATTCCCGTATGTATAAACATTCCAGTAATTTCACGGATAAAATTTATAAACAAGTTAACCCGTGCACGATACGCATTAATTCTAGTCAAATCAAGCTACTTAAGGTGTTAAAAAGGTTCCTGTCATGCATTTGGGGCTAGGCCAGACCTCCTCAGGGGAAGAGCGTTACTTCCCGACGTAAGCGCCCTTTTTTAACGTGGTTTTGTCCACATGTCACCACCTCATCATTCTTCTCCATCACCTCATCCTTCATCTTCATCGCCACATCCTTAATCTCCATTGTCTTACTGTTCTAAAACCTCTCGATACACAACGTTTCTGCTAAACATCTTTTCGCTGTGCTCAATCAGTCTTCCTTGAAGGGCAGTATTCATAACCTGCACTTTCACATCACTGCTTCTCCGTACTCGTGAAAATGTGACATACAATTGTCCATGACCAAAGACAGGCTCTGGTAAATAAATACCCACACGGTCAAGTGTTTGACCCTGTGACTTGTTATTGGTCATAGCAAATGCCGCCTTCAAAGGGAACTGCCGCCGTCTTAGCTTAAACGGCAGTCCTGTTTCGGATGGACATAAGTCAATCCGAGGTATCATCTCCTTTACTACCCCTCCCACGGGGGGAAGGGGGGATGATGGAAGTTAACTGACTTCACTATTCTAATTTTTTGGTCAAATAATGTCAGTATACCAAATGTCAGGTCAATTGGATGAGCCCTTTCTGAGAAAATAGTTTTTTCCACACACACACGCCGCTAGGCTTATATATATTAGATATTAGATACTCAGTATTTCGTATATATTAATGTCAAGTAGTCATTTTACTTGTCCTTTAAAGACCAGAAAGCCAAAAACAGAGGTTTGCTTTATATATATATATATATATATATATATATATATATATATATATATATATATATATATATACATACACACACCTCAATGAGAAAATCGAAACATTCAGCAGTTGAATTTAAAGGGAGGCGGTCGGCAGAGAGTGTGGTTAGATGGACAAGGTAATTGCCCATTGAGGGTGTACCTTAGTATATGCAGGGTAAAGAAAAACAAAGACTTGCAAGTTTGAGCTACTCCATTCGGTCCTAAACGCATAATTATGAACGCACACCTATCAGTAGCCCCATTTGTGGAGGGAGTGTTCAGATGTTCAGACCCCAAAAGAGGTGGGGTCAACTATGATGAGTCAGTGACTATGGAAAACTGGGGGGCGTAGTGGGACAAATCATGAGCCTGGTTTGGGCGGATAAGAAGATGTTTGTCACAATTTTGCCTTAACAACTGTCTGGACGTATGAGACTGCCTGCATAGATTTCATTTTAAGTCACCTTCCCTGTATCCGATTTGTTGAGTGTTTGTTCAGGAACCAGCTGTTTCCAAGACTTCAGCACCGAAATATCAAGGTCAACGTGAGCCCAAAAATAACCACAGCCGATGCCTTGCAAAGCGCTGATCTAAACCATCATCAGCCAATGGGACACCACCACATTACAAACCCTGATGGAGTAGAGTTGACACTTACTCTTCATTACTTATTCAAGATATTCTTCTGCACTAAGTGCCAAAGGGAATTAAATCAAGTAACGCCATCAGGACAATGCTGACGTCCCGCCACGTGCTCCCATAGGGACGTCAGTTCCTTAAAACTTCACAAATTCTGGGTCAAAACTAGGAGGATGCCCATTACACCTCTACATGAACCAAGGAGGACAACTCGGAACCTGCGTTTGCCAAAACCACTATGATCCCATGTCCTCCGTTCATTTTTTAAAATAGTTCCCAGTCTTGGTGAATCAATGTGTTCTTATAAGACTGTTTCCAGTGATACGCTGTACGTAGAGGTTGTAAATATGTTTTCTCTACAGATACAGTAGAAAGCATGATCATAGAACAGAATGAAACTTAACATCACAAAAGGTGTTCTAAGAGAAAACCAAATTTGTGAAGTACAAAAAAGCAAAAGCATTTTATTATAGACCTCAAAGTGAAATGTGTGTTATTCTAAATGTACAGGGTCAATCCAACCATTGTCTTCTGAAACGGAGTAACAATTTGTGAGCCACCGGAGGAAGTGATTCGAGCCATGAGTCAATTTGGCAACTGGTTCCTAATTGAACAAGTGCTCTGGCCATATAGTCAGGTGCCAGCGGGCATTTATACTTTGGGCTCTGACAGTTTTACCAAAGCTCCAGTAGAGTTCCCCACCACAGTAATAATTCCAGGACCCAGCTTCATTGGTCAAACTATGGGCATCTGGGAGGTGAAACCTCCCTGACTTACTACTACTGATTTTGTATGTCCACTGAAAGTAAAAGTCTCCATTAAAACGAGAGATGTTCACTGACCCCCGTGAAGTGGTTTTGGTTTTGGATCTGGATTAGCTTTGTGTTTTGGTTTTGGCAAAACCACCCTCGTGTGTTTTGGTTTTGGATCTGTATTTGTTTTCGAAAAATTGCTAAAATCACATAATTTTGCTCTTTTTTTTGTTCCTACATTATTATTAACCTCAATAACACTAATTTCAAGTCATTTGCAGTCAATTTTGACCACCTCACAGGTCACAATATTATTTTCACACACTTTGGGACAAATACTGCAGCGACCTGGCTGGATGGTAAGCGACAGAGCAATGACACAAACACACGGCAGTTCCTAGCACATCTAGGACACATTGGCACACAGCAGTGGCAGAAAAGAAAAGTAGTGCAAGATGGAATTGTCCTTATGTTGGATCTTAAAAAGGACATGCACACTTTAACAAACCAAGCACTTCAGCCACAAAAGTGCCACTCCTTGTGGCTGAAGTGCTTGGTTTGTTTGGACCCCCACAAAACAAGGTAACAATGTCCTTAGGGCACCCAAGGTAACAGTGCTGTTAATTAACTCTACTCTGGCAAGATGTTGTTGTCGTCATCATCCTCAGCCTCAACATCCTCATTAGCGCCCTCGTCGGCTACACAAATATCCCCCTCATCCTGTTCCAATTCCAAAGTGGCATCCTCAGTTGGTGTATCACCGGCTACACTCGGGCTGTTCAGGCACACATCAGCAGTAATGCAGAGGAACCAAGCCCGAGTATCTCTAATTAAAACCCAACCTTGAATAATATCTTTGGTAATCTTTTTTGTGTTGACTAAAATGAACTTACAACTTATTTTGTGTGTGCATATATTCTACTCGCTGAAATCATGTCACGCTCCATCCTTGATGACAGATTACAGTGTTTCCTCTCAAAAGTGGCCATTGATTGTGAACCTTCCTCTGAAACCAGCAGACAATAAAACTAATCCAGTGAGACACAATTTCCATAAGTTACTTAGACTACGCCGTTTACATCTTCCCTAGAAATATGTATAAATAAAACGTTATCTTCTCAGTATAAACAGGACTCTCATCTCCCGTTATTGAATACAGCTACTTAAAACATAAAGAACATTCTCAGACATTGGAGATGCTGACTAGGAAACAATACCCTGAGGACTTGGAAACTGGGGCAAACTGCACGTAGGGCATAGTGGAAGGAATGGAGCCAAATATTCCTGATCTCAACACGTCACATGACTTATTTCAAAGAAATTAATTCTCTGTAGGGCAACAGACATGGTGAGCGATGATATATTATTTGAGAGTTACTGGTACATTCTCAAAGTCAGCAAGCCCCTGGCATCCCTCTTTGCAAGGATGCCCTTGTTTAACTTTCAGCACTTCTTGATGCTATAGTATGGTAGAGGTGTAGGCAGTACATTGGTTGGTACCTCTAATAGTGAGAGTAACCACGGTGGCTTAGCAACTATAAATAGTGTGCGCAGTCACACAGGTTTGTGTGTGTGTGTGTAATGTTATATTATATGATATTATGTATGTATATATGCCTGTGTGTGTGTATGTATATATATATATACACACACACACATACATACATATACATACAGACACACATATATATATATATATATATATACACACATACCTATATATACACACACACATAGATGTAGATATATATTTATTTATATTGTGACAAAGGGAGTGGTTTGCCAAGGCCTCTAAGATAAGAGTTAGGTGTTCAGGTGAAGGCTGCAGACCGGGTTACACACAGGTATAGCAGTGGTCCTAGGTTAAGGTATACAGGTGTAAGGCGTGTGACAAAGTAAAAGTATAAAGTGTGATATAACTTACATGCTTTGGAAATGGTTTGAAAGTGTCTTTTCCACAGCAAAGTAAAGCTGCCGGGGTGTGTCTGCAGGGAAGAGTAATTACAGAGCCCTTGCAGAGAACTCCCTTTAAAGGCAAGGTGGGAGTGTCACCTGTCCATCAAGCTAGGACTGTAGGCAGGGGCTGGCTGGGCTGGGCGACAGGGGAGCATCCTTGGGCTGGGTCACCTGCATTTTATTTCAGATAAAATGTTCCTAATAGGCTGCTGAGTCGAGTCTTACACCCCAGGCTAAAATTTGCCAGTCAGCCCCTGACTGTGAGAGGAGTGTCAAGTGTATAAACCTGAACTGTGCATTTGCACAGTGGTGACCGATGCCAGATAGTGGCCGGTGTCTAGGGAGATGGTCTCTGTTACTTTAGCCTTAAGGTCACAAGAAAGTGGGCGCAACTTTAGGTTATGAATTATTTTGCCATCCTGACAATAAAACCAAAGTAAAAAGCAAGAAGGTGTTCGTGTGTGAGCCACAATATATATTAAATAGTGGAGAACAGAATATGCCAGGATGCTGACCCAACTCCCCCCCCCCCAGGGGTTGTGCACACCAGGTACCCCAGGATCACATGATATAGGACTACTAGTGGTAAGTGGAAGTCCGCCGGACACAATTCAAGATGTACGTCCATTTCCTGGTCTTCCCTTGACTGCTGCAGTTGCGAAAAAGAGCGTCAGCGCTCCAATGCTGCACATTTGTGAATAAGCCTCTCGGAATTTCCTCATAAGAAGTCACCGCACACAATTCCCAGTCGCCCTTCAGTAAACATCACGACATAAGCTGAACCACATGCTGCTTATAGACATTCCATGCTGGTTTCTTTTCCATAAAATAATAAATGTTTGAGACTATTATTATACACAGTATGATTTTTATTAGTGAAAATAAAGCCAGGATGTTTACTATTAAAAAATGTAACGCACGCACATATCTATTGTCAGATTTCCTTTGTTATAGAAAATTAATTTAATAAAAACAATTGTTTTCTAGCTGGGATCTTTGCAAAACTTCCTGTCTGGATAGAAAGATCTGTGTTTTTGGGAGGGGAGAAAATGCCCCTGTGGTCTGAAAATATTCTGTGTATGCTAAAAGTTATTAAACCAAAACTTAAATCCATTAAATGCACTTTCCACATTTAAATAAGACGGATTTTTTTTTTTTTTTAGTTAGAACGAAATGAGTTTTTTTTCCGCATTAAAAATGTTTTAACTATTTGAAAGAGTTTTCTAAATTACATCCTTTACAAATTCCTTATGGTTTATAAAATTAAAAAAAAAAAAGAGCTTATTAGGCTTCAGGCCAATCTGTAGTTATGTCTCAATGACTCTTTCTCCTAGAAAGAAAGTGTTTCCTTTCACTGATTCCATCATATAACGCAATATCAACTCTGTAACCTACCAATCCGGGGCCCTTGCTCAGAAATAACACATTTAACACATACACAGACTGTATCATATCAAACTGTTCATTGCACTCCCAGAAAGCGATAATGGTTTCAATTTAATGAATACAGGGGTAACCAATGGCACAATATATATCTATGAATGGACCAGCTTAGAAAAAAAATGTCTTATAAGCAACGTTTCAAGCACCGTGGTATCCTTCCAATATCCGTATCATGCGTTCTCCAACGGATTCTATTTATCCCGTTAAGTGCCTTGAATTTAACAAATAACTAAAAAGTCCAAAACCTAAAATTATTCACATATGCCTACTTGTCCACTTTTCTAGGCTTGAAACATATATTGAACCTAGTACCAACTACCTGAATTGAGACTATTTTTCAAACGAATATAATCATTGTTTTGGGAGGGATCTAAAAGGCAGCCAAATGCTTCAAAAGCGCTAGGCGCGCCCCAGGGGTGTGGCTACGTCCTTATTATGTGACCACTGCGACGGGATCCCAACCCCAGTCCGATTCCTGGAGCTCCAAAAGTTGGATGGTACGAAGCGGTATGATCAGGACCAAAATGACAGAGCAGGCTGTTACGAGCCGCGGCGGTACTCACAGCCGTCGCAACTCGCTTCCTGGGCTCCCCTGCGTCTCGCCCGTCACCTTGACTTGCCTTGGCAACGGTCGGACGCTTGTTTCCCAGCGCCGCGTCCCAGCAATGAAAGGAAGCCGGAAGCGTGCGCAAAGCCTCCCCACTAGCCTGCGGGCTAAATAATCGAATCATTATAATCAGATGCAGGGGGCTGTGGATACTTCAGAGCTAGGCTCTGATTGGCTGCCTTTAGTATTTAAGGCAGGGAGGGCTTAGGCTCCCTGCCGGTTATAGATTTTAAAGATTTCTTAGTTCTGTACTTATGCTGACCTGCTCTGATACACTGCTGGATTTCTGTTGTGACCTTCTGCCTGAATACTGGACCTTGTCTGATTGCCTGTGACCCTAACCTTTTTGGCTTGTACCTGCTGATCTGCTCGTGACCTTGACCTTTGGCGTGTTTTTTGACTATTCTACCCTTCAAGTGACCCCTGACCTTGGCTTTTGTCTGACCATCCATTACCATCTGTACTGTCTCCGTGCCTGCGCTGCAGTTAGTATAATGAACCTACACTACTTTGGAGTTAAATCCCGGGGGCATCCGAGTACCCTTGAGTGCATCTAGCTCTACAGGAAAGGCGACTTCTATAGGTTCTGCAGGTTCGTTATCTAACCAGACAGCCTAACAAAGGCAAGAGGTGGAAGATATGAGCCCCTGCAATTGCTCATAGGCTACACATTGGTTCCCAACACCAGTCCTTAAGCCTCCCTAACAGTCCAGATTTTAAAGATTTCAATGTTTGAGTACAGGTGGCTGAATCAAGAGGAATGAGTCCCTAATTAACCACCATGTATTCGAGCACAGATATCCTTGGTCTGTTTGGGGGGGCTTGAGAAGCGGAGCCGAGAGATGCTGCTCTAGAGTGTCCATTCCCCGGTACTAGGCCCAATTAAGCAACAAACGCTTTTCAAATTACAGCCCATTACATCTATTTTTGGTCTATAGCCTTTATATGTTAAAGGATCGCGATTTCTGTGTACAGAATAAGAGGAATTGTACAGCGCATGCAGTCAATACTGAAGAACAGGGACATTTCTATGGTTAAACCATTAAGAGCTAGGACTATACATAGTAATTAAGGAACACTGGCAGCCATGTTTCCATCTACTACAACCTAAATATTAGTCCGGCAAGAGCTGTTTATAGAGAGTACGTCAAGTCCTGCACTCAAACTTAGTGTCCTTCATTTGTTATGCTCCCGAATTACCTATTAATTTATTTGCTATACAAATGATGAGAAGAAAAAACAAAGCACAAAGAAATTCCCACTGAGTTTAGGGTAAAATATATGTGAATACTATATATTATATTTACTATTATATTTTAATGTACGGAACAAAAAGCCCATCGGCACCATTTATTTATATAGCGCCACTGATTCCGCAGCGCTGTACAGAGAACCCACTCACATCAGTCCCTGTCCCATTGGAGGGAGTGAGAGGGAGAGAGTTTTTTCTGGGAGTGTGGGAGGAAACCGGAGCACCCGGAGGGAACCCACGCAAACACGGGGAGAACATACAAACTCCACACAAATAAGACCATGGTCGGGAATTAAACTCATGACCCCAGGACTGTGAGGCAGAAGTGTATTTTCTTCAGCTGTATTGGGGGGGAGTGGGGGGGGGGTACATTACAGTGTATAAAGGGATCATCCACTTTATATAATTGTATACAATTATTAACTCCATAATATCATATAAAAATATCATATAAACAATATAGGAAGGAGGGCAGGGGGTTAGACACAATCAGCGGATTTAGAATAATCATAGGACTAGACCCATCTGTAGCCAATCAGAGGATTAGAATCTTCATAAACTAAGCTGTAGCCAATCAAAGCATTGGAACATTCACAGTACTAGAGCACCCTTCAGCCAATCAGACCATTAGAACAGTCGCACACAGAGGTGTGTACAACAGAATAACCGTATAACAGGGCGTGATGGGCACTTTAACTATTCAAACTCGTACAAATTACAGAGCAACTGCAAAATTGTTATTTGTATACAAACTTATCCAAATGTATTAAATAGTATTACTAAATGGCAAATGATGATCGTTACAACCTTTCCAAATAAGCAGTTAAACTCATTTAGTTTGTCGCAGAGCTAGATAATGAAAATAACATTTTTAATTTGAAATAATGTAAACTATATCTTGCAGCCACATTAACTGTCTGGAATACTATTTCAGGTGATCATTTGGAAATGGAAATCTATAGGAAACAGACAGCGGGCATCACTACACAAGCAGATGGTCATCGGTATCCATCTCAAATACGATATATTACAAACAGGAGCATTTGATGTGAATTTGCTCAATTTGGTCCAAAATTGATAATTTCTTCTATGAAGCAAAAAAAGACAGGACAGAAAGTAGGTTTTACTCTATGGAAACATTGTCACACAATATTCAAAATGCCTTAAAAACAGATAGTGCAGTGACACTTAAGCTTAATGTTAGTGAGCCTTAATCTAGATCCCGTTTTCACAGTAAAAATGTTGAAGTTCAATTTTTTTTTAAATAACTGCCATATATTCCAATTTCACCCAGTTAAATCAAAAGTTGTGGAGGACAGAGCCCAGTTTGTAGCAAAAAGAGCTCAGAATCTTGAAGTTCTGTTAGTTCACAATACAAAATAGCGGCAAAACATTTGTAAAAGGTATTTAAAACCGTGGACACAATACTGTATGCAGATCTGTTAATAAAAGTAGCCAGAAAAGAACCAGTGAAATTTGAAACCCATCCTTTACCAATTGTAGCATTATCGGTGTATTTTACCCAGCGCCGGTGCTAGGGTCCTTGGCGCCCTAGGCACAGTGTGAACATCGGCGCCCCCCCCTTTGAAAATCGGCGCCCCTTCCCTTTAAAAATCGGCGCCACACCCTTTAAAAATCGGCGCCCCCCCTGTCAAAATTGGCGCTGCGCTTCCCTCCCCTCAGCTCCCCATGTCTTTCTTTAACTTACCTGCATGAAGCTGCTCCTCTCTGCTGTCTTCTCCCCTCCACTCACAGACACTGTCGGGCCGTGATGATGACATCATCACAGCCTGTCACTGTCAGTGAGCGGAGGGGAGAAGACAGAGCAGAGAGGAGCAGCTTCATGCAGGTAAGATTCATAGCCCCTTCCCTCCTCTCCTCCCCGTGGATTTCCGTTTTAAATGACAATAGTCATTTTTTTTTAATTTCGAGGCGCCCTGCAGAGCCCGGCGCCCTAGGCAATTGCCTAACCTTGCCTAATGGGAGCGCCGGGCCTGATTTTACCAGTTGAAACTACATTGTGGTCTTTTTTTAGGTTAGTAAAACGCGCAGGGTCCTGAGGAAGCACATATCTGAGCAATGCAATTAGGAATGCAGAGGTTAGTAGTGTAGCACAACATTTCATTTAAAGTATTGTAGAGGATCTCCTAAAGCTTTTTACATTTTAAAAGGTAACCAAAAATTTTATGCTTTTAATAGGAAAGCCAATCATGATAAAAGTTTGCTACAAGAAACATAATGGATACATTTTCTAAACGGGGTAGAGTTATATGGCATAAATTAGGAGATACAATGTAATATGTTTTTGTAAATTAAATGACGGATCCACTTTGCCTCTACGGCTGCCACAATTTTTGGACTGTTCAACAGAATTATATTATTTATTCTCTGACTGGGCGCAATTATCCAATGCTTTCATGTAATTATATATATTTTATCTATCATATACTGTCCAGTAAATACCTTTATAGATCTATGTGTGTTGTTCACATTTAAATGACTTTTTTTGCATGTTGAGGATTGGGAACATTGCCAAAAATTATACTATGTTTTAAATAAATGTGTATATATTTGTACAGAGATATAATTTTTGCAGTCAGTGGCAATAGGTAGAGTGACCTATAAGTTCCAGGGGTATATTTACTAAACTGCGGGTTTGAAAAAGTATAGATGTTGCCTATAGCAACCAATCAGATTCTAGTTATCATTTTGTAGAATGCACTAAATAAATGACAGCTAGAATCTGATTGGTTGCTATAGGCAACATCTCCACTTTCTCAAACCCGCAGTTTAGTAAATATACCCCCCTGTCTCTGTTACTTGGTTATCTACTGATGAATTTAGGACTCGCACCTTACTGAAATCATTCATCTCCCACCAGGTCGGATTAGCAGCTTTCATCTATTGGGGGTATGAAGTGGTTTAAAAGCATGTATCAGCAATCAGTCAGCAGTGACTGAAATAAGGATACATAATGTGCTATACAAAGCAGGAGGGAAATCATATCTACATGTCATGGTGAGATAGGACATGTTTACTGTGGCATTAAAGCAGATGGTTGGCAAAGTGCTGTTTATAGACTTTTTATTTTTTTTCTACCACACTTTAAATGTTGTGCCCAACTGTCCGTCATACACAGCCCAATATCCAACATATTCATTCCTCCGGCATACAGTCTGAGTGGACACCAGTAAATAATACCATCATATAACCTATTAATACTACATAAAGCCCCGTGCCACCCGGATTCCCAGAGCACTACCCCCAGCTCATGAAAGTGCCACGTCCTGTACTCTTTCACCGATTGGCTAGGCCTCAAGCAGAGTGTGATTGGTTGTAATTCCTATTTCACTCCAACTGCCTGTAGTTTTTGGAGGAAAAATAACTTTAGCGCTATGTAACGGATCACTGTGCTGCAGCTGTCCGGCAATTGCCCCCGTCTGATGAGTGGTTCTCCGCTAACCATGTACCGTGCATCTCTGACTTGTGTAATAAACCAAAGACGATCAGCAATGCCCATCAGTGCTCACAATTCAACGTATACACTAGGAAAAGAACAATTTCCTGTAATGATTCCGCCGCTTGTGTTTTGCAGTATTCAGTGCCTGTCAGTCTGTGGGGATGACTTCCTATCCGAAGATTTCCAAAAACATTTCCAACTGTGCGGGGGCTATTTTTAGAAATCTTCCCATGAAATCAACCAAGTCCGGTCAACTTGACAAGACACTGGAACAGGAAATAACACCGGATCAGAAACATCTTTGTTCTTTGGTAAACAGCCTGCTTGTCTTTTTTTTGCAGTCAATATTTTGAAGTAAAGAAGATTAAACAATAACACCGTCTGTAATAACGGGCACACAAAGATAGGGACATGTTATTATAATACGTTATTTAGTGCAACGACCCTTGTCTTTTGCTCGCAGGTATTTTATTATGAGGATATGAAATATCATCCAACGCATATTAAAACTTCAAAAGGACTCTGCTTGCAGACACCAGGGAGATTGTCCAACCCTTAAAAAGGTAACTGATCACACAAATAACAAGAAAATCTTCAGAGCAAACCTATTGGGTTATATATTGTGTCTTAATCACAGTTTAAATGTAAACCGTCTATATCATTAAATATAATCACAGTCAAAATTAAATACATTTAAAAATCAAAATTTTAATGAGCTAAAAATAAACTGCTTTAAGAATAATAATATAAACACAAGGACCAGATATACTCCTTCACTAGCTGGCTAGTATGTATCTCCTGTGCTACAACAGAGATATGAACATTTATTGTGTGCTGTATTATAATTAGTAATTAATAGTGCGATCCAAGCTTTTCATTTTAGAGAGACGAAGACCAATTAGGGAGAGATGTCCCACTTCTCACAATTAGAAAAATAGAAGATCCGAAGATTTATCCTAATGCTCCTCGGAGCTTTCAGACCCAATATGTCTCTGTCAAATATCAGCTTATTTTAGTATCCCAAAGGTTCAAGGTGGCAATTCCTTAGACTTGAAAAATATTTTCTTATATAAAGCAAGTATGAAAATATTTTTTGTATTAAAGGGGCCGGCTAACAAAATATATTATGCAAATAAAAAGGTTAAAAGTTCATATCTTAGTCCTGTGTAGATTCAAATTCCTGACACTTTCCCCAAGATCCAAACGTGGCATCTTCACTGCGCTCACTGTGTGACATCACCATCCAATCACACACTGACCTGCTACATAGACTGCGTGACTGCGCTCACTGTGTGACATCACCATCCAATCACACACTAACCTGCTACATAGACTGTGTGACTGCGCTCACTGTGTGACATCACCATCCAATCACACACTAACCTGCTACATAGACTGTGTGACTGCACTGTGACATCACCATCCAATCACACACTAACCTGCTACATAGACTGTGTGACTGCGCTCACTGTGTGACATCATCATCCAATCACACACTAACCTGCTACATAGACTGTGTGACTGCGCTCACTGTGTGACATCACCATCCAATCACACACTAACCTGCTACATAGACTGTGTGACTGCGCTCACTGTGTGACATCACCATCCAATCACACACTAACCTGCTACATAGACTGTGTGACTGCGCTCACTGTGTGACATCACCATCCAATCACACACTAACCTACTACATAGACTGTGTGACTGCGCTGTGACATCATCATCCAATCACACACTAACCTGCTACATAGACTGTGTGACTGCGCTCACTGTGACATCACCATCCAATCACACACTAACCTGCTACATAGACTGTGTGACTGCGCTCACTGTGTGACATCACCATCCAATCACACACTAACCTGCTACATAGACTGTGTGACTGCGCTCACTGTGTGACATCACCATCCAATCACACACTAACCTGCTACATAGACTGTGTGACTGCGCTCACTGTGTGACATCACCATCCAATCACACACTAACCTGCTACATAGACTGTGTGACTGAGCTCACTGTGTGACATCACCATCCAATCATACACTAACCTGCTACATAGACTGTGTGACTGCGCTCACTGTGTGACATCCACATCCAATCACACACTAACCTGCTACATAGACTGTGTGACTGCGCTGTGACATCACCATCCAATCACACACTGACCTGCTACATAGACTGCGTGACTGCGCTCACTGTGTGACATCACCATCCAATCACACACTAACCTGCTACATAGACTGTGTGACTGCGCTGTGACATCACCATCCAATCACACACTAACCTGCTACATAGACTGTGTGACTGCGCTCACTGTGTGACATCACCATCCAGTCACACACTAACCTGCTACATAGACTGTGTGACTGCGCTGTGACATCACCATCCAATCACACACTAACCTGCTACATAGACTGTGTGACTGCGCTCACTGTGTGACATCATCATCCAATCACACACTAACCTGCTACATAGACTGTGTGACTGCGCTCACTGAGTGACATCACCATCCAATCACACACTAACCTGCTACATAGACTGTGTGACTGCGCTGTGACATCACCATCCAATCACACACTAACCTGCTACATAGACTGTGTGACTGCGCTGTGACATCACCATCCAATCACACACTAACCTGCTACATAGACTGTGTGACTGCGCTCACTGTGTGACATCACCATCCAATCACACACTAACCTGCTACATAGACTGTGTGACTGCGCTGTGACATCACCATCCAATCACACACTAACCTGCTACATAGACTGTGTGACTGCGCTCACTGTGTGACATCACCATCCAATCACACACTAACCTGCTACATAGACTGTGTGACTGCGCTCACTGTGTGACATCACCATCCAATCACACACTAACCTGCTACATAGACTGTGTGACTGCGCTGTGACATCACCATCCAATCACACACTAACCTGCTACATAGACTGTGTGACTGCGCTGTGACATCACCATCCAATCACACACTAACCTGCTACATAGACTGTGTGACTGCGCTGTGACATCACCATCTAATCACACACTAACCTGCTACATAGACTGCGTGACTGTGCTCACTGTGTGACATCACCATCCAATCACACACTAACCTGCTACATAGACTGTGTGACTGCGCTGTGACATCACCATCCAATCACACACTAACCTGCTACATAGACTGTGTGACTGCGCTGTGACATCACCATCCAATCACACACTAACCTGCTACATAGACTGTGTGACTGCGCTGTGACATCACCATCCAATCACACACTAACCTGCTACATAGACTGCGTGACTGCGCTGTGACATCACCATCCAATCACACACTAACCTGCTACATAGACTGTGTGACTGCGCTCACTGTGTGACATCACCATCCAATCACACACTAACCTGCTACATAGACTGTGTGACTGCGCTGTGACATCACCATCCAATCACACACTAACCTGCTACATAGACTGTGTGACTGCGCTGTGACATCACCATCCAATCACACACTAACCTGCTACATAGACTGCGTGACTGCGCTGTGACATCACCATCCAATCACACACTAACCTGCTACATAGACTGTGTGACTGCGCTCACTGTGTGACATCATCATCCAATCACACACTAACCTGCTACATAGACTGTGTGACTGTGCTGTGACATCATCATCCAATCACACACTAACCTGCTACATAGACTGCGCTTACTGTGTGACATCATCATCCAATCACACACTAACCTGCTACATAGACCGTGTGACTGCGCTCACTGTGTGACATCGCCATCCAATCACACACTAACCAGCTACATAGACTGTGTGACTGCGCTCACTGTGTGACATCACCATCCAATCACACACTAACCTGCTACATAGACTGTGTGACTGCGCTCACTGTGTGACATCGCCATCCAATCACACACTAACCAGCTACATAGACTGTGTGACTGCGCTCTCTGTGTGACATCACCATCCAATCACACACTAACCTGCTACATAGACTTCCACCCCTCCCCTTAGATTGTACGCTCCTCTGAGCAGGGCCATCTCTCCTCCTGTTTCCACCACTTCTAACTCTGCTCTCCAGCTACTTAGCCCTCCTCTTCGAGGGTCCTCCACCCCACGTCCACTCTCGCTCCCTCCTCCCCCCTGGGGGTCTCCCTGTCTTCCGCGCCCTCCTTCTTGGGCCCCGTCGTTTGCGGATCCTCCCTCCCCCTTCCCCGCCCTCTCTAGCTGTGCATTGAGCTTACTGAGTTGCTGTGTTTACTGTACTGTGCTGTCTCCCATTGTATTGTAATTTTGTTTGTCTCTGTACGGCGCTGCGGATGCCTTGTGGCGCTTTATAAATAAATATTAATAATAATAATAATAATAATAGACTGTGTGACTGCGCTCACTGTGTGACATCACCATCCAATCACACACTAACCTGCTACATAGACTGTGTGACTGCACTGTGACATCACCATCCAATCACACACTAACCTGCTACATAGACTGTGTGACTGCGCTCACTGTGTGACATCACCATCCAATCACACACTAACCTGCTACATAGACTGTGTGACTGCACTGTGACATCACCATCCAATCACACACTAACCTGCTACATAGACTGTGTGACTGCGCTCACTGTGTGACATCACCATCCAATCACACACTAACCTGCTACATAGACTGTGTGACTGCGCTCACTGTGTGACATCACCATCCAATCACACACTAACCTGCTACATAGACTGTGTGACTGCGCTCACTGTGTGACATCATCATCCAATCACACACTAACCTGCTACATAGACTGTGTGACTGCTCTGTGACATCACCATCCAATCACACACTAACCTGCTACATAGACTGTGTGACTGCGCTCACTGAGTGACATCACCATCCAATCACACACTAACCTGCTACATAGACTGTGTGACTGCACTGTGACATCACCATCCAATCACACACTAACCTGCTACATAGACTGTGTGACTGCGCTCACTGTGTGACATCACCATCCAATCACACACTAACCTGCTACATAGACTGTGTGACTGCGCTCACTGTGTGACATCACCATCCAATCACACACTAACCTGCTACATAGACTGTGTGACTGCGCTCACTGAGTGACATCACCATCCAATCACACACTAACCTGCTACATAGACTGTGTGACTGCGCTCACTGTGTGACATCACCATCCAGTCACACACTAACCTGCTACATAGACTGTGTGACTGCGCTGTGACATCACCATCCAGTCACACACTAACCTGCTACATAGACGATGTCACAGCGTGAGCGCAGTCACACAACCATCCAATCACATTTTACATTTAATCTGTCACTGAACAAATAGATATAAATTTATTATTTGCAGATGTAAGAAATCATCAATGTAGCACAACCCTTAGGGACGGTGTCAGACAGGTGCTTTAAACACACAGCTAGAAAAGTACTAGTAGCCTTTATAGAGCACAATCTCTCCCATGATGACAGGGTGAAGAGAAGGGGATGCCCCTTCCTGTAACATGAGAGCTATTAAGCTCTGAATATGCTGCATTCAAGATTTTCTGAGCATAATTAATTTAATGTGACTGGGGAGGTGTGTTCCCCTTCACGTCAGTCTGTCACCATCACCCCCCCCAACGAACAGCTGCTCTGCATTGGGGTACCATAGAGTTGGGAAAACACAACTCATCCAGAGTCTATCTTAGCAAGTGTATTCCCTTCCCCCAATAACTTTCTTGTATAACATGTATATTCTACAATTAGAACAGAGGTAGATTAGAAGCTGAGGTTTGTATACATAACGATTTGGCTTCACTAAGGGTTAACTAAGCAAGGAGGTGGTGATGCCCAAGTACAGGTTATAGTGGGGGCAGGATCAAGGGACAGACTATATAAGGACAAGGACGAGGTATTGTGCGGATGTACTGGTCTAGCCACTTGGTGCGCGAGCCGAGGTATTGTACGGATGTACTGGTCTAGCCACTTGGTGTGTGGGCTCGTGGTATGGTACGGGTGTGCTGGTCTATCTTCTGAAGCCATCTGATGCACGGGATCTCTGCCGGGACTGGAGTCCTGAGGCTGGAGCATCTTATCGAGGGGCAGGAGAACACTGTACAGGCGATAAGCAAGGTTGAGTAAGCGCACATTGAAGTGAACGGGTTCCAAACACCTCACTAGCATCCAAGAGTCGGCTTAGATTGCGTTATGATTAGCCCAGAAGATTATTGTCCCAGTTTAAGGATGTGCTACAACGGTGCACTTAGGCAAATGGCGGATAGATACGGATGTCCTGAGGACTTGTGATGGGACATCCTGACTAATATCGATCAGTAGCCAAGGCTGAGTACAGTGTTCTCCCCTCTATCATATCAGTGCAAGGTTAATTTAATAAACAGAGTTTATTGCCAACAAGTCAGTAAGGTGTCACTTATTACATAGCATAAGTATTAAGGTTAAGGTATAGGTTTATGGTTAGGTTATCAGCCGCTAAGCACTTTAATAACATAGTATATCAGTACCTGTAGTAGGCCCTCGAATTCCTGTTGCACCATTTATATTACAGTTCAAAGCTGTATGCGCTGGGTATAGGGCCACTTTGTCGCCAATCCCGCCTAGTGCGACACCAACTACACCAATTCTACTACAGCATCAACACCTTATAGCTCCATCTAATAGTTATAGCTGAGAGGTGGCCCAACAAGCACTACCTACATACAAGTCTATATAAGGAGTATATAATAATAGGTTGTGCGGTCATCTATATAGGAACCGGATACCAGTATAATGATGCTCTGGAATAGCGAACATCTGATTGGTTGTAATGTTCTGCACCATTACATAGACCGGCCAATGCAGCCTGGCTGTAAAAGTTATACGCTGTGATTGTCGGGTTACCGTTTACTTTATTTGCTGTCAACTGGGCACTTACGTCACCCTGGGAATCTCTTAGATTATATCATTGGCAATTACTTTTTTTTTTTTTTAATTGCTTTCAAAATAAAAAAGAAGTTACTGCTGCAGACTGTGCATTCTGGATGACATTACTGGTTGCAAAGGTCAGTCTCAGAACACAGAGGAATTACTGACAGGGGCTGGCTGGTAATTTTGTGGCCTTGGTCGAAACTCGGTTCTCAAGCCTATTAGGAACATTTTAAAAATGCAGGTGACCCAGCCCTAGGTAGCCCTCTATGGGACCGGGCCCAGGGGGGCAGATAACCCCCTGTCCCCCAGCCCCTGATATGTAAGAGTCTAGACTGCATGGTAGAGTCTAGTACGATGCGCTTTCTTCCTGGCCCTTCTACAATAACGACCTTGTGTCTTATCTCGCTATAGCGAGCAGTCAGAGTCAGATTTGGGGCTCCAGCTGCCGTTAGATGTCCTGCAGTTAGTATTCCAGATGTAACAAAGCTGAACAAACACTTTGGTAGAATCTGTGTGAGTGTGTGTGGGCCGTGACATCTTCAGCTGCTTCGTGTATTAGATTTGGCAGGTGATACTGTGTATTTCTGCAGGACAAGGTCCATCCCGCGGCCCAACGTCTAGTCTTAAAGGAACAACCCTCGCCCTGCGTTTTATTTATCTCTAGCGAGTAATTGAAAGCAGCAATCCTGCCGGTGCCATGTCTGGGTCAGCTAATTGCACGACCGAGTGTGTTCCTAGACAGCAGGGAACAGAGGACTTGCCGGTAAATGCTAAACGTCACACAAGAGTCGTATTAGCAGAGTGCAGACATCATCCGCGCATCCTGCTGTACACAGAAATCTAGGGCATACTTGTCCCCGAATTCCCGGGAGGCTCACAAATTTCGGGGAGTGCTCCCAGACTCCCTGAAGAGTAGACAAACCTCCCGCATTGATCGAAATTCATGACATTGAATGGTGGGGGCGGGGCTTAATCGCATAATTAAGCCCCACCCCGCTATTCAATGCAGTGAATGGTCTGCATTTTATAGTGGGGGGCGGGGCTATGGTGACACACGACATCACCAAGCCCACTCCTACCCCCTGTCACATGCATTTTAAATGTTTGCATGTATGACCTAGGGGTATATTTACTAAACTGCAGGTTTGAAATAGTGGAGATGTTGCCTACAGCAACCAATCAGATTCTAGCTGTCATTTTGTAGAATGTACTAAATGAATGACAGCTAGAATCTGATTGGTTGCTGTAGGAAACATCTCCACTTTTTCAAACCCGCAGTTCAGTAAATATACCCCCTAATGTGGAGAATCTAGAGAATAATAAACGGGTCTGTACAACCCCAGCAGCTCAGTTCTCTAGATATTGCCAAACATTACCTAGTGTGAGGGTGATCTAATAGGCCCATAAAAATTGTATTTATAATGGACATCCCCTAAAACCAACTAGCAGAAATATGGGGGCTCCATCCTGCAATACGTGGCTGGCAGTGAGGAGATAACACTGCGTATAATACATGGCTGGATATGAGGGGATAACACTGCGTATAATACGTGGCTGGATATGAGGGGTTTCGAAGTCAGCTAATTGGATACAATCATTTCAATTACTATCTAATAACTTGGTCGTCTTTGTCTGAAAATTATGCGTAGAGCACGCTACGGCGTGGAGAAGCGCATCCAGCCGCAACACATGACAATAACAAGTTTTACACATTTACATACATTCACACGAACATACACATATGTAATTAGTACACATTAATTTTAGTTGCAACACATAGTTATTTATGTTGAAATGTAGCAACATTTATGGTTAATATTATGGGGTAAATGTATGAAGCTTCGATTTTTTCAACTCGCCGGAAATCGGCGACTTTGCAGGTAAAATTTTATACGGCGATGGCTTGTAAAGGCAAACTTGCCTGCAAAGTCGCCGATTTCCGGCGAGTTGAAAAAAATCGGAGCTTCATACATTTACCCCTATAAGTTATATACATGTAAGTGAAATCAAAGGTTCAGGTTACAGGAAATATGCCATGTTTAGTATCATTTTAATCCCCTATTTATCCGCAGTTGTCCGGTTCATTCGCTGAAGGGATCGCACATTGCATACTCTAGTTAACGATGATAGGGAATAAAGTTTTAAAATGATACTGTCTGTGTAATGCAAATAGACTAGTTTAAACTGGATTCTTGGCGGGAAAATTGGAGTGCATCCCCTGGAGAGCTGACCCCCACCTTTGGATATTTTCGTTTGAACTGGCCTATGACCTGCAGTACACTGGACCCTCCTTAAGCCTGGGCCAATAGAAGCAAGCCACATCATCTGCATTGTTTTACTGTATTCACTGACTGTATATAAGCAGGGGCTCTGGACCTTGTGGACAGTCTACTTGACCACAGCCTTCAGACCTGAATGACTGTTCACTGGATCCAGGGCGCCTGCGATAAGTAACGGCTGTACTTGTTTTATTCTGATTTGTTATTCTGTTACTTTTGGCTATTAAATTACATTGTGCTTTGGAACCACATTACGGCAATCGACAATCGTTATTGGATAACAACTAGACGTGCATAACAGGCATAGGCAAACCGAGGGGGGTGTTTCCTAGTGCCTGTAAACCCCCCTCCAACCCTGGGGCACTGTATAATTGAGGTGGCTGGACCCTGCCCCCGCTTCACACAGTTCTTCTTGAAAAGGGAGAGCTGTGTGCACCTAAAAATAGTGCAGGCAGCATTGCCCATGTATATTATGGGGATAGGAAGAGTTAGAGAGCAGCCAAGCACTGTCTAATATTATAGCCACGCCCCCATGCTTGCTGGGCACTCCCACTGGTGGCGTGGTGTGGAAACCCCCCTCTACAAATCCTGCGTTTGCCCCTGACAGGGGATAACACTGCGTATAATACATGGCTGGCAGTTGGGGATTATCACTGTCAAAATACAGATAGCAGTAGAGATTATTTCAGGGTAATTTATGTACAGCTATCAGTAGTACGTGTACAATATATGGCTGATAGTGGTGGGTATTTCTCCGCAATATGATAATCGGGCTCATCCCTGTACAATATATGGTTGGTACTGGGGGTATCTATGTGCAGTTTATGAGTGGCAATGCCCTTTACACAAAGATAAATTCTCCCTCCTCATACTGCCAGCTTTAAACACAGGACAAAGCTGACAACACAGGAGCGCAGCATTATAAAGAGAAGACATCTAATGAAAGCAGAGTATACACCTGGTGGTGAGGGGAGGGTAGTACTATAAGGGGTGGTATAAAACAGAAGCACTGTAGCTAAATTCCAGCCTAGGTAAATAATTAGGGTAGGCACAGAAGGCACCATGGTCTAGTTGTGTGCAATGTGACTAGTGTGAGGATTGTGCTTGGGTATGCGGTCATTGTTAGGACTGATGTACATGTAAACATTCTTTGAAAGGACATTTTTGGATTAAAAAAAAAAAAAATTACAGGCAAACGCCAAACAAAAGCTACACCCACGGCTCTCGCTTGTGCTCGCCGGCAAGACTGGATCGGCACAGCAGTAAGTTAACCCTTCTAACTGGTATAAACGAATATTGGCAATATATTTTATTAAAAACTGCGGTCGTAACACAATTTATTGACGTTTACCAAATAAGTCTTATGGCCGCGATCAGGGGGCACAAGATAAATAGAGAGGAGACTCAAAGGGGCATATTTAACAAATAATGATAGTGCACTATCGTGCACTTACCGTAAAATACACGTCCCTCTGTGTGTCCCGCATATTTAACAATGGTGCATCGCAGCAGATATCGTGGATATCTGCTGCTTTGCATTTCTTTTCGTTTTTGGGAGCAGTCACCATTCTACAGTATGGTGACTGCTCCCGGCCGCAATCTAAAAAGTTCAGAAATTTTTTGGGGGGGGGAGGGGGAGCTGGACAGCGCATGTGTGGAGGGATCACATGATCCCTCCCTGTCACTCACCGCTCTCGCTCTGCAACTATAGTTGCAGAGACAGAGCGGAGATGTCTGTGCGCATGTGCAGTTCTTTGAACTGCACATGCGCAATTGATGTATGAAGAGGAGCGAAGAAGACCTGGAGGAGATCCGGAGACAGCGCATTCCGAAGAGGGGGGTAAGTATGTTTTTTTTATCACAGAAACAGCAGTTTATCGGAACAGCTGTTTCTGTGTTCCGTTTTTCATAAGTTTGAGAAATAGTTCAATCCTTATCAATGCGATAAGAATTGAAAACTATTTTTCACTTTATGAGAAGACTGATAAATGTGCCCCTATCAGTGTTTCGGTGATATAATGGTACTTTAAACAGCACCACAGCCTTAACGTACATTTTATTACCACAGTATTACTATATTACTGATAAATCACCCACTCTCAACACTGACTCACACTTCCAGCCATGACGCCCAAATATAGTCAAGAACAGGACCGATCAAACTTGATTTTTATAAAATGTGTCAAAGCGTCTGTCTGGGATGAAGTAGGTTTCGGACTGTGGAGGTCTTTCCAGTACAGCAGTTTCAGTCTCAGTGAGCAGGAACAGCTAGAAGTCTGGCTTACGGCACCGGGCTGCTTGCCGAGACAGCAGACACAGCGCACGCAGACCGCTTGTATAATGAGGCAGCAGATTATCACAGGGTATTGTGGAGGAGAGAGAAAAGCAGGTGGTTACGGGGGACAAGAATGCAGGACACAGCACACAAGGTCACGCCTGACAGTCAGCTGGCGTGGCATGTGGCAAGAAGCATTGCCGGGGAAGACAATGTTGTATGCTGGTACAATAAGCAAGCTTGGAAGTTATAGTACTGCCCATTATATAGGAAACTCTATGGCTCTCTCTCTTTCTACTACAGCCTAAAATACAGCATGCCTTATATAAAACAACAACTAATAACATTCACAGGTATATGTAAGAGCGTTCATACCCGGACAGAATTTGAGTTATAGAACATTTACATTTGCCATACCTCCCAACTGTCCCGATTTTGGTGGGGAATCCTGATTTGTGGATCGTAAAGGAGGCAGGGCTTGGCCAGAAGTGAGCTTACCCAAATTCACCCATTTGTGGAGCGGTGTTTGGATGAATGGGAACAGGGTTTATTTTTTTTCCTGTTTTTCGAGATTCAAATTTTGAGAGGTATGCATTTGCTATGGAGCGGAGAGCAAGCTATTCTCATCTGTTATCGTCTTACTGGCCGACATCCCTGATTTGTAAAGGACAGTCCAAATTTTTCTAGGCCTCAAGGAGTGTTGCCCACTGGGAAAGTTGTGTGGTATAATGGTAAGATCTGCTGAGGATACAGTAATTATAGGAAGGGACCAGGAGGCTGGCTATGGTTATTACATATAGAGTACATGGCTAATTAGACTATGGGCCAATGCCCGATAGAACCACTGACCACTTATTTATAACATCTGGGGCTCTCCAATGCCGTCCAGGGTCTGGCTAAGTTCCTGGAACTTGGACATACATTTTTGTGCATGTTATTAACAGCTCTTCTCTGTAACCCGACCTATAAACAGGGAATGGGTAGCAGAACTATAGCAGTAGTCCTCATAGAAAGCTTATAATAGAGTCCAACTTTCCATCTTTTGGAGGGACAATTATTTTTGGACCCAAATAATCATGTCCTTCATTCCTTCCATATTTATTCTTCTTCTGGCTCTGCCGTATTAAGGTATAAAGTCTACCGTCGGCGCCACTATTTATTATAATACATGCTTAGCGCTGTTTATAAAGCTGTGCTATATGATTATATCCGGAACGTCATTCCTCTCTCCAACAGGCATGGTGAGGATCCTGGTATTTCTATAGACCCTATCCTCGATCTACCTTCTTTAATGGTGGACCCATTGGGAATTTTGCAGTGATTGAAATCAACCACTAGATGGCTCCACTATGACATACTACAGCTTTACATCACTTGTCAACTGCGGACGTCAAAAGACTTTAAAAATTCTATAGGGGACAAACTCTGAAAAATAAAGGGTGTAGAGCTGAGGAATGCAGGAACTCATCACTCTAAATGTAAATAAAAAACATTTTTAGGAGACCTCAGCTTTGTTATCTAATAGAAATCAGCAATTTTTAAAAAAAATATAATATCTAATAATATGACAGGGGCATTGTCATGGTGTGAGGAGGGGAATGAATAATTACCAACTGTACCGAATTACCAGGGACAGTGGCAGGTCTTGAAGATGTTACTTCTGCAAATGCCGCGTTTTCTCACTACAGACTACCTGCTTTGGATAGTTCCCATTATTTTATATACTGAACACAATTCCTATGATCTATTCCTCTTCTCTGGGTGCTATGCGATAACATTCATTGAATGAAAGTATCTAACATGCATCACAATGATCTTATAAAGGACACATATTAAACATAACACGATAGGGGTTGTACTGCACCTAGACTGTAACATCGGTGCTGCTTTTAGAAGCCCCTGCTAAGTAACAAAGGGGCATATTTAACAACTGGTTATGGGAATCTATCGTGCACGTACCGTTAAAAACACACCCCTCTGTGTGTCCGGCATATTTAAGAAAGGTGCATCACAGCAGATATCGTGGATATCTGCTGCTTTGCATTCTTTTTCGTTTTTTGGAGCAGTCACCATTCTATAGTATGGTGACTGCTCCCAACCGCAATCTACAAGTTCCCCAAAAAATATTTTTACGGTAACTTGTCATGAAGCTGGCGTACATTATCATAATTGAAACATTGAAAGATTTCAGTGCTGTCAGCTCTTCTACGAAGAGCAGAGCTGGACAGCGCATGTGTGGAGGGATCACATGATCCCTCCCTGTCACTCACCGCTCGCTCTCTGCAACTATAGTGTCTGTGCGAATGCCCGTGGGTGTCACTCGGCACATGCGCACTGGAGTCAGAAGAGGAGCCCCGTTCATCTCATGCTGCTTCGGGAAGGAAGATGGAGTGGTAAGTATGTTTTCCACTTCACAGGAACAGTAGTTTTTCGGAACTGCTGTTCCTGTGTTGCTTTTTAATAAATATGAGAAATTGTTCAATCCTTATCGATGCAATAAGGATTGAAAACTATTTTTCATATTTTGCGAGTGTTGATAAATGTGCCCCAAAGTGTCTCTGGAAATTATTTTATTGTGAAAGGAGCAGGGTCTTCCAACAGCACAGAGTAATGATCTACATCCAATGCTCCTATATATGAAACAAAATTCAATTCTTCAACTCAGGGGCTGACTGGGCCGGTAACAGGGGGGAATTTGCCTACAGGACAGTATAATTTGAACTTTTTGGATCTAAGGTCAGAGATCCAAATTGTGTCACCAGAGGTTAGGGCTGGTCTGCTATAGAAAGCCAGCACAGATTTAAGAAGTCTGCACTGTAAAGCATTGTGTTTTGACTAGGGTTCATATGCTCTCTACATTGGGCAGATGTCACAAAAATGCTCAGGATACTGTGTGCATCAGTCCCTAGAATGCGCAGGATACTGTGTGCATCAGTCCCTAGAATGCTCAGGATACTGTGTGCATCAGTCCCTAGAATGCTCAGGATACTGTGTGCATCAGTCCCTAGAATGCGCAGGATACTGTGTGCATCAGTCCCTAGAATGCGCAGGATACTGTGTGCATCAGTCCCTAGAATGCTCAGAATACCGTGTGCATCAGTCCCTAGAATGCTCAGGATACCGTGTGCATCAGTCCCTAGAATGCTCAGGATACTGTGTGTATCAGTCCCTAGAATGCTCAGGATACTGTGTGCATCAGTCCCTAGAATCAGAGCCGTAACTAGGGTGGTGCGGGCGGTGCCGCCACCCCGGGCGCAAGCCCGAGGGGGCGCAGCAACCGCCCGCTACCTTCCCCTCTGTGTTACATAGTAAAAAAAAAAAAAATCTAAAAATAATTTGTGGCCCCTCCCCCGACTTGCGGCACCCGCCCCCCCGCGAGTCGGGGGAGGGGGGGTGCTGCGAGAGGGGGGAGGGGCTAGTGTGGTGGCTGATCCATGAAAGGACTATGAAAAAAAACGCCGGCTCCCTGTCACTGCAGCATCACTGATGATGTCACCATGCTGTCAGTGCAGCATCACTGATGATGTCACCATGCTGTCAGTGCAGAAGAGCCAACACTGCGGGGAGCTGAGAACAGACCTTAAGTAAGTGAGGGGGAGGGGGATCTGTCAGCTCCATTAGTTGTTCTCTCCCTAAGCACTGGTCTGTTATATCACATGCTGTGTGTTAGCAGCTCTCTGCTTCCAGGACTGCCCCTCCCGGCATCCCCAGCTCCTCCTGACAGCCCTGCGTTCCACCAACACTCTCACCTCTGCTCCCGATAACTATGACTCCAGTGCCCCTCCCAATTCTCGGTACAGTACAGAGCCCCCATCATTGACCTTTCCTTGCCCTGCATATCAGTTCCCTCTGTTTCTATCCAGATATGTTTCCCTTCCTTCTGATCCCTGACACCTGTCAATTCTGACTCCTGGACCCCCGAAATACAGCTGTAACCTCTGCACCCTCTCCATCACAGGAATGCTCTCTGTATAGTATGGCGGTTACAGGAATGCTCTCTGTATAGTATGGAGGTCACAGGAATGCTCTCTGTATAGTATGGCGGTCACAGGAATGCCCTCTGTATAGTATGGAGGTCACAGGAATGCCCTCTGTATAGTATGGAGGTCACAGGAATGCCCTCTGTATAGTATGGAGGTCACAGGAATGCCCTCTGTATAGTATGGTGGTCACAGGAATGCTCTCTGTATAGTATGGAGGTCACAGGAATGCTCTCTGTATAGTATGGCGGTCACAGGAATGCCCTCTGTATAGTATGGAGGTCACAGGAATGCCCTCTGTATAGTATGGAGGTCACAGGAATGCCCTCTGTATAGTATGGAGGTCACAGGAATGCTCTCTGTATAGTATGGAGGTCACAGGAATGCTCTCTGTATAGTATGGAGGTCACAGGAATGCTCTCTGTATAGTATGGAGGTCACAGGAATGCTCTCTATATAGTATGGAGGTCACAGGAATGCCCTCTGTATAGTATGGAGGTCACAGGAATGCTCTCTGTATGGTATGGAGGTCACAGGAATGCTCTCTGTATGGTATGGAGGTCACAGGAATGCTCTCTGTATAGTATGGAGGTTACAGGAATGCTCTCTGTATAGTATGGAGGTCACAGGAATGCTCTCTGTATAGTATGGAGGTCACAGGAATGCTCTCTGTATAGTATGGAGGTCACAGGAATGCTCTCTGTATAGTATGGAGGTCACAGGAATGCTCTCTGTATAGTATGGAGGTCACAGGAATGCTCTCCATATAGTATTGTGGTCATAGGAATGCTCTCTGTATGGTATGGCGGACACTAGGAGGCTCTTTATATTGTATGTGTGTGTGTGTGTGTGTGTGTGTATATATATATATATAATAATAATTTCGTGTGATGGTGATAAGGGGGCACAATGTGATAAAGATGGCTCCATGGCACGGTGTGATAAAGGAGAAACTGTGATGGAGGGCACAGTGGGATGAAGGGGACGTGTGATACAGATGGTACCGTTACAATTATGTTTTAATTTGTTTCAGTGAGTTTTATTTAAAAAAACAATTCATTTTTTATACAGCTAGTGACAGCTGCATTTAAAGTACTTTGATTCTATGGAGGCTTATTACATAAAGATCCTTACAAAGCCAGACCGTGAAGAATGGGGAGGGAGGGGTTTCAGTGCGGTTTAGAACTTGTAAAGCGCTAGCCACGCCCCCACAGTAGGTTGACCACGCCCACTAGACTATTGACACTCCCACTTAGATGGGGGGCGCCGGTGCCCTGTCTCGCCCAGGGCACTAAAATGTCTAGTTACGGCACTGCCTAGAATGCTCAGGATACTGTGTGCATCAGTCCCTAGAATGCTCAGGATACTGTGCATCAGTCCCTAGAATGCTCAGGATACTGTGCATCAGTCCCTAGAATGCTCAGGATACTGTGCATCAGTCCCTAGAATGCCCAGGATACTGTGCATCAGTCCCTAGAATGCTCAGAATACTGTGCATCAGTCACTAAAATGCTCAGCACAATGTACATCAGCCACTAAAATTCTCAGCACACTGTACGTCACTAGAATGCTCAGGATACTGTACATCAGTCACTAAAATGCTCAGGATACTGTGCGTCAGTCCCTAGAATGCTCAGGATGCTGTGCATCAGTCCCTAGAATGCTCAGGATACTGTGCGTCAGTCCCTAGAATGCTCAGGATGCTGTGCATCAGTCACTAGAATGCTCAGCGCAATGTACATCAGTCACTAGAATGCTCGGAGCACTGTACACCAGTCACTAGAATGCTCAGCGCACTGTACAGCGGTCACTAGAATGCTGCTCAGCGCACTGTACACCAGTCACTAGAATGCTGCTCAGCGCACTGTACATCAGTCACTAGAATGCCCAGTGCGCTGTACATCGGTCACTAGAATGCTCAGCGCACTGTACATCAGTCACTAGAATGCTCAGCGCAATGTACATCAGTCACTAGACTGCTCAGTACACTGTACATCAGTCACTAGAATGTCAGCGCACTGTACATCAGTCACTAGAATGTCAGCGCACTTTACATCAGTCACTAGAATGCTCAGTGTACTGTACATCAGTCACTAGAATGTCAGCGCACTGTGCATCAGTCACTAGAATGTCAGCACACTGTATACCAGTCACCAGAATGCTCAGTGTACTGTACAGCAGTCACTAGAATGCTCAGCGCACTGTACATCAGTCACTAGAATGCTCAGCGCACTATACATCAGTCACTAGAATGCTCAGCGCACTGTACAGCAGTCACTAGAATGCTCAGCGCACTATACATCAGTCACTAGAATGCTCAGTGTACTGTACACCAGTCACTAGAATATCAGCGCACTGTACATCGGTCACTAGAATGTCAGCACACTGTATATCAGTCACCAGAATGCTCAGTGTACTGTACAGCAGTCACTAGAATGCTCAGTGTACTGTATATCAGTCACTAGAATAATCTCTGCACTGAATAGTAGTCAGAAGGAGCTGGCAGCTGTCATATTTGATAACTGTTCTTTGACATAACAATTTGTCTTATATTTCATTGGCTATTTAACGCCACACCCACATTAGACAAAACACACCCTCATGGTTTCCATCACGCCCATTGTCCCGGTGCGGCATGTTGGTAGAAGACCACTTGTTTGTATTTGCCCCCCCCAGGTCAAAAGGTGCCCTCACTTGCTCCAGCACGGTTTAATACTCTCTCTGGTAAGTAGAACTTCCCGCTACAGAAAGTAATACTTTATTTATCAATTATTATAGTTGATATAGCGCCACCGCATTATGCAGCGCTGTACAGAGAACATTCAATCATGTTACCCCAGTTCTCTCCCTGCGGCCCCGGAGACATGTAAGATGCATGATGCAGATTAAGCACTGTGAGAACAGAGGTCTGGATTTGTATTCACAATAGGAGATATTTGCTGCTATGCTGTATTTTCTCTTGGGAGGTAGAATTTTGAGTTGGCTCAAACAAGCCCAAACTTTTTCTTTTATTTAGATCTCCTCGAAAGCCACCAATAAAAACATGTGAAGATGTTT
Source organism: Mixophyes fleayi (assembly GCF_038048845.1). Lineage (NCBI taxonomy): Eukaryota > Metazoa > Chordata > Amphibia > Anura > Limnodynastidae > Mixophyes > Mixophyes fleayi. The sequence goes on from NC_134403.1 coordinate 19,232,882, forward strand.
TCGTATCTCAGCTCTATCTGGATTAACAGTCTTTAAATATTTACAGAAGATCGCTTGAAAGGAATGACAAGTTAAACTGGAAAGGGATTTATGCCGTGTAAAGAACCATTTCTGTGATAAATACACTTATCATCTACTATGTCTTAATCCAACACTGCAGAATCCTCTCTAAAGAGGTGATGGGGGGTATTTAAAGGGCCAGTAAACTTAATCTACTAGTTGGCTAATGTAAAAGAGATTTTAATAACATTTGCATATATATATATGTGTAAATGTTTCAAGAGTTTATCAGGACTGAATATATTTTAGATTAAGTCCCCTATTCATCAACGGGCAAAGAGACCAAACTGTCGGTAAAAGGGGGTGTTTTTGCTGGCGAAAGGGCGACAATGCCACCGCCGTTAAGGGTCACCACCGAAGGCTTATGCATAGGGAGCCTACAGGTTCTCAGGATGGTATTGAGTGAATAAAAAAGTGTTAAAAGCAATATTTTCATCTTAGAAATGCAAATGTTTAAAAAATATAAAGTTAATTTTTAAAATAAATACAATTTTAAAAGAAAACAAACACACACTAAAACGATTAAAGTCTATTTAAATATGCAAAAAATATTTTGTATATTGGCTGATTCAGAGATTATTTTTGATACATACAGGTGATAACTCCTTTATTATCTCCACGATGAGGGAAATGATGATAAACAGGGCAGCAATTGACTCAGAGAGACAGAATAAATAGCCCATGTTTCTGTAGCGCAGCGTTGGACAATAGGCTGAGCCTTTGCTTGTGGGTCTCCAACCGGCTGCTCCTGATCTTAGGAGGTCACGCGGCATACCCGGAGGAGGCAGGGCGCGGTGCAGGGAGGTGACGTGGCATACCCGGAGGAGGCGGAGGAGGCAGGGCGCGGTGCAGGGAGGTCACGTGGCATACCCGGAGGAGGCGGAGGAGGCAGGGCGCGGTGCAGGGAGGTCACGCGGCATACCCCGACGGAGGAGGCAGGGCGCGGTGCAGGTAGGTCACGCTGCATACCCCGACGGAGGAGACAGGGCGCGGTGCAGGGAGGTCACGCGGCATACCCCGACGGAGGAGGCAGGGCACGGTGCAGGTAGGTCACGCTGCATACCCCGACGGAGGAGACAGGGCGCGGTGCAGGGAGGTCACGCGGCATACCCCGACGGAGGAGGCAGGGCGCGGTGCAGGGAGGTCACGCGGCATACCCCGACGGAGGAGGCAGGGCACGGTGCAGGTAGGTCACGCTGCATACCCCGACGGAGGAGGCAGGGCGCGGTGCAGGGAGGTGACGTGGCATACCCGGAGGAGGCGGAGGAGGCAGGGCGCGGTGCAGGGAGGTCACGTGGCATACCCGGAGGAGGCGGAGGAGGCAGGGCGCGGTGCAGGGAGGTCACGCGGCATACCCCGACGGAGGAGGCAGGGCGCGGTGCAGGTAGGTCACGCTGCATACCCCGACAGAGGAGACAGGGCGCGGTGCAGGGAGGTCACGCGGCATACCCCGACGGAGGAGGCAGGGCACGGTGCAGGGAGGTCACGCGGCATACCCCGACGGAGGAGGCAGGGCACGGTGCAGGTAGGTCACGCTGCATACCCCGACGGAGGAGACAGGGCGCGGTGCAGGGAGGTCACGCGGCATACCCCGACGGAGGAGGCAGGGCGCGGTGCAGGGAGGTCACGCGGCATACCCCGACGGAGGAGGCAGGGCACGGTGCAGGTAGGTCACGCTGCATACCCCGACGGAGGAGGCAGGGCCCGGTGCAGGTAGGTCACGCTGCATACCCCGACGGAGGAGGCAGGGCGCGGTGCAGGTAGGTCACGCTGCATACCCCGACGGAGGAGGCAGGGCGCGGTGCAGGGAGGTCACGCGGCATACCCCGACGGAGGAGGCAGGGCGCGGTGCAGGTAGGTCACGCTGCATACCCCGACGGAGGAGGCAGGGCGCGGTGCAGGGAGGTCACGCGGCATACCCCGACGGAGGAGGCAGGGCACGGTGCAGGGAGGTCACGCGGCATACCCCGACGGAGGAGACAGGGCGCGGTGCAGGGAGGTCACGCGGCATACCCCGACGGAGGAGGCAGGGCGCGGTGCAGGGAGGTCACGCGGCATACCCCGACGGAGGAGACAGGGCACGGTGCAGGGAGGTCACGCGGCATACCCCGACGGAGGAGACAGGGCACGGTGCAGGGAGGTCACGCTGCATACCCCGACGGAGGAGGCAGGGCCCGGTGCAGGTAGGTCACGCTGCATACCCCGACGGAGGAGGCAGGGCGCGGTGCAGGTAGGTCACGCTGCATACCCCGACGGAGGAGGCAGGGCGCGGTGCAGGTAGGTCACGCTGCATACCCCGACGGAGGAGGCAGGGCGCGGTGCAGGTAGGTCACGCTGCATACCCCGACGGAGGAGGCAGGGCGCGGTGCAGGGAGGTCACGCGGCATACCCCGACGGAGGAGACAGGGCGCGGTGCAGGGAGGTCACGCGGCATACCCCGACGGAGGAGGCAGGGCGCGGTGCAGGGAGGTCACGCGGCATACCCCGACGGAGGAGGCAGGGCACGGTGCAGGTAGGTCACGCTGCATACCCCGACGGAGGAGGCAGGGCACGGTGCAGGTAGGTCACGCTGCATACCCCGACGGAGGAGGCAGGGCCCGGTGCAGGTAGGTCACGCTGCATACCCCGACGGAGGAGGCAGGGCGCGGTGCAGGTAGGTCACGCTGCATACCCCGACGGAGGAGGCAGGGCGCGGTGCAGGGAGGTCACGCGGCATACCCCGACGGAGGAGGCAGGGCGCGGTGCAGGGAGGTCACGCGGCATACCCCGACGGAGGAGGCAGGGCGCGGTGCAGGTAGGTCACGCTGCATACCCCGACGGAGGAGGCAGGGCGCGGTGCAGGGAGGTCACGCGGCATACCCCGACGGAGGAGGCAGGGCACGGTGCAGGGAGGTCACGCGGCATACCCCGACGGAGGAGACAGGGCGCGGTGCAGGGAGGTCACGCGGCATACCCCGACGGAGGAGACAGGGCACGGTGCAGGGAGGTCACGCGGCATACCCCGACAGAGGAGGCAGGGCACGGTGCAGGGAGGTCACGCGGCATACCCCGACGGAGGAGGCAGGGCGCGGTGCAGGGAGGTCACGTGGCATACCCCGACAGAGGAGGCAGGGCACGGTGCAGGTAGGTCACGCTGCATACCCCGACGGAGGAGACAGGGCACGGTGCAGGGAGGTCACGCGGCATACCCCGACGGAGGAGGCAGGGCACGGTGCAGGGAGGTCACGCGGCATACCCCGACGGAGGAGGCAGGGCGCGGTGCAGGGAGGTCACGTGGCATACCCCGACAGAGGAGGCAGGGCACGGTGCAGGTAGGTCACGCTGCATACCCCGACGGAGGAGACAGGGCACGGTGCAGGGAGGTCACGCGGCATACCCCGACGGAGGAGGCAGGGCACGGTGCAGGGAGGTCACGCGGCATACCCCGACGGAGGAGGCAGGGCACGGTGCAGGGAGGTCACGCGGCATACCCCGACGGAGGAGACAGGGCACGGTGCAGGGAGGTCACGCGGCATACCCCGACGGAGGAGGCAGGGCACGGTGCAGGGAGGTCACGCGGCATACCCCGACGGAGGAGACAGGGCGCGGTGCAGGGAGGTCACGCGGCATACCCCGACGGAGGAGACAGGGTGCGGTGCAGGTAGGTCACGCTGCATACCCTGACGGAGGAGGCAGGGCGCGGTGCAGGGAGGTCACGCGGCATACCCCGACGGAGGAGGCAGGGCGCGGTGCAGGTAGGTCACGCTGCATACCCCGACGGAGGAGACAGGGCGCGGTGCAGGGAGGTCACGCGGCATACCCCGACGGAGGAGGTAGGGAGCAGTGCAGGAAGGTCACGCGGCATACCCCGACGGAGGAGGCAGGGCGCGGTGCAGGGAGGTCACGCGACATACCCCGACGGAGGAGGCAGGGAGCGGTGCAGGGAGGTCACGCGGCATACCCCGACGGAGGAGGCAGGGCACGGTGCAGGGAGGTCACGCGGCATACCCCGACGGAGGAGGCAGGGCACGGTGCAGGTAGGTCACGCTGCATACCCCGACGGAGGAGACAGGGCGCGGTGCAGGGAGGTCACGCGGCATACCCCGACGGAGGAGGCAGGGCGCGGTGCAGGGAGGTCACGCGGCATACCCCGACGGAGGAGGCAGGGCACGGTGCAGGTAGGTCACGCTGCATACCCCGACGGAGGAGGCAGGGCCCGGTGCAGGTAGGTCACGCTGCATACCCCGACGGAGGAGGCAGGGCGCGGTGCAGGTAGGTCACGCTGCATACCCCGACGGAGGAGGCAGGGCGCGGTGCAGGGAGGTCACGCGGCATACCCCGACGGAGGAGGCAGGGCGCGGTGCAGGTAGGTCACGCTGCATACCCCGACGGAGGAGGCAGGGCGCGGTGCAGGGAGGTCACGCGGCATACCCCGACGGAGGAGGCAGGGCACGGTGCAGGGAGGTCACGCGGCATACCCCGACGGAGGAGACAGGGCGCGGTGCAGGGAGGTCACGCGGCATACCCCGACGGAGGAGGCAGGGCGCGGTGCAGGGAGGTCACGCGGCATACCCCGACGGAGGAGACAGGGCACGGTGCAGGGAGGTCACGCGGCATACCCCGACGGAGGAGACAGGGCACGGTGCAGGGAGGTCACGCGGCATACCCCGACAGAGGAGGCAGGGCACGGTGCAGGGAGGTCACGCGGCATACCCCGACAGAGGAGGCAGGGCGCGGTGCAGGGAGGTCACGTGGCATACCCCGACGGAGGAGACAGGGCACGGTGCAGGGAGGTCACGCGGCATACCCCGACGGAGGAGGCAGGGCACGGTGCAGGGAGGTCACGCGGCATACCCCGACGGAGGAGACAGGGCGCGGTGCAGGGAGGTCACGCGGCATACCCCGACGGAGGAGACAGGGCGCGGTGCAGGTAGGTCACGCTGCATACCCTGACGGAGGAGGCAGGGCGCGGTGCAGGGAGGTCACGCGGCATACCCCGACGGAGGAGGCAGGGCGCGGTGCAGGTAGGTCACGCTGCATACCCCGACGGAGGAGACAGGGCGCGGTGCAGGGAGGTCACGCGGCATACCCCGACGGAGGAGGTAGGGAGCAGTGCAGGAAGGTCACGCGGCATACCCCGACGGAGGAGGCAGGGCGCGGTGCAGGGAGGTCACGCGACATACCCCGACGGAGGAGGCAGGGAGCGGTGCAGGGAGGTCACGCTGCATACCCAGAGGAGGAGGCAGGGAGCGGTGCAGGGTGGTCACGCGGCATACCCCGACGGAGGAGGCAGGGCACGGTGCAGGTAGGTCACGCTGCATACCCCGACGGAGGAGACAGGGCGCGGTGCAGGGAGGTCACGCGGCATACCCCGACGGAGGAGGCAGGGAGCGGTGCAGGGAGGTCACGCGGCACACCCGGAGGAGGAGGCTCCTCTCCTTCCTCTGTGCGGACCCTTTGAAGGTGGCTCTCCAGCTATCCCACGTTGCCCCTCACTGCTGTAAGGTCTCTATGACATTGGAAGGGTTAAGAAGCGTTCGCTTTATAAGCATGGAAGGATTTACGTATGTAAGTTAATCACTTGTATATACCAGTTACAGCTTGCACACTATTACTGGTAAGCCAGTGACACAGACAGGTTATAAGTCATTTCTCAAGTTATATGTCCCACACATGGCTGGTCAAGGGCAGATTTAATGAAACACCACATAGAGGGCCCCAGCACATGCATGGGAAGTATGACAATTTCACGTGTGACTGCAATCCGGGAAAGAGAAGGCGCATTGTCCTCTCCGAGAAATTGCTAATTCTTAAGAACAAGAAGCTGGGAACAGAATCAAAAGGTTTAGGGATAATCTCTTTATTAAAGATTATATGTTTTCCCTATTTCTAGCAAATAGAGTTTTCTTATAATAGTTTTTAAGCATTATATAAGGAAACCATGCCCACGCAGTAACAGATCAATGTATATTTCATAATGGGAAGAAAGAGCAGCTCAGTAGAGATATATTCCATGAATACTGATAGAGGAGGTCTCATTCTTACCCTGGGTCACTTCTGTAAATTGATCTTTACTTGGATGTTCTTGATGTTTAAAGATACTTTCTGTATATATTAATACAGTTGGGTAGCTGATCTTGGTTATAACCCAACACTGATGAGGACATACAGGTCCGATGTTACATAAATAAATTAATTGTCAGCTGCAGTATTAGGTAAAGGCAGAGATTGGATGTTTTCTCCTCAACGCCGACCAAACTTCATTCACGTGACCAATAAAAATCACTCATTTACAGCAGTAGAAGAGCATAGACCATGATACCCGCAGCAGTGTACCAATGGGTTAGGGGTGCCTAGAACACTGGATGAGTGACGTCTTTAACGCCCTCCGCACCGTGCCCACACGGGCACCCACAGACAGGGCCTGATCAACCAATAGGCTGATCAGGCTGCAGCCTGGGGCACTGGAAACTGGGGGGTGCAGCGTCGCCAAGATTAATTTTTTTTCTCTGCCATTTCTTTTTTTTTTTATTATGGCAGCGACGGGGCTGTAATCATCGGGACCGTCCCTTTGCTAAGGGGGGCGGCCCGACTGTCACTATAACATGACAGTCTGGCAGCAATCGCGGCTAGGTGCCTGTCAGTGTGGCCGCGGGAGCTGCTTACTGTGGTCACGTGAGATCAGGACTTCCACACCTCACGTGACCACAGTAAGAAGCGCCCGTGGCCTCACTGACAGGCAGCAATCGCTAGAGAGAAGACTGCTGCCCAGGAACAACAGGAGAATCCTAATGTCTGGGGGCGGAGGGGCTGGTAACAATGCTAAAGGGGCAGGTAAAGAGGCTAAGAGGGGTAGGTGAAGAGGCTAATGGGGGCATGTAACAATGTTAAAGGGACACGTGAAGAGGCTGAACGGGGCTGATGAAGTGGTTGAGGGGACGATTTAAAAAAATAGAGCAGCTTTGGGGGGGCATAATCTTTGTATTGTGTGACGGTTATGAGGATGGTCTCTGTGGTTCTAGGGTCATTAGAATGCTAAATATTAGTCAAGTGGGGCTGATAGAGGTTTATATTTGATTATAGCTCTTTGACAACAATTGTCACATATTTTATTGCCTACATATACCTGTGCTATGGGGTAGTTTTATCTGGCCATAATGGACTGTTGTGTTTTGGAACCTAATCATTCAGGATTTGTTGACATTTAGCATTATAATATAATTGCTGCATATTTTCAAAACAGGACCCCAACTTTCCAGAAGCTAGAAGACAACAAAGCTGCAAGAACAGGGAACAGAGAAGAGCAAGAACAGGTAAAAAATAAAAAATAAAAAAAGATGTTTCCTATGACTACCAGCGACACCACGGGATAGGGTGGAGTACTGACTTGGGAACTGTCCTTACGACAGTTCGGACACTGAGCACTGAGAGATATACCATGGGGCGGGTGTGGCCATTGATTAAGCAGCTACTCACATGATTGGTGAGAAAAGGGTGACAAGGGGCTACAGGAGATACCATGGGGCAGGGGGAATGGGTGATTAAACAGTTATCCTCAACATGGTAAAAGAGGTAGTAAAGGACCACTGAAGATACAATGGTACAAGGGTGACTGCTGATTTGGGAATGATCAGCCGGAAAAAAGGTTGGAGTACCGGGATGGGGAAACGAGGGTCTCAAGGCAGTATTACAGACACCACTGGGCAAGAGGAGGGGGGGGGGGTGATTTAATAGATGTCCACAAGAAGGGTGGGAAAAAGTTACTGGTGACAACATAAGTCAGGAGTAGCGATGACGTTGTCAATAATTCCTTGGATAGATCCGAAATATGGGGGCAAAGCACTACTGGATGGAGAAGACCCAACAGGGTCTATACAGTCTATCTTTTTGGGTGTGTGGTTTTTTTTGTTTTTCTTTTGGTTTCAAAAATATTAAAACAAAAACTAACCCACAATAACACAAAACAAAAAAAACAACACACCCAAAACGCAAACTGTATAAACCTGTCGGTTGTTCTCTACCGCCAAAGTCTATATTTCTATAGAGATATGCACCACAAGAGTCACCGCAGGGTAGTGTCACTGCACTAGAATTATAAACAGAATGTTAATAACCGTCACTGCTCTGCCTTGTGGAATATGTTGGTGCTAAATAAATGATAATTATTACCAATAAGTGCAGTATGTTTTGCTCCTTTAACTGCACAAATCGTGTATAACTCATCACATACTGCACAGTATACAAAACAGGGGTGAAATGATGATTATACGGTATTCATCACACAGCGGAGATAACAGCATTTTTGCCCTCCCAGCTAATGGGAAGCAGTGACCTGTATATTAATTGCAACAAGCTGTGAAAAGAGAACACCTCTCAGAACGATCAAATCAGCCCAATATTCTGTGGCATAAAGTACAAGTGACAGCCGTTACCACTAAGAGCCCATCATTAAATAACTACAAGACTTTAACATCAAAGTAGTCCGAGACGGAGGCACATGTCGCTTACCTTGCAATATCTCACCTTATCTAAAAATAAACAAAAAACGCCACAAAAGACTGAAAATTACAGTCTATAACGGGGCACGTCAAGTTTGGCGTTCAATCTAGGAGCCAAAATAGATCTGTGGACTCTTAAAAACAACCATTGTTCAATCACTCAGTAGAGTCATCAAATAAATTAATCTTTACATGGATCAACATATACAAACATGTATGTTCGATTGAAATATCATATAGAACCCACCAGAAAGCGTACAACAAGGACACCTGAAATAAACACAATTATGTATCTTCTAGGCAACATAACATAGTAACATAGTTGATGAGGTTGAAAAAAAAAGACACCAGTCCATCAAGTTCAACCTATTTTGGATCTCCTGCGATCCTGCACTTATATTTGAAATTGATCCAGATTAAGCAACCACCAATCTGTTTCAATTGTGAAAATCCCCCCAGACCGAATATTGCAGTCCTATTTTTACCCTATATCCACTACTATCCTTCATTTTAATTAACGGTCGTATCCCTGGATACATTTTTCAGCTAAAAATTTGTCTAACCCTTTCTTAAACATATCTATTGAATCTGCCATCACAACCTTCCCTGGCAGTGAATTCCATATCTTGACTGCCCTTACTGTAAAGAACCCCTTCCTTTGCTGGTTGTGAAATTTACTCTCCTCTAACCTTAGGGGGTGACTGTGTGTCCTGTGTATAGTCCTTGGGGTGAAAAGTTCCCATGAAAGTTCTCTGTATTGACCCCTAATGTATTTGTACATAGTAATCATATCTCCTCTTAGACACCTCTTTTCTAAAGTAAACCGGCTAACCTTTCCTCATAACTTAATGACTCCATATCCTTCATCAATTTTGTTGCCCTATGATGGAACAAGTGTCAGTTTTTAAAGTTTAGGCAAAAATAAAATTATTTTGTCACACTGTCAGATCTGGAGGCGACATTAAGCCATTTCTAGTGGTCCCATTAAAAGAGTGTTTTAGGGGGGAGATTAATTGTGCTTAAGACAGAGAAGGAGTGTGGAAAGGAAAGCGTTTCTGAAAAATGAAAAACTACTTCAGATACCACGAGATTTAGGGCACAGTGACTTTGACATGCGCTCAAGTTGGGCAGGAAAAAGACAATGGTGACTATTTCATGAGTGCACATGTTCTGCAAAGATGTACTGACAACTTTAGAAAATAACCAGTAACCAGAAATATGCTGCCATTTCCCAGGCACTGAAACTTAAACCCGCTTATACTCAGATTTAGGAGAAATCACATAGGTCAATCACATGCTAGTGAGGTCAACAGGACATATTAGAGTCAAGGGGCATAGGTTCAAAAAAGAAATGTGACGACATACCTGCTCCCTCTTCCGACTGGTTAAAGCCACAGATCTGACATATGCACCGGACCCACTTGTTCATTTCTTCTTCTGTTTCCGCCACCAGGTAGAAGGTCCGGTCGCTGGTCTTTATGTCGAAGACGTAGCTGTCCTGCAGCTCCTTCTTGTTGAAGGTCAGCCCGGAGTCCACCTGTTCACAGCAGCCCAGGTTGATCACCCGGATGGGTTTCTTGGAGTGGTCATTCTTGTAATATTCCAGGACATCGGGATCTCCACTCATGCGTCCACTTCTCAGGATGAACCAACGCTTCTTCCATGCCTGATAAAACAGAGACAGTCAATAAAAATTACGTTCCTCAGTAGGCACCAGGAATGGTGATTCCATTGTCAGATAAGTAGAGTGATCTGTTCTGGTTGTACAAAAGTTTGGTGGGTTGCTCGATGGATAAAAACCTTATTGACTGCACATTTTGGGAGCTTATGATCTCAACTGAGACCATCGTTACATCTTTATCTCTTGGTCATGAAACAATGGGTTGTTATCCAAGTGTGGGACCTTCCTGGTCACCTATCAGTGTATTTGATCAAACTAGCAATGCACAGCAAGATTGTGTCACCTAATTTGTGGACAAAACAAACATTCATTTTATTCAATATACTGCAGACACAGACTTATCCATCAGGTAGCAGCCACTACAGGGCCTGACGGCTAAGGGGGGCTCATAAGAGTCCCTCAGTTGTAGGGCCTTGTGTAGCCAACACTCATACTACTATGGGCACCTCTCCCCTCTGAGGTGTCCGTATTCAACAGCGAGCATAACAAGAAAATAATTCATTCAGCTTAGTGGGGAGCTGAGTGGGCACCGCGGAAGAGGGAGAGAAGGCAGTGACCGGCTTGTTATGATAAGTGAGGGGAAGTATAAGGCCCTGAAAGCAGAACCCTTAAATGAAAAAATAAAATAAAAAATTCTACGGAGCCCCTAAGTATTAGTTAAACCCCTGGATGCAGCTTATCAATTGACGCTACGGAATATGTTGGCGCTATATAAGTAAATGATGATGATGATGATGATGAATTGACTATGAAGTGACTAGTTACATGAAAGGATGTGGCGCTTAGGTAGCCATGTCTGGTGCTGAGATCAGAGTACCTCGTATGTCAGTGAAGTGAGTAATCTTTATTTTCATGGTTTAATGTAGAGATGTTCACTGACCCCCGTGTTTTGGTTCTGGATCTGGATCTGGATCAACATTGTGTTTTGGTTTTGGCAAAACAGCCCTTGTGTGTTTTGGTTCCCTATTTTTTTTGCTAAAATCACATAATTTGGCTCTTTTATTGTTACAAATATTATTAACCTCAAAAACATTAATTTCCAGTCATTTCCAGTAAATTTTTGTCAAGTGACAAGAACACTACTACCCCTGTTTCTGTGTGAGCAATGGTGCTGGATCTCCTGTGGATGGAGGTACTTATGGAATCCAAAACCTGCGAGATCCGACAATGCAACAGTGACGTTTTGCCTCGATTCAGATCAGCGGACGCGGGAAAGAAGCGAGCCTACTCTGATCCCCTAAGTTTGGGTGGGCTCGGTTTTCAGAAAACAGAGCCCGAGCATCTCTAGTGTAATGATGTCATGTGTGTCAGAAGCTGCGTGTGCATGTATAATGAGCATGTTCAGCTCTTCGGGAAAAGACGAGGTGCTAAATGCAAAGACCACAACTAGCCTTCTCCTAGAGCTTCATCCTAGCAGTCCAGTCAGCTAAGAAATATTAGCGCATCATTCAAGATGGCTGCCTCCACTTTGTGTGTGTTAGAAATGGCCCCACCCAATGCAATCACTTTAATAACCTTGTTAAATGCTCCATGTGCTGCACTTTTTACACACTTTCAGAAACCGTAAAAAGTGTCACCACATCCGATATTCAAATATGTAAAATTTGCAAAACGCAAAAAATGCTGACACCAGCACTTGCAGGAACGTTCCCCCATCCAGCACAGACGAGGGATCCTTCCTTCCCATCTGCTTTCCTCTCAAATGATATTTTCACTTTGTTTTGCCAGCTTGCAGCATATAGAACGAACAATACAAAAGTGCTGGTGAGAGATCGTTTCAGCGTCAGCCCTGTGTCACAATCAGAAAATAACACTAAGTAACAAGGAAGGAATAATGGACGCTGTGATGGAGAGAGGGAGGAGCTTAGGCTGCGTCATCCTACGGCTGCGGAGCTTTTACAGCTTCAGCCACCAGATAGAAGGTCCCTGGCTGAGTGCTTGGGAGATATTTATGTGTATAAAATACTGTGCTCAGCATAATATGGATGCTGCAACGGCTATTACCGGGCTCTGTGAAACACATTTGGGAGAGTAAAGTGTTTGTCCTTGCTAGGATTATGCATACTTGCCAACCCTCCTGGAATGTCCGGGAGACTCCCGAAATTCGAGTCGGTCTCACAGACTCTCGGGAGAGCAGGCAAGTCTCCCGCATCCCGCAACTGCCTAGCTTAAATGGCGCGATTTGTGGTGATTCGTGTCATTTTGGCCACGCCCCCGAGACAAAACGACATTTCCGTCGTAGTGGGCGGTGCCAAAATGGCGCGTTTGGCCGCACCCTGCCCCCTCCCGCCCTCTAGTCACGCCCCTCTCCCGGACTACACTTGCCGAGAGTAGCCAAGTATAGGATTATGTGAAGACCAGGACAACTTGTGCGGGCTCATCACAGATATAACCAGAATCATAAGGGGGAATTTTCTTTGTGTTTTTTTTGTTTTGTTTTTTAAATTTGTCAGGATTTGTACTAAACGTGGGAATACACCGACCAATACGGGCGCTCCAACCGACCGCCAGGCAGCATGAGCTCTATCATAGCGGTACTGGCCGTCAGCCCAGAGCCGGGAGAGCTAAATTGGCGTGGCCGGATAACCGCGACAAACCGTTTGACATTTTGTGGGATGAACCAATATTCATGAGAATACAATAACTCACTAGTGACATCACTGAGGCACGAGGCACCTATACCTCTCCGGCAGTTATTTTATACTTACCAACTCCCGGAAACTTGAAACTTGTTTCCGGGAGAGGGGGCGTGACTAGAGGGCGGGAGGGGGCGTGACGAGGCCAATCGCGTCATTATGGCCCCGCCCCCCGCGAAAAGTAATTTCCGTTGCGGGGGCGGGGCCAAAATGACGCAAATGGCCTCGTCCTGCCCCCTCCCGCCCTCCAAAATGGCGTGATTCACTGAGAATCGCGTCAACGCGATTCTCGGTGTCAGATTGGGATGCGGGAGAAATGCCAGCTTGCCCGGGAGACTGACCCGAATTTTGTGAGTCTTCCGGACTTTCCGGGAGAGTTGGCATGTATGAGTTATTTATCACTAGCTGGCCTGTGATACGGACACAAAGCTGCTCTCTGGGATATTAAAGATTCAGAATCTATCTGAATGGATAAGGATTGCAAACAGCGCACAAACACAGCACCACCAAGTGACACTGTCCTTCTGTAGGCACTGAAAGAGTTAAACTATTCAATACTCTGAATACAGATCCCAGAATTCCTGCTGAGCAAATATTTATCACTCTCCCATGGAACGGTTAATCGGGATGGCAATCCGGTGACAGGAGGCCAAACAATTGGCACCTGCTTTTTGGGGGAAAATAATCAGGAAGACATTTGGGTAACAGTCAACAGTAAAACAAATGACCAAATTACACATAGCAGTCTGTTGGGTCTGAAGAGAATAACCAGGCTGTGCGCCTGTGCGCTCCCATAGATTACTGAGCAGTATGTACAATTATGAAAGAGCTGAAGGTCAAGTTGTGCTCTGTCTATCTCTTAGCTTTGGTGGAGTTACATCTGTTAGACTAGAAGAAAGATGAAGTGGTTTATATGCGGTTTGAGGAGAGGGCACAGCGGGCACCGTCCTGTGAAGACATCTCTAGTTATATGAAAGGATGTGAGGCTGTGTCCTGTACTCCGGTGCCCGTGTCATGCGCTCCGCTGCCCGTGTCCTGTGCTCCGGTCTGACAGGCTGCACGTACATCTCAGACACACTTGAAGTTACTGACAGTTCTCTGAGACAGAGAAATGCCTTTCTCCTGGTGAGTGATAATTATTACCCATACTTGCCAACTCTCCCTGAATGTCAGGGAGACTCCCTGAAATAGGGGTGATCTCCCTCACTCCCTGAAGAGTCTGGTATTCTCCCTGATACTGAGCCAGTACAAGACGTGGTTGGCTTCACCATCTGTGGCATGATGACAGGGTTCAGAAATTGTGTCCTATGTCCATGTACTGGTGCCTATGCAGGTGGCCATTTTCATGGAGACCAAGATTTAATCAAAGACTGACAGGTAAGACAACATGACTTCAGTAATGGAGACAGAAATGTAAAAGACACTGCAGTCCGTAGAGATTCAGTAGCTGCTTTTCTTTATGCATAGTTGCCTACTCTCCAGGAATGTCTGGGAGACTCCCGCATTTCTGGGAGACCTTCCGGTCCTCGCCCCTGCAATAGATAAGTGTGTGTGTGTGGGGGGGGGGGGGGGGGGGGGGTTGAATAATGCAAATATTGCGGCATCTTAGCCCTGCCAAAATGCGGGGCCATAATGATGCGATTCGTCAAGCCCTGCCCCTACACGCCAACCTCCCCGGGGATCTCCGTGAAGCCAACAAGGATAAGTTGGCAAGTATGTTTTTACCTCCCTATCGTCGAACCAATGTCACTTTACGGAAAAGGAGCTGGAGACAGATCCAAACACTATATATTTGAAAGACGCACACCCTTGGGAAATGTAAGGACATGTAAGATGTTACTGTATAAAAGCACAATGCTACTGGGAGAGGGAGAGAAAAAAACAAAGACGTATTATTTTGCTATCTTATGCAATGATTGCATCTCACACCTCTTAGATTGTAAACTCATATGAGCAGGGTCAACTTTATCTTCTGTGTCATGTAATTTATTTGTATTGTGATCACCTCGCTGTACAGCGCTGCCCATTATGTCAGCACTATATAGAGTATAAGACTAATAGGCACAGACACTACTATAGTTACATGTCATACCTCCCAACTGTCTCTGATTCTAAGGGACTGTCCTGCCGTATTGGGGATATTTGTACCCATTTTCTGTGCATGTTAGTAGGTATGTCCCCTTCACAACCTCTCTGCACCAAATCAATGGTGAACGGAGTCCATCAGCAACGGATAGTTGTCACCAAGGGAGGGGAGAGGTTTTGGGGTCGGCCTAATGTTTCAGAAGTGTGTCCAGGTTAGAGATGCTCATTGACCCCCGTGAAGCGGTTTTGGTTTGGGATCTGGATTAGCTTCGTGTTTTGGTTTTGGTTTTGGAAAAACCACCCTTGTGTGTTTTGGTTTTGGATCTGTATTTTTTAAGAAAAATTGCTAAAAATCACATAATTTTGCTCTTTTTTTGATCCTACATTATTAACCTCACTAACACTAATTTAAAGTCATTTGCAGTCAATTTTGACCACCTCACAGGTCACAATATTATTTTCATACACTTTCGGACAAATACTGCAGCGACCTGGCTGGATGGTAAGTGACAGAGCAATGACTCAAACACACGGCAGTTCCTAGCACATCTAGGGCACATTGGCACACAGCAGTGGCAGAAAAGAAAAGTGGGGCAAGATGGAATTGTCCTTGGATTATGAAACCAGTTAGGGTTCATTTTATCGCTCCACCTGTTTCTTGGATAAGTGAGGTAATTCTACAGCTAATACATGGCAACGAGTGTTGACCCCCCCGGGACGCGGGATCAGACACACACCCATCCAGGGTGCCAGACAATGCACTAAAAAGAGTCATTGTAATTCCCAGCAAACCCAGTATGACCCTACAGTTTTTGGTGCAAATTCAGAAAAAAAGTCTGCAAGGACTAGTATATTAGTATTTCAGCAATGACAAAATTACCAACGCAGCTCTTCTCAGGGGAAGGCTGGCAAATATCAGCCCAGGGGGCAAGACTCGACTCAGCAGTCTATATTAAAGGGAAAAAATGCCCCCCTGTCCCCCAGCCCAGCCTGCCCCTGGCTCTTCTCTTTGGGTGTATATTGGACCCTACACTTAGTGCAAATTCAGAAAAAAGCCTGCAGGGACTTGTAGATTATATTTGTATTTCAGCAATGACACATTCAGCAATGACACATTCAGCAATGGAGCTCTTGTTTTTGGGTGTATATAACACCCTACACTTTTTGGTGCAAATTCAGAATAAAAGCCTGCAAGGACGAATATATTTGGATTTCAGCAATGACAAGTAGCAATGGAGCTTTCCTCTAACACTGCTACCACCCTCCTGTTTCAATTCTATCAGTTTGTCTGCCCAACTGCTCTATACTCTGTCCTACCCCTTCTCTGTCCCTCTCTCAAATGGCGCTAGATCGCTGTGCAGGGCGGTATTTATTGATTCCAAAACTCGCGAGAACCGAGATCCGATCACTTTACAATGACGTTTTGCTTTGTTTTGGTATCTGAATAAGCACGAAAGTACCGAGCCGGGTTTTGGAACCCCGAAGTTCGGGTGGGTTCGGTTTTCAAGAAACCGAGCCCGCCC
Source organism: Mixophyes fleayi (assembly GCF_038048845.1). Lineage (NCBI taxonomy): Eukaryota > Metazoa > Chordata > Amphibia > Anura > Limnodynastidae > Mixophyes > Mixophyes fleayi. Next base: position 19,249,344 of record NC_134403.1, read on the forward strand.
ATCTCTAGTCCAGGTCCCCTTTTCATGGGGGAAGGGGTGTCCCTGTTTCTATTTACACTGAAATGTTGGGAGCCAATATTATTCACCTGTCTTTCACCAAACTTGGCAGTTCAGGAGCTTGGAGTTGATCAGTAAATAGGAAGTTGCAGTTAAATGACTTCCTCTTTATTACACAGCAGTCTGCCTAGGCTCCTGTGATTGTTACAAGACAGACAAATTATGTTCAAAAACAAGGCAGGATAGGGGGACTGGACTCCTCTTTCTAAAGGAATCGCAGCAGCTTTCAAAAATATCCTAACCAGCGGCACATTCTGATATCAGAAATATACCGATCAAAGCCAATAAACACCTATTCAAGTGTATTAAACACAAATACCTTCAACATGCTAAACACATTAAAAGCTACAAATGTGTTTTGATGGTTTATGGGCAGTTCTGACTGATTTTTTGGATCTACATTATGCACTGTACTCTGTGGTAACTGCTATGTTTGTTCCATATTCTTTTACTAAAAACTTAATAAAAACCTTTTGTGAAAAGCTACAAATGTGCAAGGGTGCAGACTAGAACAGACAAGTGCCTTTACCTATGTTCTACAAATTTCCCGTCACACTGTGGAAACAGGAGCGCTAACAGTCCAATGCAGTTGCCCAAACAAAGTCCTGTCTACTATCCGAGAAGAAATAAGCCCGCGCTCGGTTAATCCCATATTATATATGGTACCAGCTGCATGGCAAAATAAATGCCCTATATGAATACAAAACAAATAGACAGCTATTTGTCTAGCAAATAAAAAACATGATATATTGGTTCATATTTTGATCAAAACGTTTAACACTGTATCCCAACATCAAGAGTAACTCATTATATGATTATTACCAGGGGAGGGATGACATATTTTAACCTGGGGAGCAAGACTCAACTCAGTAGCCTATTAGGAACAATTTAAAGGTAAAAAAATGCAGATGGCCCAGTGACCCAGCTCAAGGTAGCCCCCTATGGGCAGGTAGATGCCCCCCAGCCCAGCCTGCCCCTGATTATTACCCTAAACAATTGCAAAAAACAAAACAACAACACATCACAAACCAATAAATACAAAAACAATTATACAAGGATATAAAACAGGAAAACTAAATCAGAGACACGATGAACAGGACATGAATACAAATCAAACCCACTTCTTTCTTAATTATGTTCTCTTTGTAAACAAACAATCTGCCATTGACAGTGATGATTTTCAGCCTGACAAAACAAGGAAAAAGGTTTCATTAACCAACTTGTTCTCTCGGCGCCCAATCATGTCAAACACAACAAACGCCACGGCGGAGTGTCCTGAGATGACACAAGGAATTGCTTTTCTCTCCTGACTTTACATCCTTTGCCATCTCTCTGGCATGAAATGGTAACCATGGCAACGGCCACAAAAGGCACCTTATCTGCCCGACTCACCCCTTCTAGGGCTGAATAGAGAATATTTCACTTTAGTCCCATTGGTACAAGGCATAGGTGCCAACTGTCCCTACATTTAGAGATGTGTCCATATTATCTTTATGTCCTTGCAGTTGTCCATATTTTCCAATATTTACTGCACAGTAAAATTCCCTTTTTCCTGTTAAACGCAATTCTCACCATCCATTCTTATTTTCCGGACTTTAGAATATTAATGGAAGGTGAAGTATTTAAAATACAAAGAAACAGGTTTCTCCAACTGGATTATAACATGACATGATGGACATTGTAGTTCTGCAATGACTACCAAGACGGTACGGCGGGGAAGGGGCCTAGATGTGCTGACAGCAGTCGGGCGTTCCTGGAAATAATTTTAAAATATTGGTAACTAGGACAGGGATTTAATCCATACTTGAATACTTATAGACCTTCCCTCTACGAGAGGTTCAAAGAGTAAAGATGGGTGGGAGTGACAATGCGAGGCCTGAGGATACGCATCTTGGGCCCGATTCATTAAGGATCTTAACTTGAGAAACTTCTTATTTCAGTCTCCTGGACAAAACCATGTTACAATGCAAGGGGTGCAAATTAGTATTCTGTCTTGCACATAAGTTAAATACTGACTGTTTTTTCATGTAGTACACAAATATCAACTTTAAATGTCAGTGTACAAATAAGCTATCAACTATTTGTGTGCTACATGAAAAAACAGTCTGTTAAGAAAGTACATTAATATATGTTATTGACCTTGTGTTAGATGTAGAAATAAATGTCTATCGATAAAGTTTTGCATGTATTACATAAAGTATTGTTTTGGCTCTTAAAGAAGTTCAGTCTTCTACACTCACTTTATTTCTATCCTCCCTGCATGTAGCAAGTGTCGGTGCTGAGGTTTCCTTCCATTCCTTTAACTTATGTGCAAAACAGAAAACTAATTTGCACCCCTTGCATTGTAACATGGTTTTGTCCAGGAGACTGAAATAAGAAGTTTCTCAAGTTAAGATCCTTAATGAATCAGGCCCCTTGTTGTTAAGGCTGCGCCCCGCCCTAATTACCAGAAGGAGAGGCGGGATTTGGGGGAGTGGGCTACTCTGATTTAAGGACGCCCATGTTGTGGGGTCCGCAGGCATTCCGTGAGTGGGCAAGTAGGATTTAACCACACCCACCAGCAGTAATTAGCATGGCTGGTCTACCCAACGCCCACATATAGTAGAAGCACTAATTTTATGGACTGAACCAGCATTAATAAAAGTGCAGTCACTAGTAACCCCTGACTTGAGGCATAATGCACATACAAATATAGTTTCAGCCCATAAAAATGGCTGCCTCCACGGTTTGTAGGTGGAATGTCCACTTTAAGCCAACATTATAGGAGGACCCTCAGGGAGATCCTGGTGTCGAATGTGGGAGGCGTGGACATGCGATTGTGTCATCCTGGCCCACCCCCCTGCGCAATGCCTCGTGGGCGCGGTATCACATGGTGGGGGAGGGGCTAGGATGACCCTGTTTCCTGTGAATTGCATCATCAAGTCCTTCACAAAAGAAGGGTGCACTGCTCTACCAGGAGTGCGGGGAAAATTTGGGAGTCTCCCGGGAATTCCTGGAGACTAGACAACGACTGTAAAATTTTCTTTGCCAACAAAGACTTCTCCTAACAAGCAACCTGTCCGCTCTTGCAGGGTCTGTCACATAACAGAGGGATGTATTCTACTTTGATTAGAAAAAAAAAAAAGAACGAAAATAAATAAATGCCTCAATGATTCCACATCCTGCCCCTCTTCCCCGTCATCCAATCAATCCCCACCAGGGGGCCTTTAATGAGCGGTTTCCCAGGTCATTCTGCAGGCAGCCCCCATATCTGGAAAGTTAAAACAACAGAGACACAAGAGAGACAGGGAAATATTGTGGAAAACAAAATCCTTCATGCCAAAAGATATGTTTATGGAAACAATGATTTAAAAAAAAAGTATATTCTTGTAACAGGCTGGAAAATACCTATATAGCAGCTGCTTGGGAGGTTTACAAAGATCTTTTGCTGTGAAACACTAGTGTGTATCTAACAACTTTCTCTCCCCAATGATGTTACCTAAGGGCTCCTCCCCTGCGACCCCCCACCATGTATTAAGCAGGCTCCCAGCAGGACCTCTCCTATAGTCCCCCCAGTAGCAGAGAAGATCTGACACAGTGGCGTTGAGCCTTCAATCAATTCTATGGGACACTAATACATACTATGATGCCGGGAAGCTGAGAGACGTCTCTAATGCTCAAGAAAAGAACGGATTGTAATACAATTAAATATTTTGGATATGTGAACTTTATGTTATTATTTATTGCATTCGACACCACAGTTTTCCTGCATCGGTGTGACGGGAGACTCGCTCTGTACTGTTGGAGAACCATGCTATTTCCACTAATAACGCTCAGCCCGTGGCCTCCTTTCCATACACTCGACTCCTGAAATACTCTGCACTGCCACGATGATTCCCATGAAAACTCCGTCTGTCTCTTCCTGCTTGTCTCCATCCCACCACCCTGCTCTCATTCAGTAAATAACACATAGACAAGTCACTGTCAAGGTGTTTTTTTTAGTAAGGTTGCAGAGGGTGTGCCATATGTCCCAGTCTGCACAGGGGCACACAATTATTTTTTGTGACTGGATCACTGATAAATAACTTTTGGTATGAATTTATTTAAAGGAAATAGCGCAGGGCGCTGATTTATATAAATTGCCAATGCGCTTATTTTAAAAATAGTGTATGTTTTGATACAGGGAAATCTTTAATTTCTGAGACCAAGGGAAGAAATTAGTCTCTTGTTTAACCTTGCTATAGGATATGCCTATTTCTGATGTATATATCAGATACAATGAGCCTTTGTTTACAAAGCCTTTTGTGTATTGTGATGTGGGAAACTGGCTTGTTTTTGTTTTTTTGTTGTTCTGTGTGAATATGTATTCCGTATGGTCTGAAGAAAGGCCCCATGAAAGTCAGGAACTTTTAATTAAGATTGACTCCTGGATTCTATGCATCTGAAAACCAGATACATCATTTCTAGAATTTCACATATAAGTTTAAATATTGTTAGCTTTCCAATGCATGTAAAACCATGTTTGTGTAAATAGAGTACATCCTGATGCTAAAAATAGCCTGTGTCTGAACTGTATAAAAGGCACTAGTTTGTATTTGAAACTTGTTCTTCTGATTTCAACATCTGACCTGATCACTGGTACCACTAACCAGTGTGAGAGCAAATAAACATCTTCAATATTGCTGTATTCCTGTGACCTGCAGATTAGACCAAAAATCTAATCCGTTCTCCGGCTGTCTCTGAGGTTTAGACCCAAGCTCTCCAGTACCACCGCTCTGCCTGCTACCCACACAGCCCTGGTCAGGGTGATAGGCCAGGGGGGATCCATTCACAGTTTCCCTGATCTATAGTAAGAAGTCAGGGGTACCAGCCCAGGTACACCAGCAACGAGATACGCTAGCAGCTTCAGTTACCCAGAAGAAACCCGGTTCTGGATGCCGGTATAGGAGTCCAGTGGTGGCAGCTCGTGTAAGTCCCTTCTACTGCGGCAAGAGGCCACTTTTGGGATAACGGAAGGGAATTGTGGCAAATTAAGCCCAGCCGGTTCCCAGCAACAAAAGACAAGGTGGCATAGGCGCTCCATTCTGTCACACTTTTCTTAGGAAGAGTTTAGCTCTTAAATACTGCAACAACATCTACATCAGCTACATAACTTGCAACATAGACTGTGTGACTGCGCTCACTGTGTGACATCACCATCCAATCACACACTAACCTGCTAAATAGACTGTGTGACTGCGCTCACTGTGTGACATCACCATCCAATCACACACTAACCTGCTACATAGACCGTGTGACTGCGCTCACTGTGTGACATCACCATCCAATCACACACTAACCTGCTACATAGACTGTGTGACTGCGCTGTGACATCACCATCCAATCACACACTAACCTGCTTCATAGACTGTGTGACTGCGCTCACTGTGTGACATCACCATCCAATCACACACTAACCTGCTACATAGACCGTGTGACTGCGCTCACTGTGTGACATCACCATCCAATCACACACTAACCTGCTACATAGACTGTGTGACTGCGCTCACTGTGTGACATCACCATCCAATCACACACTAACCTGCTACATAGACTGTGTGACTGTGATGTGACATCATCATCCAATCACACACTAACCTGCTACATAGACCGTGTGACTGCGCTCACTGTGTGACATCACCATCCAATCACACACTAACCTGTTACATAGACTGTGTGACTGTGCTGTGACATCACCATCCAATCACACACTAACCTGCTACATAGACTGTGTGACTGCGCTCACTGTGTGACATCACCATCCAATCACACACTAACCTGCTACATAGACTATGTGACTGCGCTCACTGTGTGACATCACCATCCAATCACACACTAACCTGCTACATAGACTGTGTGACTGCGCTGTGACATCACCATCCAATCACACACTAACCTGCTACATAGACTGTGTGACTGCGCTCACTGTGTGACATCACCATCCAATCACACACTAACCTGCTACATAGACTATGTGACTGCGCTCACTGTGTGACATCACCATCCAATCACACACTAACCTGCTACATAGACTGTGTGACTGCGCTGTGACATCACCATCCAATCACACACTAACCTGCTACATAGACTGTGTGACTGCGCTGTGACATCACCATCCAATCACACACTAACCTGCTACATAGACTGTGTGACTGCGCTCACTGTGTGACATCACCATCCAATCACACACTAACCTGCTACATAGACTGTGTGACTGCGCTCACTGTGTGACATCACCATCCAATCACACACTAACCTGCTACATAGACTGTGTGACTGCGCTCACTGTGTGACATCACCATCCAATCACACACTAACCTGCTACATAGACTGTGTGACTGCGCTCATTGTGTGACATCACCATCCAATCACACACTAACCTGCTACATAGACTGTGTGACTGCGCTCACTGTGTGACATCACCATCCAATCACACACTAACCTGCTACATAGACTGTGTGACTGCGCTGTGACATCACCATCCAATCACACACTAACCTGCTACATAGACTGTGTGACTGCGCTCACTGTGTGACATCACCATCCAATCACACACTAACCTGCTACATAGACTGTGTGACTGCGCTCACTGAGTGACATCATCATCCAATCACACACTAACCTGCTACATAGACTGTGTGACTGCGCTCACTGTGTGACATCACCATCCAATCACACACTAACCTGCTAAATAGACTGTGTGACTGCGCTCACTGTGTGACATCACCATCCAATCACACACTAACCTGCTACATAGACCGTGTGACTGTGCTCACTGTGTGACATCACCATCCAATCACACACTAACCTGCTACATAGACTGTGTGACTGCGCTCACTGTGTGACATCACCATCCAATCACACACTAACCTGCTACATAGACTGTGTGACTGCGCTGTGACATCACCATCCAATCACACACTAACCTGCTACATAGACTGTGTTACTGCGCTCACTGTGTGACATCACCATCCAATCACACACTAACCTGCTACATAGACTGTGACTGCGCTCATTGTGTGACATCACCATCCAATCACACACTAACCTGCTACATAGACTGGGTGACTGCGCTTACTGTGTGACATCACCATCCAATCACACACTAACCTGCTACATAGACTGTGTGACTGTGCTGTGACATCACCATCCAATCACACACTAACCTGCTACATAGACTATGTGACTGCGCTCACTGTGTGACATCACCATCCAATCACACACTAACCTGCTACATAGACTGTGTGACTGCGCTGTGACATCACCATCCAATCACACACTAACCTGCTACATAGACTATGTGACTGCGCTCACTGTGTGACATCACCATCCAATCACGCACTAACCTGCTACATAGACTGTGTGACTGTGCTGTGACATCACCATCCAATCACACACTAACCTGCTACATAGACTATGTGACTGCGCTCACTGTGTGACATCACCATCCAATCACACACTAACCTGCTACATAGACTGTGTGACTGCGCTGTGACATCACCATCCAATCACACACTAACCTGCTACATAGACTGTGTGACTGCGCTGTGACATCACCATCCAATCACACACTAACCTGCTACATAGACTGTGTGACTGCGCTCACTGTGTGACATCACCATCCAATCACACACTAACCTGCTACATAGACTGTGTGACTGCGCTCACTGTGTGACATCACCATCCAATCACACACAAACCTGCTACATAGACTGTGTGACTGCGCTCACTGTGTGACATCACCATCCAATCACACACTAACCTGCTACATAGACTGTGTGACTGCGCTCACTGTGTGACATCACCATCCAATCACACACTAACCTGCTACATAGACTGTGTGACTGCGCTCATTGTGTGACATCACCATCCAATCACACACTAACCTGCTACATAGACTGTGTGACTGCGCTCACTGTGTGACATCACCATCCAATCACACACTAACCTGCTACATAGACTGTGTGACTGCGCTGTGACATCACCATCCAATCACACACTAACCTGCTACATAGACTGTGTGACTGCGCTCACTGTGTGACATCACCATCCAATCACACACTAACCTGCTACATAGACTGTGTGACTGTGCTCACTGAGTGACATCATCATCCAATCACTCACTAACCTGCTACATAGACTGTGTGACTGCGCTGTGACATCACCATCCAATCACACACTAACCTGCTACATAGACTGTGTGACTGCGCTCACTCTGTGACATCACCATCCAATCACACACTAACCTGCTACATAGACTGTGTGACTGCGCTGTGACATCATCATCCAATCACACACTAACCTGCTACATAGACTGTGTGACTGCGCTCACTGTGTGACATCACCATCCAATCACACACTAACCTGCTACATAGACTGTGTGACTGTGCTGTGACATCACCATCCAATCACACACTAACCTGCTACATAGACTGTGTGACTGCGCTCACTGTGTGACATCACCATCCAATCACACACTAACCTGCTACATAGACTGTGTGACTGCGCTCACTGTGTGACATCACCATCCAATCACACACTAACCTGCTACATAGACTGTGTGACTGCGCTCACTGTGTGACATCACCATCCAATCACACACTAACCTGCTACATAGACTGTGTGACTGCGCTCACTGTGTGACATCACCATCCAATCACACACTAACCTGCTACATAGACTGTGTGACTGCGCTCACTGTGTGACATCACCATCCAATCACACACTAACCTGCTACATAGACTGTGTGACTGCGCTCACTGTGTGACATCACCATCCAATCACACACTAACCTGCTACATAGACTGTGTGACTGCGCTCACTGTGTGACATCACCATCCAATCACACTCTAACCTGCTACACAGAGAGCGAGTCCTCTAAAGGGAAATTGCACTAGTCTGGTCTTAAGGGCCACATGTGACTACATTGAGGGTTGCATGTATTCCCTGGGTCCCCTGTAGCCCTCTCCCCCCTGGACACGACTTATCTATACTACCCACAGCAGCAATATCAGGCACATTGTATTACATCCCAGACACAGACACATTGCTGGCAGATCCTGGAGCTGCTGGGCATTCACTATCCTATTATAGATGACTGAACAATCTGCACCAGGGTGATGTGCCGGGGATGGTCTGTCAATCAGAGCAAATCAATCTCCTGACAGAACGAAAATGCCGGGAGCTAAAGTCTGGCTGTGAGTAATGGGGTCTCAGCCTATTTGTTAAACTGGATAAGACGATCAATTTCATCACAGAGAACCTGAGAGCAACAACTGTTTTTTTGGATTAAAAAGGAGATGTTCACCCAAGTTTACAGCGGACCCCTCTTTCTGGCCCACGGAAGCAATCACTGAACTTTAAAAATCTCCTGTCATGTATGATGATTGGGTGCTAGGTATGTACACGTAAAGGGAGGTGTCAGTACCTCCAGAATTTCAGTGATCCTGGATCCCCTACCATTGGGAAACTCGAGCGATGGAGGATTTTAAATATGAAAAAAATAATTTGGGAGGAAATCTCCTTTAATGAACAAAAATAAATCAGATAAAATGCACATAATGTGTGGTCACTGCTGTCTCCAGATAGGAGGGTTACGGAGATGCCCCTGATCTCACCATTGATAGTGGTGTCATTTTTACTGTTTCCTCTATTCAAAGTCTTTGAATATAGCATTTTATTTAATATGAAAAAGTTTTTAACATTTTGTAAAAATATTTTTTGTCTATTTTTAAACATTTTTTGATAACAAGTTGAACTGAAAGCCCAAATGTGTTGGCCACAGTTCCTCTTTAGTATTCAGAGAACTAAGCACCTGATTATGTTTAGTAGATTTTGCTGGCTAAACTATTGCATGAAGAGCAATTACCTTTGGGTGGTGGGTGACTTGCTGATAAATGTGGGTATAATGTGTATTTGATGGGTCAGTTGGTATGTCGGTCTTGTTTCTGTCTGTATTTTAACAAAAACATATATCCCAATTACAAGGAAAAAAAAAGTCACTTGGGGAGATGTTGGCAGCGGTTACCCAATATCTCAGTGGCTCAGTGGTTAGCAATTCTGCCTCACAGCGCTGGGGTCATGAGTTCGATTTCTGACCATGGCCTTATCTGTGAGGAATTTGCATGTTCTCCCCCTGTTCGCATGGGTAATAACATAACAGATTAGGGTTAAATTAACCTAGTGTGTGTGTGTGTGTGTGTATGTATGTTAGGGAATTTAGACTGTAGGCTCCAATGGGGCAGGGACTGATGTCAGCGACAAATATTCTCTGTACAACGCTGCGGAATTGGTGGCGCTATATAAATAATGATAATGGTTATCCTAGTTTTGGTGGACTAGCAAGGGAGAAGTGTTTCTACGCGCGGTTTGTGTTATAACTGTGGCAGAAATCAGGATTTGTAATATAAATCACAGGATTCGTGTTGTCGTTTAGAACGTCTGTCACCGTGGATTGCAATAGATATATGTTCTCTTTAATCATAGGTGGCTAAATGGAAGAATGAAGCAAGCACAGAAAATGAGCTATAGATTTTGAAAAAGCATTTACTATATTTGAGGAATGAAATGTAGACGTTATCATACACACTTAATAGGATATTGGAAAGAAAAGTAAATGGTTTGTACGGTGATCACATTTCTGCGCAGAATACAGTCCTAGCATATTATTTACAGAATGATCGAGTATATCTAGTTTTAGTTGAGAAAGGAGCAAAGGTCCTATATGATGTATGAGAACAGAATGGTTCTGTACTGTTTCCGTCAATCATCATCATCATTCATTTACACAGCGCCACTGATTCCGCAGGCTGTACAGAGAACTCATTCACTTAAGTCCCTGCCACATTGGGGGAAGAGAGAGAGGGAGAAAGGGAGAGAGAGAGAGACTAGGGTCAATTTTTGATAGCAACCTACCTACTAGTATGATTTTTTGGAGTGTGGGAGGAAACCAGAGCACCCAGAGGAAACCCACGCAAAAACGGGGAGAACATACAAACTCCACACAGATAAGGTCATGGTCGGGAATTGAACGCATGACCTCAGCGCTGTGAGGCAGAAGTGCTAACCACTGAGCCACCACGTTTCCCTGTGTCGCCTGTTTGTATTATAGATCTGTCGGCACCGGGCTCACCAGGACCAATCTGCTTGGAAACCACACAAAAAATGAACATTAATCCCTACAGCTGCTGCTGTCTGTACAGATCTGAACGCTCAATGCTCTTTGGAGCCAATTAAAGAGCAGCACGTACGTGTGCCTAAACAAACACTTACCGTGAACGTCCAGTATCGCTGAAGCAGATGATTATCACTCAACTGCCCTAAATATGTTTTTCTTTAGAAATTGTAGCAATAAAGAATTTTTTTATCATCGCAATAAGCCCCAATATTTTCTTTTTTATAAATTGCGGCAATAGGGAATTTTTGATTGTTGCGCTAAGCCTTATTGACGTAGAAAGAGGCCTATTGATAAACAGGCCCTTGTGAGTGCTGTATGGAGCAGTGACCATATGCCAGACATACGTGTTTACACGTGCATGGCCTGGAGCATTTGTCATCACGGAGCACTAAAAAAGCCGCATTGGTTCCCAGAAAGTGAACGAGCCGCGTGGCATGCTCAGATTGGGCGTAATTGATACACAAGCTTTGTTTTACATCATTTCAAGAACCGCAGAGTCAGAAAATCAGTGGTAAATACGGACGCAGTCATATAGGACAGATGACGTGGATCAGGTTGACCTTTATGGCATTTTATATTCAGCCTACAATGTGATACAAATTTGGATTCCCTTTGCACGTTTTCCATCAACACGTGTCCAGCATCAGTCATAGAAAGACAAAGATTATATTTATATCAGCCAGATTCCAATTTTCACTGTAACCCATTGATACCAGACTCAGATGGACACAAACTCTCCGCCTCCCCCCCACACACAGACGACCCTCATTCTATGCTGGAGACAACGACCTCTATTCACTGAACTATGAAACCACTTTCTAGAAGCTGAGACATTTTAGACCACATACAAACACACACGTAAGCAATGCCACGGATCCTGACTTGTGACGTCAGTGTTAGAGAACGTACTGTTGTCACGTGGCAGTATCTGTTACCATCATGACTCATACAGACTATGGCTTTCTAAAATACCCACTTGTCCGGAGAGAACACAGGTATTAAGAAAAACAAAATAATGGGCATCACATTTTCTTCCATTTTTATACGGTGTGTTTTTTTTCTTTCTAATTGTTACCCATGTGAATATCATGATTAGCCACCTGAGAGTAGGCATGAGTCCGTCTCTGCAGCCGACATTTGCTTGTTCTCTAACAGGTGGTGGGTGCAGTAAAAAGAATTAAATAAAAAAAAAAATATTACAGGTTTTAGTCATGAGTGGAAATAATACAATTACAAATATTAAAAATGGAGATCTCTGAGAATTTAAAAAATATTTGACACATATAGCAAAAACATGCTGTTAGGACTCGGTCCTTATTCTGAATTTGGCCTGCAGTACCCTCTGTGCTACCAGAGGTGCTGCTGTTATACCTGGACAGTTTCTCCTTGCCTGCAAGAGGTTAAGCCCTCATTATGATCACCTGCGTCTGACCTTTTTAAGACTGCCTTTTCCCACAGAATAGTGCCAGTTCGTTTGTCTCTGCTGCTGGATTCTGTGATACTTCTGTTTGGATCCTGACTTCTCCCTAGCATTTTCTCCTGCTTTGTTCCATTGTCCTGCTCCTCCTCTTGTGACAGAGACCCCAGCTTCGTTTGACCTTGCTCCTGTTTACTCCCTAGTATATTATGGCTCTCTCTTCTACTGACCCCTGGCTTGCCTGACCCTCCTTTTGGCCGATTCTCCCGTGGATCATCTAGTGCCTTAAGCCTCCTGACTAACCTGGTAATTCTGTCTCCTTGTGCCTGCCCCTTCATCTGCTAAACCTGGTAACCTGAATCTGCACTTCACCTATTGTGCATGGTCTCCAGCTCATCTGCTTATCATGGAAACCAGCATTAAGAAGTCCTTTGCAAATATATCTTACCAGCATTATCTGTTGTACCTATGGACTTATGATAGCTGTATTATCATTGACTGCATTTGGTTATAACCTGTGTTCAAAATAAAGACAGACTACAACTATTCTCTGTGGGTTTTCCTGCTAGGAACCATAACACATGCACAACTAGACTGGCCTTATATTGCCATATACAAAGTCCGGTCAACAACAGTCCACTATCTGCCTACGTTTGCAGCCATCTGCCGACTACGCCAATGGGGTGCAATGTGATTCTGCTGATTGGGCGAAGTACCAAACATCCAGATGTTAGCGGCAAGTATGTGGTCAAATTCAAAAAAAGAAACTCAACATTCTGACTTTACTTGGATGATTGTGAATCTGTCCACAAAACATGTTGGGTAAAATTAAATATTATTTGCAATCTATTACAAGAAACACCCACACAGTTTTTTTTGTACTGTCATTTTATGTTATGCCACTATTAGTATTTTAGGTCACACTTTAACGAGACCCCACACAGCAGTAGCAATACTAGGACAGTAAAATTGCCCATAAACTGCGGATCTCGATACTTGTCTGGATGCTAAGCAGCAAGATCTTTAATTTTCTCACCTACAACGGTGACCAAAATGTACTTAACTGCTTGTTCCATGATGAGACAACCCAGTAATATGGGGCCCAATTAGTGTGGTTAGCCAATGACCGCACAATGTCTGCATTTCTCGAAGCCAGTTCTGATCGACATATCAGTTATAGATCAGGATTGCTAGTTGTTTAAATCATAGAAAACCACATTGCTATGCCCCTTCCCTCAACAGTAAGAGAATGCACAGTGCTAATATAAAATTCTAAACATCTTATTCATACAATTTCCATTGATGGGTGCTGTCTCAACTAGACCCACCTTGGCTTGCGTGACATGTAATAGTGAAAGGATCAAAACAAAACCACTTGGTCTGTCTAAAAATAACTAAAATTCCCCAAAATTATCTCTCACACCTTCCTATTAAAACTAAAGTTTTGACACCACTAATATATAGTTAGACCTGACACTCTTAGATCGTATTCTGTTATTTCCTGACTTATTTCAAACTGCAACCACACGGTATTATATTAACAGAAACTGTAAACCAAAACAATTCCCTGCATAAATGTAGCATTATAAAAAAAAAACAAAAAAACACGAGCATACCAGACACGTGAATTCATTCACACAAAAGACAGAAAATTATTAAACAGAGTTTAGTATGACAAAAAAAGTCACAATGCTTATTCAATCACAGTGGTGACAACAAATTGACATACAGAAAATATAAATGCAAAAACAGTTCTCTTAAACTAAAACAGGAATAAAAACACAAAACTAACATAATACATAAGTTCATATAGTTTTGCCGCCTGAGGAAGGCTAGAACATAAGGACAATTCATCAGAAGATGACGAGCCCCAAGAACTGAACATTTCTAAAAATCATCCAATTTGTGAACAGGCTTCCTTACACTCAGAGGTGTGCCAATATGCTACTCTATTTTACAACTGTTTTATTGCCTTCTGTTCAAAAGCAGTTCTAGTACTGGATACTATAAATCTCTTAACTTTCTTCTAGAACATAATATAGCTATAACACTATATCCAATAAACGGTGCAATTTTCCACACCTATACATAGGAAACATGATTACACTATATGGATTCTTTGGAAATATACATTATCCCTCTAGCTTCTATATGGGACTGGTATTGAACGATAACACATTTCACGTGGCTACTTCCACTGGTTACAAATTTGTACAGAGGTCTCCCCAAACATGGATTAAGACTAGTATTGTTTTGATATATTTTCCCTATAGAAAGTGTTTCTGCACCTGGAGTGATCCCAAATATGGTCCTTTATCACCTAAGAAATTCCCAGTCTTATAGTATCTGTGGGCTGTGCAATAAACCATAGTCGACCAGCCATCTGTGACACTAGGCATCACTGGGTACTCTCCAAGCTAAGTGACAAGAACCAAGCCTCTCAAGCACCCATCAACATAAATTAACCCCCTGTTTACTTATACACAGTGATTTCATGTTCTCTAAAACAACTCCCATCTTAGGGAGGAATCGTGCCTACATTAATAATATTTTCCCAATTACTTTAATTACACCATAATCATGACAGGTGCCCTTTTTGTAAACCCCTCTTTTATTTTAGATACAACTGCCCCCATTCAAGTGCAAGTAACCAAAATAATGAGCCTTACGCGCTTATGAAACAGGTGCTTTTTACCCAGAGAAGTCGACTGAGAAATAACAGAGAAGCAACATGAAATAATTTCTAGATGAAATGAAAAATTCTGCTAGTAGGTTGTTCTCCTTTATTTTCTAGATTGAAGAGTGGGTTATTAAAACGAGTAAAGCAATACAGACAGGGCTGGGGGATATAGCATGACTGGTTATCTGTTTATCTTTGTGACAGACGTCCCCTGAAACTCTCATTACTCCGGATCTAATAAATCAGGCTCCAATAAGGAGACAGGGGTATAAGGAGCTCTTCAATTACAGAGAAGAACGGAGGGAAGGAGCTCATCTTAAAATAATCACTTAAACATAGAAAACATTTCTAAACATTCCGTCACTCAAAATAACAGGTCTGACAGTAGCGACAAAGTCCTTTTTTTCTGTTGTGCAATACTGATTAGAACAAAAAAATGTTTAGCGGGTCAGGAAATAATTTGATTTCGCACATGACAAATACATGAACTCTATGGGGTATAACGAATTTATGTTTAATGACAAAGCCAGACAGAAGCACATTGAAATGTTCTACAGACTGCTAGATTTTATACCAAACTACAGGATATCCTTCCTAAGCGGTATGCGATAATGTACTAATGGGTAGAGGGGCTTCCTGAAGAGTCGACAGAGGTGACTGTTGTGGTGTCTGCTTGTATTTGAATTTTTTTATTTTATTTTTAGCAGCGCTTGTGTAAGCGATAAAAAAAAACAAAAAAAAACAAATTTTTTGCTGCAATTTAACAATAAATAAAAAATAATCGCTAAGGCAGTCTCTGCAATAGCTAGTCGCTTAATTTTCACTCAGATTGCAAATTACAATTAAGATAAGGATGCATATTTGCTAAACTGGGGGTTTGAAAAAGTGGAGATGTTGCCTATAGTAACCAATCAGATTCTAGTTATTTGTTTAGTACATTCTACAAAATGACAGATAGAATCTGATTGGTTGCTATAGGCAACATCTCCACTTTTTCAAACCCCCAGTTTAGTAAATATATCCCGAGGTCTGTCTTGATTTCCCTTTTGCTTAAAACAAGGTTTAGAGTGTGAACAGGGTCGTAAAAATGTATCCCTATTCAAAGAAAGGAACTGGATAAAATGTTAAATGACAGGAAACAAACATTTAAAAAACAAAATGATAATAAATGATAAGACTCTAGTGACATTTAACACAGGACGGAAGAAAACAGCTAAATATAGATGACTGTGTACAGACTAATGGTCTTACAAACCATGGGCCCGATTCATTAAGGATCTTAACTTAAGAAACTTCTTATTTCAGTCTCCTGGACAAAACCATGTTACAATGCAAGGGGTGCAAATTAGTATTCTGTTTTGCACATAAATACTGACTGTTTTCTCATGTAGCACACCAATACTTGATAGCTTATTTGTACACTGAAATTTAAAAGTTGATATTTGTGTGCTACATGAGAAAACAGTCAGTTTTTAACTTATGTGCAAAACAGAAAACTAATTTGCACCCCTTGCATTGTAACATGGTTTTGTCCAGGAGACTTAAATAAGAAGTTTCTTAAGTTAAGATCCTTAATGAATCAGGCCCCATGTATGCATAAAAAAATGCACATAGCATACTAGCCAACTTTTATCTGTTCTGTACAAGGATCACTGTCCAATGCGGAGGACAAGTTTGTAAAATGGGAAAGTTTATGAAGAAGGCATGACTTAGAGGTGGAACAATGTAGGCAAGGGAGGAACTTAAACCAGTACTCAAATTCAGCATGTGGGTGTGGCCATGCAAAACTTTGCACAATACGTCTGAAGTGATAGGCTTTTCGCATCCCCTCTTTTCCCTCCCTCACAAACCCTACCCTCCCATAAATAAACCCCTCCTTTACCGCCTGCACCAGAGGTACTAGATCGATCAAGCTCGCTGTTGATTGGTTGCAGTGGCTTACCTCATACTTGGCAACTCTCCCGGAAAGTCCGGGAGACTCCCGAAATTCGGGTCAGTCTGCCGGACTCCTGGGAGAGCTGGCATTTCTCCCGCATCCCGCAAATCCCTTGGCAAAATGACATGATTCTTGGTGAATCGCGTCAAGTATGGGCTTACTGCCTGTTTACACCTGGATAGTAACTAACCTCCATTAATTATCACCAATTAAATACATGTTCATTGTCTAAATTAATGCTGGTCAGGTTTGTGCAAAATCACAGAATTCCGAGAACATCTTGCACCGAATGGGGTTCTCTCTCAGAAGCTAAAAATTAGACCTTTATCATTTAGACCCATCCTAGGCAATGTTAATATACATGTTACATACGTTTATATACAGATGTTTAAACATTTTGAATGATCAAAAACACCAGATGCAAATAAATTAGAGGTTTTGAAATGACACAAATGCCTGGTATGTAGGTGTTACTAACCACCTCTTTCACAGATCAAACGGGAGGAAAAATAGAGGAAATGACCACACACTTCTTAGTATAAATAGATTTCCTGGTCACACTTAGGCCCAGCTCAGAGCGCACAATGAGCCCGGCTAAACATAGACCAGCGGGTGTCCGGGGAAGTTTGGGAGGCCCAGCACTCGGTGCGTACAGAGGGGATCGCTGGGGGATGCTGTCAGTAAAGCCGTTTTGAGTTCTCATATCTATTGTGTCCTTGTATGTGTAGTCTGCCAACGTCGGTGATTGTTCTGTACGACCATACTTTGTACATCTCTGCGGGTGGTATTGGCGCTTTATACAATCAATACTAATACAGATAATCTAAATAATATGAGCATGTTTAGTTAAAGACAGGATGTCCTTTTTTAAGTGGGTAGGCGATAAGAAAATTGTAATATCAAGTGCGAAATCCTGCAGATAGACCCAATTGCTACTGGCATTTTTTTTTGCATGATTAAACATATAAACCATTTCTCACGCATGACACAACTAGAGTATGACCCTGTATATAGCAGCATGCGCTAGTAATACGTGGCCGGCTAAAAAGGAAAAATTGGTGTTGCCCATAGCAACCAATCAGATTCTAGCCATCAAGTTCTAGAACGCACTGGATAAATGGTCGTTAGAATCCGATTGGTTGCTATGGGCAACACTTCCACTTTTCCTTTTTTAGAAGGTTTGAAAAATCTACCCCTATAAACAGTGACTGTCAGCGATTACGTGTGCAGAGTCCGAATAAAATATATTCTCTTGTTTCACAACAAAATAATAAATAAAAGAGGGTATTAGTATTAACAGCCATCTTAACAAAATGTTGCGGTTAGTGTCTGTTTAAGAAAGCTCCACATTGAATGGGACCGTACTGTACAGGTTTTGACCAGCAGTTTGAGCCAAACAAATTGAAGTAGCCCTTTGGAGTAAACAGTAGCCAATTAGATCTGCATGGCACGAATAAGCCGTGTCAACACAGAGGAAAGCGTCTACATCATCTTTTATGCAATGCATCAGCCCAATAAAATATAGCTATATGAAAGAGCTTTAGAATGACATTAGATGCATGTTTAGTGCAGTGAAACAATTGTTGCTTTGCATTCATGTCCTGAAGGAAGTTCACTTTTTTTGTATCCAGAGTATTTCCTCAGTCCTTGAAAATGTGAAAATCTTCTGCTTCCTCTTCTTCAGATTAAAAGAACAAAAGCTCTCAGCGCAGATAACATTACACACACAGATACATTTTTCACGGTTTGTCATTGCAGCTCGAGTGTTTGCTTAGCAGAAAAATACAGAATTCAGATAATAGTTTCTTGGTAAATCAGTTATCTGCTACTAGGAAATAAACGTAAGCTACAGAAAAAACAGAAAACTGTCCAAGAGACAAATAAGTGATATAAAAAATATAATACATAATATAAACTTTAGCAATCTATGTTTTTATTTACTTAGTTACTTATGTAATAATTCTGTTTCAGTTTTATATTCCATTTGAATTATTTGAAATTTATAGCACGCTCTCTTTAACTGACACAATGATGACTTTGTGACCTTGAGATGATGACACTGCCTGATACTGACGCAACTAATCTGGGAGGCGCTAAGTACTAACGCACCCCGGTATTCACCAGGGACCCCTGCAAGGAGGTATGGGCTTGGCTGTGTGAGGTCCATAGGTCGCGGTTCTCCCAGTTAGTAATCAGGGCAGCGGGAGAGGCAGGAATGGTCTTGCGGTCCGGGTCAAAAACCGGGTCAAAGTGCGATCCAAAGGGGAGGTCAGAGGCAAGCCGAGGGTCAAATTCCAGGTAACAACAGAGCCAAATCGCAGGACAGAGAATAGTCAGGAACGAAGCTAAAAAGTCAGGAACCGAGGAACAAATTATTGGAGGAAGCAGGGAACTGGACGCTGGAGCTGGTGAAACCAATACTCTGGCACCAGACTGATCGAGGGAGGTGCCAGAAGTACCTAATGGTGGCCCCTGATTGGTTGCAGAAGATTTCGGCGGTCAGATGCACCTGAACGCCAACAAACAGAGGGAAGAAGCGTCCCATTGTCTAGCAACAGGACGTGGATCTACTGCGCACGTGTGCGCAGCGAAAACCCGAAAGTCCCACCTGTTGCTAGGCAACGGGACACGAGTCGGCCAAGAAGACAGGCGTCCGTCTCCGGCACGTATGGACAGTGCGGGGATGGCGCCTGACATTAACATTGTTTCAAAAATATTAGAGGATAACAGGAACAGCAGCAAGCAATTGTTTTAATTAATATTTTTTTTTTCTTACCCAACTTGGTATATTGTCATTAATGAGTAGTTTAGTATTGATGGTCTGCATCAAAGCATAGTTACTAACCAGGACAAATGCCAATTTAATGATCTTAAAATACCAATAAATTTTAGGATAATGTTAACTTTATCTGCAGTGTAATGTGGACCGTGTAGACAAATGGGCATTTTCCATCATCCAGTAGTCTTATCAGATACATTTATATCTAAATACTATCCGCATTAGTTCTGTATTATAGGTATAAGGGCTTAGAGCTGGGATTCTGCAGAAGGAGATAGAAAGTTTGATAAAGCTACCTCTAAGAAATTAAAGTAGAGGTGTTGCCAATAGCAACCAATCAGATCCTAGCTATTGTTTTCTAGAAGGTACAAGATAAATGATAGCTACAATCTGATTGGTTGCCATGGCAAACACCTCATTTCTGGTTTTTTTAAAGGTTTGACAAATATACGTCTGCAGCTGTAGTGGTCAGTGGAGTGTTTGCTAATATTACAAAAAAAGTGCTCTCAAATGAGGGTGAAATACATTTAAAATTAGGAACCCCTTTAAATATGCCTTTATAGCAAACATAGAACATCATTACCAAAACATTATATGATCTCTGTGAAAAGAAAAGAAAGAATTATATAACAAAGTAATGTAGCGGTAACAAAAATTCTCTTCTTCAAATGGATGCAGACCATTAGATAATTATGCACTTTTAATAAGATTGCTTTCTGACATTTGCTCGTACAGTAGTTTAATCTATCCTACATTATGTTCTGAATAATTACCACAGAATTAATGGACAGGACATAATTTGTTTTCTAATTACTAACAGGTTTGTAAATGTGCAGACAGTCCGTCACAGTGCGTGTCAGTTTGCAAAATTAAGAGCAGCAGGAAGTAATTTAATGTGTGCTCTTTTGAAACCCTACAGCCAACGTACCCAGATAACGGGTGGGAGACAATGTTCCGAATTGTATTTCAACAGCTGTAAATAAAAACGTTAGCATTAGCCGGCTCTTGGAAATATAGGGTTTAACCAGTGCTGTGCTATAAACTAACTCATACTTGCGAGGGGCGTGGCTAGAGGGCGGAAGGGGGTGGGGCACGGCCAAACGCATCATTCTGTTGCTGCCTCCCGAGACGAAAATGCCGTTTTGTCGCCGGTGGCGGGACCAAAATGATGCGGTTCAATGCAAATCGCGTCATTTAGGCTAGGCAGTTGCGGGATGCGGGAGACTTGCCTGCACTCTTGGAAGTCCCTGAGACCGACCCGAATTTTGGGAGTCTCCTGGACATTCCGGGAGAGTTGGCAAGTATGAACTAATGAGGAAATACAGGATGAAGGCTTAACAAATCGCATTCAATACAAGGATGTAACGTCTTGCATTAGCACTAAGTCAGTTAATTTATGAGCCAGAGTGTTGGACGATGGATAACGAGCTAAAAGCCAACTCCATCCAAAATATAGATTTTAGCTGCACCACTCAAGACTAGGGACCCCACAGTTAGAGAGAACCCCCCCCCCCCCATTAGTAATTGTATATTATCCATATATTGAAACAACACTAACAGTTTCCTACATGTGCAATTGGACAGAGCTATGGCTCTAAGAAGTCATCACTTTCATTATGAGCAGCAGTGTGCAATTCTCACCTTCTCCCAGTTGTTAATGCAGGGATAATAGCATTGCAACCTGTAGCCTGACAGAGCTATAAAACCATTCACAGGATAACATCAGCCTGTAGCCAGAGAATATCCAAAGGGCTAGACCAACCTGCACCCAGGGAATTAAAACATTCACAGGATAAGACCAACCAGTAGCCAATGAAGAGGATTAGAATATTCAAAGGGCCTGACCAACCAGTAGTCAATTATAGCTTTAGAATATTCAAAGGGCCTGACCAACCAGTAGCCAATCAGAGCATTAGAATATTCAAAGGGCCTGACCAACCAGAAGCCAATTAAGAGCTTTAGAATATTCAAGGGCCCTGATCAACCAGTAGCCAATCAAGAGCATTAGAATATTCAAAGGCCCTGATCAACCAGTAGCCAATCAGAGCATTAGAATATGCAAAGTGCTTGTCCAACCTGTAACCAGAGAATGAATACATTTCCAGGTCTGGTCACCTGTACACATCGCAGAGCACTAGAACATTCACGGGGCCGTAACATGTATGTATATACGTACATATTTATGTGTGTGGTGGTTTGTGTCATGAGTGGATTATGACACATGAATAAGATTAGCAGGAGAGCAGGTTATGGGGTACTTTACGATGGTACTCTCCCTAGCTTCTAAGAAGGTATTACCAAGCCTTCCTGCTGACCTCACCATTAATTAGAGGGTTGGATTTAATTAATGTCTGTCCTGTAATAAGATTACATCATCTGTTGGTATCCTAAAAGAGGAGGAGAGAAAAACGGTTGAACCCCTGGCTTACAAATAGCAATACATCCATAATAATATAGAAATACACTACTATTCATTGCTTCACAGCTGGTATTTAAAACACTTGAGTCATTGTAACACACGGCCTACCCATTAAGCAGAGAAACACTGTGTAACCTGTGACAGGGGAGATACGTACAAAGATGTTATTTAAGTTTCATGGTTAATTTAAATCACGGCCTGCCTTTTATATAAGGCTGGGGATAATTAGGATAGAACACAATTTGCTCCTGCATTGTCAGTCTGGATAAACCAGACACACAGCTGTGCACATAATAGCTATCAGCATCCTCCCTGCACCCGTAATAGGAGTAACCTAGTTCCCTTCCAAATCAATTATTGATAAACTCCAGACTTAAAGCCGCAGTACGCGTGTATTGTGAAGACAGGCTTATTAGAGGATTTTCAAATAGGTGTAAACTCAATTTCGAAAATCCAGGATTTTAGATCTAAGCTACAAAAGGAATCTAAACCTCACAGGTCTTATTTATAGCAAGTGACATCCACACCAGATCAGGCCAACAGTACAGCGGAGGCAGGAAACCCTGGACTATTCAACTAGTGTGGAACTACAAATCTCAGAACTGCCCTGCCACTTAAAAACTTGAAATGATTCAGTGATCATAATATATATATGCACACACACATATATCATCATCATCTATTTATATAGCGGCACTAATTCCGCAGCACTATACAGAGAACTCTGTCACATCAGTCCCTGCCCCATTGGGGAGGGAGGGAGAGGGAGAGAGGGAGAGAGGGAGAGAGGGAGAGAGAGAGAGAGAGACTAGGGTCAATTTAATAGCAGCCAATTAACCTACTAGAATGTTTTTGGAGTGTGGGAGGAAACCGGAGCACCCAGAGGAAACCCACGCAAACACGGGGACAACATACAAACTCCACACAGATAAGGCCATGGTCGGGAGTTGAACTCATGACCCCAGTGCTGTGAGGCAGAAGTGCTAACCACTGAGCCACCGTTCTGCATATATATATATATATATATATATATATATATATATATATATATATATATATATATATATATATATATATATATACACATATACACACACACATATATATATATATATATATATATATATATATATATATATATATATATACACACACACACACATATACATATACACACACATAATACACACATACAGCCATATGATATGACAGGCGTGATAAGTAAGCAGTCGGAGAGAGCATATAATACCAACAGTCCCGTGACTTGCTGTCTGCAGAGTCAGATCCCGCTCACTGTTAATGTCACGACCCATCAGAGAACATGAGCTACTTCTTACGCCAGTGACAGGTCACCTCCCAAAATCAATTAGCTAATTGCCTGAGATCACTGCCCGGGGAGAGGGAGAGAGGTCTCGCACACAGAGCCGGTCCCATCTGTACCCAGTGCATTTTGTTTTAGGGCCTAATTTAATCTTTAAAGTCATGTTAACAAATATTTCTCCTGGGTGATGGAGCGAGGCACGGAGGTCAGACTCCTGCTGAACCAGGGCTGGCTCCAGGGGACGCCCATCAACCCATCTGCAAATTAAGCAGTCAGCCTGCAATGCGATAGATCCGCTCATCACCCGTCTACATTTCTTCTTTCTCCAACATGAAAAGTACTCAGCTGTTCCACGTCATGTGCGCACTTTACATCTGTCGGTCATCAGTCTCAGCAGCTGCCTAACAAAAGGATCATTATTTGTTCCAATTAATCGACCGATACATCAGCTTCCAAATACAGTAGCTTAAGGTTTTCATTTCATGGTCAAAAAGGGGATAACGGCCTTACTATATAAATCACAGGATTATGGTTCATTTAAAGGTTAGTGTCGGGCACTTAACTGGCAAATTTGCCAAAGGCCGACATGACCGGTATCAGTGGCCACTCAGACTCCATCAGTTTCCCAGCCCAGGAGCCAATATATAGTCTGACCAATACTTGGTGTATGTGGCACCAATAGGCAGAGCACCGAGACGTGGGGCCCTTAGTGACATCATTAGGCTGAAGAAAACGTTGGTATTGGCCGTGCACGTGAATGCACAAAGCTGCTTTTCAGCAATACTCTTGTTGGTGTCACACGAGGGTCAACAAATGCAGTATTTATCTAACCAGAAAGATGCACCTAAAAAAGGTCCTTGGTGCAAAATCTGAGGGGCATCCACCTGCCACACACTTTATTAAATTCTAAGCTGAAATGCCTCCCCAAGTCATAGGCAAACCGAGGGTGTGTTCTAGCATCTGGAAACCCCCCTGCAAGCCTGGGGCACTGTATAATTGAAGTGGCTGGACCCTGCCCCATCTTCACACGGCTCTGCTTGAAAAGGGAGAGCTGTGTGCACCTAACAGTAGTGCATGCAGCATTGCCCATGTATATTATGGGGATAGGAAGAGTTTGAGAGCAGCCAAGCACTGTCTAAAATTATAGCCACGCCCCCATGCATGCTGGTCACGCCCACTGGCGGCGTGGTGTGGAAACCCCCCCTCTACAAATCCTGCGTTTGCCCCTGAAAGGGTGGATGTGTTGCACTTTCACCTATTGCTCCCCTCAGTGTATAGTCAGCATCCTTACAGTGGCCTCTGCTCTTTCTAACTAAAGTGGCCAACCCGTTCAAGGGATGGAAGTCAGGCCGACCAGGCCAAGAGGACAAATCACTTCTGGCAAGTAAGGAGGCGAGTCCGTCTGCAGAGAATGACCACAGACGACCGGTCTGTGTGTTACCATCTTCCAACCGCATTTACCAACAGGACCGATAATGATCTGATCAATAATTTGATCACAATCAGGCATCATGATGATTTTCAGACTTCACACGCAGCAATATTGTAGCCTATGAAGTCATGTAGGTTAACACCCGAGTTACTTTTAAACATTCCAAGCTCATATGCAAACACACATCATACTGTTAACAATTGCAATAAAACACAGTATTTTTCTCAACATAACTCATCATAAATGGATCCCCAAAAATGTACATTTTAACACCCATCTGTACATAACACTTGGTTCACACTTGTCCTCTGCCTGGTTGGTTTTGAGCCTACGCTGACTTGTGAGACGGACTGGAATATATAACTGTACTTGTTTACATCCAAATGCAATGTTTGGGCGCCCCTGGTCAGATTGTATGTTTCACCGAACAATAAAGTGAAAATATGTCAACACAACGTCTGCAGGGTACAGAATTACACATAGCACGTTTCTATACATTTTAATGCACAATTCGTATTTGGTGAATTCAACATTGAAAACAAATAAAACGGTAAATATGGAGAGTGCAAAGGTTCGAGCACCCTTCCAGGTAACTCACTTATACTCAAAACTTAATTGACTCGTTATCGTTTAAAGACGATTCCAGAGTTGAATAAATACTCTTACTGCAAAAACAAAACAAATTGTGGCAGCGATAAGCAGGAGGACTGTCCCTCCAACAGAGGGACAAAGTTGGGAAGTATCAAAGCATTAACATTTGGTGACAGGAGACTGCCATGTCGGTGGGGAAGACTGAATAGTTTCGGTGTAATGTTATGTGGCGTTTGAGTATCTAGGGGGCGTATTTAATAAAGCACGATAGTGCTTTTAACGGGTCATTAAGGTCCCACAGTGTCCTTCGCAAATTTATTAAGGGGGCATCGCAGCAGATATCATGGATATCTGCTGCTTTGCATTCCTCTTCGTTTTTGGGAGCAGTCACCATTCAACAGAATGGTGACTGCTCCTGGCCGCAATCTAACAAGTCCCGAAAAAACATTTTTTTCGGGAACTTGTCATGTTAATGTACGCCATTGAAGAAATCTAATGCTGTCAGCTCTGATTCCTCCCTGTCACTCAGCGCGTTCTCACTGCAACTATCGTTGCAGAGACAGAGAGGGGATCTGTGTGCGCATGTCCAGTTCTTGGAACTGGACATGCGCAATTGAAGAGTGAAGAGAAGACCCGAAGACAGCGCTTCCAAAGAGGGGGGTAAGTATGTTTTTTTTTATCACTGAAACAGCAGTTTTTCGGAACTGCTGTTTCTGTGCAGGGCTGTACATAAATGTGAGAAGTAGTTCAATCCTTATCATTGCGATAAGGATTGAAAACTACTTTTCACTTTATGTGAATATTAATAAATGTGCCCCTAGATCTGGATTACAAGAATTGTGCAGCACTCTGTCTGCGCCGAGTGCCAGAAGAGTTTACACGTGTGGGAGGTAGTGGGGATAAGTTAAATACTAGTAAATATGGTTATATGAATGAAAAGAACATAACAAAATAAAGGGATTGAGGAATAGTTAGTGGAGAGAATACTAGGTGTATTTAATGTATAAACACCATAAATAGTTTCTGAAAATTAAATGGATGAAATAGAATTAAATACATTATATCAATGAAAAGATTTGAAAGTGTAATAATGAATTATAACAAACAAATACGGTGTGCAAACACTCGGTGGTAATGGACCAATCTTTATTTTCCAAACGCATCTCGCCACTGGTTTGTGGCTTAGAATTAATGATTTAGTGGATAATAGGATATTCAAAAACTAAACCGATTCTTGTACCGAAAACCAGTTACCGATCCCTTTTTCGGGCCACACACATTCATTCAACCTAAAAAAAAGGACCCACCAAGGAAGTCACAGGCGGTGAAATGCGTCGGTGCGGCCGTTCAACAAAACTGACATTTATACACGTTATAATGCACAATTACTATCTATTTTCAGAGTCGGAGGGGTATATTTAACATGTGGCGGTTTCCTAGAACTGCCGATTCTGGGCGCTTTGAAGTCATTTTCTTCAAAAGGAAAGTTTATTAAAGACAAAACCCAATGGGCTTTGTTTTTAGTAAAAGCACCGGGAATCGGTTCTATTAATATACCCCAGAGTCTTTCTGTCCCTTGCAGAAGCTCAGAAATATTCTTATAGTTTCCTGCAGTTGCAGCTGGTCAGAGATCTTCCCACAGAGTTTCAAATAATAATCTGGGGCGAGTGAAGGCCAGTCCAAAACTTTAATCTTTCAATCCTGAAGGCGTTTCATGGTTGATTTTGGAGGTGTGTGTTTTGGATCGTTGTCTTACTAAAATATCCAACCTCTTTGCAACTTCATAGACCCTGGACATTAGCTTATAGGATTTGCGGAAAAGTAATCAAGTCCACTCTTCTTTAATACTCAACACTCCGACTTCATTTCCTTTGCCACCGGCTGCCACACAATCCCACAGCGTAACAGAACCACCCTTTTTGCTTAGCGGTCGGCAAGATGTACTTTTCCTAAAATGCTTCACCTGCCTTTCTCCAAATGTATCTTTTGTGGTCAAGTTCAAGTTTTTTGTGTCATCAGTCTACAGCACTTTATTCCAAAAAGTTTCTAATCTAAATAGCGTTTTTTTTGTCATACTTTAGACCTTGACTTTTGCGATGAGGTTGTAGGAGAAGTTTCTGTTTGGATACCTCTGCAGAACATTTTTGTGTAAGGAACACTTTACTGTGGACCAGTAATCAGTGTCGGCTACTTGTGGTACTTTGCAGTTTATGAGCAGAGACCTTTCTGGGTCATCAAAAGACTTTTCTGGGTCATTCAGAGACCTTTCTGTGGCATCCAGAGAACACTTTGACTTTATCAGTTCTCCTTCATTTCCACACCTTAAATGATGTTTCCGGCAGTGGAAATTCCAAGCTGGAAGTGTATAGATGTCTTTCTATAGCCTTCACCTGCTTTTGTAGAGTCAACAATCTCTACTTTCAAGTCCTCAGTCAGCTGCTCAGAAGAACCCATGGTTGCTGAGTGTAGACATAACATTCTGAGAGGTCAGAAGGTTAAGGGTGTTTATTCAACCCTGGAATTGTCTTTACCTGGCTTAAAAGATAACGAGTCAATTAAGTTTTGTGTATTCATGAATTAGCTAGAAGGGTGCTCAAACCTTTGCACTCTCCATATTTACTGTTATATTTGTTTTCCAGATGCTACATTCAACAAATACGAACTGTGCATCAAAACGTATAGAAACGTGCTATCATCATCATCATCATCATATATGTGTTAGGCTAGGCACACACTGAAGAATTTTCCGACCAACGTGTTATCTAAAACCATTGTACCTACGACTGAAAGTCAGAGTCGTAGGTACAAATGAATTATTCCTGAAACAAATTGATTATTCCTTCGACAGCACTCTTTACATTTATTCACCGGGATATTCATCGCTAGTTTCGGCTGAAAAGAGCCCGACTCTGTACACTCTATGGAGATCGTCAGCCTGAGTCAATATATCATTTGTCTGTGATTGGTCGGAATATATCAAACAGTACGACCAACCAAACGAGCCAACAATCGACGCTATGGAACAACTTTCGACCATCGTGTCCCTATACACACTAACCAGACTTCCAACCGAACGGTTGTATGTCGGCTGGTTTGGACGATTATTGGATGAAAACGCTCCAGTGTGTACCCAGCCTAAGTTTGTACCCTGCAGACGTTGTGTTGGCATCTTTTCAATTTGCCATTCAGTGCAACATACAATCTGACCAGGGGTGCCCAAAATTTTGCATACAGCTGTAAACAAGTACAGTTATGTATTCCAGTCCGTCTCACAAGTCAGACTAGAATCAAAACCAACCAAGCAGACTACAGGAAACAAGTGTTATGTACAGACGGGTATTAAAATGTACATTTTTGGGAGATCCATTTATGGTAAGTTATGTTGAGAAACGTACTGTATTTTATTTCAATTATTAATAGTATAATGTATTTTTAATTGTTTATTTTAAATCAGGTTTTTTTTCAGCCTTTGACCTGCATATTACAACAATTCGAAAACGCATATTAGTTTTTAGATCCTTCTTCCCATATTCAGTTACAAGTACTATAAACACCTAAGCCACATGCAGAGAAAGATGCAGAAATAAACAAAGACTTTGTTCATACGCCCTTATTTAATTTGCTGCCCTCGTCTTGGAGGTTACGGCACAAGAGAGGTGCCCAGGGGTCACGTAGGAGGTCAGGCTGACTGGCCCCCTCCTCCGGACTTGTGACTTACTCATGCTGATTAAAATTTGTGATTAGCAGTCTCATGATTGCCAGAAATAGCAACCGGCGGCCACAGACATCACTGGTGCACGTTATTCATGTTACAACCTTAATAAAACTGGACGCCTGCCACTGTAAAATCATTAAGATTGATATCGTTTCGCCTGTGCGTAACTGACACACACACAGCGGCTGGTAGCTTAGTTATTAGAGTAAACCTGTTTTATTCAGATCTAGAGGAGGCACCGTAGGCCTGCAGCAGTATCCAGCCTGACAAATAGTCATATATGTAACCAGATAGGAGATGTAACTTGTATAATATTTATTTTCTCTGTGAATCGCGTCATTTTAACAACGGAATTTTGGGATGCGGGAGAGATGACAGCTCTCGCAGGAGTCTGACCCGAATTTCAGGAGCCCCCCAGGACTTTCCGGGAAAAATGATATAATATTGCAGTGATAAACCAACACAAACCAATAACCACCAGAGATGCACAAGCGGCTGCATGCTAGGATTGCAGACACAGGGCTTGCAGTGTGGATTGGTTGTAAATAAGACAGGAAGCACCAGGACTGGACAGACAGACTGTGATGTGACAGCTGGACACTGCCAGACCTCAGAGTGCTGCTGGGAACTGTGCACTAGGATGAACATCCTCCTGAGCATCCGCACAATCTACACTGAGCAAAGCAGTTTAAGCCTGGGTGTGCAAATCCTCTCTCACCTACAGAACAGCCATCATGACATGAAAACATATACGTCATGGTGTCACAGTGGCCACGTCCCCTGCTAGATAATGACAAATTTGACAGCATTTCATTCATACTTGCCAATGCTCCCTGAATGTCAGGGAGACTCCCTGAAATAGGGGTGATCTCCCTCACTCCCTGAAGAGTCTGGCATTCTCCCTGATGCTGAGCCAGTACAAGACGTGGTTGGCTTCGCCATCTGTGGCATGATGACACAGTTCAGAAATTGTGTCCTATGTCCATGTATTGATGCCTATGGAGGTGGCCATTTTCGTGGAGACCAAGATTTAGTCAAAGACTGACAGGTAAGACAACATGACATCAGTAATGGAGACAGAAATGTAAAAGACACTTCAGTCTCTAGAGATTCATAGTTG
Organism: Mixophyes fleayi; assembly: GCF_038048845.1. Classification (NCBI taxonomy): domain Eukaryota; kingdom Metazoa; phylum Chordata; class Amphibia; order Anura; family Limnodynastidae; genus Mixophyes; species Mixophyes fleayi. Next base: position 19,280,005 of record NC_134403.1, read on the forward strand.
CCTACTCTCCCGGGCATTCTGGGAGACCTCCCAGGAGAGCAGGGCAACCTCCCAGTTCTCGTCCCGCAACAGAAAAGTGGCGGGGGGGGGGGCTTAATGATGCAAATATTGCATCATATTAGCTCCGCCCCCTGCTGTAATTGGACAAAATGGTGACAATCGTTTAGCGGTAAGGGCCAAAATGATGCAATTTGTCAAGCCCCGCCCCTGCACGCCCACCTCCCCCGGGATCTCCTTGAAGCCAACAAGGAAAAGTAGCAAGCATGTTCCAAATTTCACAGATCTCAAACCGATCGAGCATCTGTGGGATGTACTGGAAAAACAAGTCCGAGCCATGGAGGCCCCCACCTCACAACTTACAGGACTGCTGGTAACGACTTGGTGCCAGATACCACAGGACATAGTCAGAGGTCTTGTGAGCAGGGGTCAGAGCTGTTTTTTGTGGCACGAGGGGGACCTACAGAATATTAGGCAGGTAGATTTAATCTTGTGGCTGATCGGTGTGTAGAGATACCTGCACTTTAATACAGTTCATTACTGCACAGCTGGTAGGGCATGCTGGCACTTGTAGTTCCACAATAGTTTAAGACCTATACCATACCTGCTTACTCTCCCGGAATTCTCGGGAGGCTCCCGGAATTCTCGGGAGGCTCCCGGAATTCTCAGGAGGCTCCCGGAAAGGTAGGCAAAACTCCCGAAATTTGGCGAAATTAACGGCAGTGAATGGAGGGTGAGGGGCTTAATCGCGTCATTAAGCCCTCCATTTAATGCCGTGAACTTCGGGTTTTTAGAGTGGGGGCGGGGCTATGGTGACGTGAAATGTGAAATGTCACCACGCCCTCCTCCTGCCCCATGTCACATGACTACTCATGTATGACCTATACATTTCTGGCTTCTGAATTTAATATTCGGTATACATAGAAAAGGTACCCAAACAGGTTGGATTTTAAGTATTATTTTCCCCTCTGCAGACAGGTGAAATTAATTAATTTACTTGTCCAAAAATAATCCAACGCTCTCATACAGGGTACTCTTCAAAGCCACCTCCATGATGCAGCTGTTCTGGCTGTCTGGGAGCAAACATGATTGTAAAATGTGTGTCTACGCTACACAGGGACAGGTTAACAAGACAATGATTTATGGTTCCATACATCCGATACTTATTGCCCTGCAATACCCACAGTTCTGCTATGATATCTGGACAATGAAAATAAACAACTGTAAGATTATATAACTATAAGGCTGAAAAGCACAGAATGAACCCACAAAGATCAAGCACCACATGTAAAACAAAGTTGCATGCAGGTATGTACAAGCCAATGAGCTCAAGTCATCTGAAGGTGTAAAAAACTTTTAAACATTTCATTACTTATATCCATTAGCCTACTACAACACTAATATATTCTCATCAAAATAGGTTATAACAATCAATTGTATATATAAAGCATTCATCACGTTCACGTAATCGCATTTTAATGACTAAATAATCGTTCTGATTACATATGTTTGACAATATCATTACGATATAAAACTATATTACTCAATCACACTCCCCGTGGTATCAATCACAGATAACAGATTTGTTTTAATGGCCATTTTAAAATGTAAATAACCCAGGAAACAACGGCCATATTTCAAAACACAAAATACAATTTCCATAGATGGTTCACTGATTGTTTTTCACGGTCTGCAGAGACGGCTTATTATAAATCACCGCTGTTAGATTATACTGGAGAACGCAGGCCTCTGCTGATAACTACGCCAGGTGCGCCCCTCAATGTGGAATCTTTTTATCTTGCTAAGAAATACGGTTTCCTCTTTCAGATTGAAGAAAGAAAAACATTTTCCTTTTGGAAGGGAACAGATTAACCCCAGTGATTTATATGCAGTGGCCACAGGGAGAATAACAAGACACCAGGGGAAACTAAATACTTCTCTCCTTTATTAGTTGCAAGAAAAATAAAAAAATGTCCACGTTAATATGACAGAAGCCACTGTTACGTGTAACTTGTATGTAAGCCGGGGAATCTGCATGGGAGGGCTGGTCTCCATACAGTGCTCTGTGCAGACATGTGTGACGGGCTCTGGTACATTTACATGACATCATCATGTTATTTATATAGCACCACTAGTTCTGCAGAGAACTCATCCACATCAGTCCCTGCCCCATTGGGGCTTACAGTCTAAATTCCCTAATATACACACACAGACACAGACTAGGGTCAATTTTGATACCTACCAGTATGTTTTTGGAGTTAGGTAAAAAACCAGAGCACCCGGAGGAAACCCACGGAAACACAGGGAGAACATACAAACTCCACATAGATAAGGTCATGGTCGGGAATTAAACTCATGACCCCAGTGCTGTAAGGCAGAAGTGCTAACCACTAAGCCACTTGCAGATATCCCAACCAGAGGCGGAACTAGTGATCTGTGGCCCCGGTGTGGGGAGGAGGGTACAAAGGCTCCTGACCCACAGCACCGGGGCCCACCATTGGTAGTTTCGCCACTGATCCCAACATTTCAACAGAGGGGAGGTCTGATGATAGTCGGATTAATATAATTGGAGCCTTTAAATCTATTCCTACCAAGTCCGTTAAGCACGCTTCTATTATATAAAATATTCTATTTACTGGCACATTTTATTACATCCACAGATAAATCATGTTTGTCAGCTGATCGTCTCCTTTCGCCCACCTCTGATGATTTTTCTTGTTTCCATAGTGAACTTTGCTTTAAAAATCGATGAAAGAAATAAAAGTTATTCATAAAAGCTTTGGAAGGACAGAGCCGACATTCAACTTCTGGAGCCCCTAGGCAGAGGCCTACTGTGGCTTTCAGATTAATAGCTAGAGGCAGATTCATTAGAAAGAAATAGTTTTTTTTTGTCAGGCATTGTCATGGGGAATCCTACTGAACAAGTATGGAGGCAATATGAGTACTACCGCATTAGGTGTTCTGTTATCTCCATTTCAGAATAAAATAATTTCAAAATGCTTTTTTCTTTGAATAAAGAATGTTCTAGTATAAAAATGTAGTTTTTAAAATACATTATATCTATTTTTTTATTATATATCTATGTATATACCTCTAGATACCTATCTATATCACCATCCACCAAAAGAAATTGCATGCTCCAAAAACGAATCAGAATGAAGGAATATGAAACACCGACGTTTTAGGGCTAAGACCCCTCTTAATATTTTTAGATTTCTTTTGTTTTGCAGGAGAGTTATAAAAATCTCATTACAAAAGGCCCCCGTTTATCTGTCTCCCTCCTGATTAGAAAAATCCTTAACGTACTTTTTTTTTTTTTCTTTCCTTTCTTTAGCGTGTGGATAAAATGTCACTAATGGCTGTCAGCCTCGCTCAGATAGTGACCTCGACATAACGATTATATACTCCACTCAGAAGCCGTTTGGGTTACATCAGTCCTCAGGTGCCCTTGTGTGCGGAATGTTGGAGGGAATTAAAGTGCTTTTCATTCCATTCATAGTTATCAGTCTGCGGTAATGGCAGCGTCTACTGAAGTAGGGAGAAAATAAAAAAGGAATACCATTTATCAAACCTTCTAAAAAGGAATAGTGGAGGTGTTGCCCATAGCAACCAGATTCTAGCTATCGTTTTCTACAGCGTACTAGATAAATGATAGGTAGAATGTGATTGGTTGCTATGGGTAACACCTCCACTTTTTAGAAGGTGAATCTACTCCTTTCCTCTGTGCCCAAGGAATGACCCTTTTTTAAAAAGGTTCCCTTAAAGTCAATTAATAAGGTCATCATATCTCCCTTAAGTAGTCTCGGCTCCCAGTGTGAACCTATCCTCATAAGTAATATCGGACGTTCACCGTAATATTTAGTGTTTGCCTTTGAACCATCAAAGTTACTGTAACATGGATTTAGGAATTCATGACCTGCGATAATATATCATTATTATAAAACTAGAATGTGACAAATACATCCCACAATGCTTTGCAAGAAGTTATAAAGATAAATGACTTAACCAGTGTGCCAGGGAGCTTACAATCCAGAATTTCTTGCCATGTGATCTCAGGGGGGGAATGACTAGCGGGAAGCCTGGCAGACCTTCTCATTCACCTTGAGATGACAGCTTCATGCTCCGCTAATGGCTCATTATAACCAGCAATCAATAAATACCCAACAGCTTCTCAGAGGCCTATAAATGTTCGCTCAGTTGGACGCCCCGATCGACATGCACATAAAATAGAAACGTTACTTCCCCCCCTTGTGATGATACCAGGAGTGACTTAAGTGCTGTGTGGAGGAGTCTTGTGGGGTCATGAAGATGAAAAAATACTATAGGTGTTTGCATAGTTTTATCACTGAATGAGGATATATTCCTAATCCACGGAAGGGGCGATATACATTTCAAGAGTCTGCAATATATTCACAAAAAGGTAAACTAAGCAGTCTGCACACATACTGGGCCTGAATCATTAAGGAGAGCAAAGCAATAAAAAAGGAGTAACTTTGCACTTGGGCAAAACCATGTTGCATTGGGGGGGGGGGGGGGGTAAATTTAAAATGTGGGGACAGATTTATAGTTGGGGCAGGTGATCAAGCAGAAAAAGCCAGTATTTTCCTTATACGCAAAATAATCAACTAATTTGCACCCCTTAGCAATGTAACATGGTTTTGTCCAGGATCACATTTACTCATATTTTTGTCTTGCTCTCCTTAATGACTCAATCTGTTTTGTCATCACATCGCTGTGCCCCCCCCCCCCCAATGTAATTCCAAGAGGTATATTTACTAAACTGTGCATTTGAAAAAAGTGGAGATGTTGCCTATAGCAACCAATCAGATTCTAGCTGTCATTTTATAGAATGTACTAAATAAATGACAGCTAGAATCTGATTGGTTGCTATAGGCAACATCTCCAGTTTTTGAAACCCGCTGTTTAGTAAATATATCCCCCACAGTCACGACATCGGATAGTATTGGACAGGACCCGAATCGCATCAGTAAGCCCCGCCCCTCGTGGATACAGAGGGGTTCCTACCCTTCTGGGAGGGCTATCCCGAAATATGAAATCCTCCTGGAAATTCCAGGGATCGTAGATAAGTATTCAATAAAAGAAGGTATATTCCATAAGGAGGGCATTCTATAATAGTGGAGGAAGAAGAAAGTAGTGGTATATTGCTTTTAAAATGTCCTCCATATTCTATAATGAAACCACCATGGTGATACATTGACTTCTTAAAGTACAAAAAAGGGGTGGGCCTTGTTTAAAAAAAGTGGGCGGGACTTCAGAGATTGGCTAAGTCAGCATATTCAGCAATATATTATGAAATGTTATATCGCTTAGTTTTAAATACCTAATATATTGTGTGAGAGTGTAACTAATGTTTTTTTCAATTAGATTTTGGGTGTGACTAAGTTTTCTGACTTTTGGCAGAATAAGAGTCCAAACTGAGTGGACAGAAATTCCAGTGAATGGCTGACCATACAAGTGTAAGTGGACAGAAGGTCTATACAGCTACAAGTCTCCGGGTTTGAACAATTGAAGATGTTGCCCATAGCAACCAATCAGATTCTAGCTGTCATTTTGTAGAATGTACTATATAAATAATAACTAGAATCCGATTGGTTGTTATAGGCAACATCTCCACTTTTTCAAACAGCAGGGGGCGGGGCTAAGATGACGTGTTATTTACATCACTAAGCCCCCCCCCCCCCTCCACTTATCTATGGCGGGTGAGAGAATCGGGAGGTTGCCCTGCTTTCCTGGGAGGTCTCCCAGAAACGCGGGAGTCTCCTGGACATTCCGGAAGAGCAGGCAACTATGCGTTAAAGAAAAGCAGCTAATGAATCTCTAGAGACTGAAGTGTCTTTTACATTTCTGTCTCCATTACTGAAGTCATGTTGTCTTACCTGTCAGTCTTTGATTAAATTTTGGTCTCCATGAAAATGGCCACCTCCATAGGCATCAATACATGGACATAGGACACAATTTCTGAACTGTGTCATCATGCCACAGATGGCGAAGCCAACCACATCTTGTACTGGCTCAGCATCAGGGAGAATGCCAGACTCTTCAGGGAGTGAGAGAGATCACCCCTATTTCATACTTGCCAACTCTCCCGGAAAGTCCGGGAGACTGATCCGACTGACCCGAACTGCTCCCGGGCGAGCTGGCATTTCTCCTGCATCCCGATCTCACCGAGAATCGCGTCATTTGATGCGATTCTCTGTGAATCACGCCATTTTGGAGGGCGGGAGGGGGCAGGGCGAGGCCAATCGCGTCATTTTGGCCCCGTCCCCCACGACGCAAATTACGTTTTCGTGGGGGGCGGGGCCAAAATGAGGCGATTTGGCCTCATCCCGCCACCTCCCGCCCTCCAGCCATCCCCCCTCTGCCGGGAAACAAGTTTCCGGGAGTTGGTAAGTATGCCCTATTTCAGGGAGTCTCCCTGACATTCAGGGAGAGTTGGCAAGTATGGTTTAGATATCACTATAAGGCTGCATTATACACAATGTCTTGCTGTTACTGTCTTAGAAATAAAAAAAAAAAAGTCTGCAAACAAAGGGATCTTTGTGTTGTCCAGTAACTGTGTTGGGAGATGACAGGTAAGATGTCCAAGTGTTCCAACAAAGCAGCATGGAAATATCCCAACAACAGTGAGACTAATCATGTAAAATTTAATCCTATACCGTAGCACGTTGCCTTTTAAAGGACAACTTTTCCCCTGCTATCAACAGTCCTCGGCTTGTTTGTATTTTTCTCCTCTTAAATTTCTCAGTGCCTTGTCAAAAGTCATCCACAAACTGTGCAATCCGGTCATTCAGCCTGCCTGCCAAACCACCGATTCTGTGCCCAATTTGGCCGGCTGAATGATTGGTTCTCCAAGTAAATATTGCTAGGTACTTCAATGTCAGGCCAATTTGGTTTAGCCATCTGATCGGCCATTTGCTCCATTTTTCATAAATATGTAACCTATGAGGATAGTGAATCATTACAGTTTAAATACTTTTTTCCAATTCGAGTAAGGAGTGCCAGTTAATTTCGACCCAAGATAATTTCTTGCAGTTTTTTCTTAGGTGTAGAAAATGGCACTTTCAGGGATAAAATCCAGCAATGCAATAATCAGGAATAAAGAAATAATGATAAAGGAATTGACATCATAAACTTAAAAGGAAAATTCTCAAATTTCAATGTATTTGTCATAGGAACACCATCATCACAAACCTGTACAGCAATATTCCATTCTGCCCAAGCCATAGAGATACAATGAAACATGGAGGTCATCTTAATTTACTTATATGGCTCCACAGAATCCGCAGCGCTGCGCAAAATCAACAAAAAACTGTGGGGCAAAAATATGGATAAGTAACATTAGTTACTTGGATGAGTGACAAAAGAAACAATGGAATCAGTAACAATCAATACAAGAGACTATAAAGAAAGCAACTACATTAGAAGACACTAGAAACTAGAATAAAAGGACACAATAGAGGATGAGGAGATAGGAAGTAGAGAGGACAAACTTGCGAGAGGTAACATTAAGAGAATTAGGGTAGTAAACGGAGATGATAGAGGTGGAGCGAAAGGGTCAGGTAGAGCAGGAGGAGGGAGTTGTCTTAGGATGAGGCCAGGAAGGCAAGTGTGAGAAGGGGAGATCTAAGGGAGCGTTTGAAAGATGTGAGGTTGAGGGGTGAATCAGATTGGGCTGCACAGAGTGTCCCAAGTGTGGGGAGCAGCGTGGGCAGGAGGCGGAAGGTGAGATGGTGATAGGTGATGAGAAGAGGAGAAGGTCATTGACAGTATGTAGTGGGTGAGTAGTGGGGGGATTTCTTGACAAGGTCGGAGGGCTTTATAAGTGAGGGTAAGAAACTTGAATTGTATTCTGGAATGAATGGGGAGCGAATGGAGGGTTCTGCGAGAGGCACAGCGGAAGAAGATCGTTGGGAGAGGAACATGAAAGAACATGGGCAGCACGGTGGCTCAGTGGTTAGCACTTCTGCCTCACAGCACTGGGGTCAGGAGTTCAATTCCCGACCATGGCCTTATCTGTGTGGCAGGGCCGGATTTACCATTAGGCAACCTAGGCAATTGACTAGGGCCCACCGGTCCCCAGAGGGCCCTCCCAGGGCCGGCGGTGAGACCACCCTTTAAAAATGGTCCGCTACTTATGGGCCAGTGCTATATACTTTCCCCTCCGGGCTAAAGTCTGCCAGCCAGCCCCTGAATAGGGAGGGGGCCCCAAACCAGTATCTTGCCTAGGGCCCCATGAGGTCTAAATCCGGCTCTGCTGTGTGGAGTTTGTATGTCCTCCCCGTGTTTGTGTGGGTTGCCTCCGGGTGCACTGGTTTCCTCCCACACTCCAAAAATAGACAAGAGCATGGATGATGGATATAGATTACACTGCACAGAGTTACTAAGTAGAATAAAACAATGCCACCTAGTGAACAAATTATCATGAAACAATAATGGAAAGCTTGATTGGCAACAGGGAAATATATGAAAACGTGTTACAGCACCATTTCTGCAAACCAGTTTCTGTAAATGTCCCCCAGCATCTCTAGGACAGGGGTATATAATCCTGTTTTACTTATCAAGGCCTGGCAGAAGTGCCCCTGTGTTTCAAAATAAACTTATAGTATATTATCTTTTTAAAATGAATAATGTTTAAAATATTTAAGAGTGGCTTAAAAAAACAATAGCTCTTCAGCTCAAATATGAAAACAGTGTCTCTACTGCATTGCGGGAAGGGGTATGTTATATTTTCTGGACAACAATAAAAAAAAACAACAAATGCATAAACTGTTGCTTCTAATGAGACAGTGTTCATCCGCCCAGTTTAATTTACTCTCCAAATAGCAATTTGCTGAGTGGATTTAATATATCTGCGCCCCCTGGCGCGGAAATTGATGGAAGATAAAGGCATGGCACCAATGACATAAAGAACGTGGCTTGAGAGGCTGCTGGCTTCCTAATCACAATGATTTGTATCACACTGTACCCAATCAAGCTAAGTGCTGACGAGCGAACATACGGAATGGAACGTCGTCAGTGTTTCCCAGAGCAAAACAGCAATGGAGATGGGATCTAAGAGGAAGGCAGAACCTATGCTAGTTATAATAGAGGTTATTCAATATTAGGGGTCTATTTACTAGTAAGCAAACCGCAGCGATATATATAATGCAGACTCATTGCTCAGGCACCTTCAGCGAAGACCCCCCCCCTCCTACACAAACTGTTTTTACTCTTCACCGCTGCCGGTGAATGCGGAAAGTGAAATTCGCACGAGCGCATAAAGTTGGCGAAGAATCAATCAAGGGCTTTCTGGCTGCACTGGACCCCATAACACCAGGTAAAGTAACGCCAGCCTGTGATAAGTGACTAACATCAGTTCTATGTGGACTGCAGCAACCGACGAATAGTAGGTTAATGCAGCTCTGCGTCAACCCCTTCAGAAATTGTGTAGATTTATGCGATGGCCGTTCACTGGGTTTATGGCTGGTCGCGGTTTTGTGAACAGACCCCTTAGAGTACAACAAACCTCACGTGAGCAAAATACTTCCCTGTGAACAAACTCTAAAGATATTGCAGTATGATACCCCCCCCCCCCCACCCCCGTAAGAGGAATAAAGCATACTTACCCACTCTCTCGGAATGTCCGGGAGACTCCTGAATTCCGGGTCGGTCTCCCGGACTCCTGGGAGAGCAGGCAATTCTCCTGCCTCTTACCCACTTACCAATGAAGTGGGCAGGATGGGGGCCTCAGCAACGTGATTCGTGGTGATTGTAAGATTGTAAGCTTGTGAGCAGGGCCCTCTTACCTCTCTGTCTGTCTGTATTACCCAGTATTGTTTTATTAATGTTTGTTCCCAATTGTAAAGCGCTACGTAATTTGCCGACGCTATATAAATAAATGATGATGATTATGATGAACATGGCACTTTCGTTGTGGGGGCGGGGCCAAAATGACATGTTTTGTCGTGACCCACCCCCTCGCGCCCTCAATGTTGGCAAGTATGACAAAGACGTTTTTAAGTCACAACTTTTTAACCTCATGCTATCTCCCCTTACACCACACTTATGTGCTTTTGGGCAATATTTCAATGGAAAGGTAATTTATATTAAAAAAAAAAAACCCTTTCCCACTTCAGTGAGGTGAACAATTATAACCAGGCCGCTTCGTTACCACGATAGATAGCGTCAGAGTGCTGGTACCTAAGGGATATAGGGGCATATTTAATAAAGCACGATAGTGCTTTTAACGGGTCATTAAGGTCCCACAGTTTCCTCCGCAAATTTATTAAGGGGGCATCGCAGCAGATATGCTTTGCATTCCTCTTCGTTTTTGGGAGCAGGCACCATTCAACAGAATGGTGACGGCTCCTTGCCGCAATCTAACAAGTCTAGAAAAAACATTTTTTTCGGGAACTTGTCACGTTAATGTTCAGCTGGCGTACATCATCCGAATTGAAGAAATCTAATGCTGTCAGCTCTGCTCCGGAGAGCAGAGCTGGACAGCGCATGTGTGGAGGGATCACATGATCCCTCCCTGTCACTCAGCGCTCTCTCTCTGCAACGACAGAGAGGGGATCTGTGTGCGCATGTCCAGTTCTTGGAACTGGACATGCGCAATTGAAGAGTGAAGAGAAGACCCGAAGACAGCGCTTCCGAAGAGGAGGGTAAGTATGATTTTTTTTTATCACTGAAACAGCAGTTTTTCGGAACTGCTGTTTCTGTGCAGGGCTGTAGATAAATGTGAGAAGTAGTTCAATCCTTATCATTGCGATAAGGATTGAAAACTACTTTTCACTTTATGTGAATATTGATAAATGTGCCCCATACTTTTAATAATATTTTTCGGGGGATGGATTTGAGGAGGTTTTACATTTCCCCTCTTGCAGACAGAGCCCCTTTCCTTTCGGTGGAACAGGTGCAGGTCGTAGGCATGACCTTGGATGTGAGAAGCGTGAGATCTCAGGTTCCCTGGACGTGTTCCAAGGTTATGAGCGGTGGGAGAAGGCAGAGAGAGGCTGATAGAGCGAAGCTTCCACCTATGATGCTGATCAGCTGATTGCAATCTTACAGGTGCTCATTCCACATCCAACAAACACTCCAGATCTTGTTAATTGGATGTATGATGAAAGGTCAGCTCAGGCACACAGCTTGACAAGACTTGCACAGACCCCTGAAGGCATAAGACTAGTAGCCTGAAAGCACAATCTGTGACGTTATATGGATTCTATTTTGTACAGCAATCCTTTTATAACCCTTTACTTATCTCTCATTAGAGCCGACCAATAAATACAAATATACCATCGCCTGGTATGTAAAACGAACAGAACAGAGGGCTAGACGTCAGTTCTGTCGCTTCCATGTTATCAAGGAGCAGGAGGGGCTTAGTTTGGCGATTGGAAACTTAGATTGTCAGCTCTTTGCATGAGAAAAATAGCAAATAATGGTAGGTTTTCTTTAGAGATAACTCCACAATTGTCAGGTACTTATTCATTTTATCAGTAATCAAATATAAATTTGTATTTACAATTGATAAATTAATTGCTGCACCCTTAGGGCACAAACGTGTGTGTGTGTGTGTGTGTGTGTGTGTGTGTGTGTGTGTGTGTGTCTATACACGTGTGTGTGTGTCTTTTGTGCATAGAGAAGAAAATTCGGCAGGAATATAGTATGTAATCTGCATTGTCCGTACAGGTCAGTGTTTGGGGATTGGAGTCCCTAAGATTCCGTGGAGAACAATGGTTCATCCAGGATTTTACACCATGTTACATTTCTCAAGGCGAACTACACAGAGATCCACGATCTCTCTGAATACGGACCGTTCTTCTGTGTCCGACACGTCAGCGCTCCATGTGGATTGCACAGAAGGAATAGGTCTGTATGACCAAGGGGCATATTTAATAAAGCACGATAGTGCTTGTAACGGGTCATTAAGGTCCCACAGTGTCCTCCACAAATTTATTAAGGGGGCATCGCAGCAGATATCATGGATATCTGCTGCTTTGCATTCCTCTTCGTTTTTGGGAGCAGGCACCATTCAACAGAATGGTGACTGCTCCTGGCCGCAATCTAACAAGTCTAGAAAAAACATTTTTTTCGGGAACTTGTCATGTTAATGTACCAGCTGAAGCTGGCGTACATCATCCGAATTGAAGAAGTCTAATGCTGTCAGCTCTGCTCCGGAGAGCAGAGCTGGACAGCGCATGTGTGGAGGGATCACATGATCCCTCCCTGTCACTCAGCGCTCTCTCTCTGCAACTATCGTTGCAGAGACAGAGAGGGGATCTGTGTGCGCATGTCCAGTTCTTGGAACTGGACATGCGCAATTGAAGAGTGAAGAGAAGACCCGAAGACAGCGCTTCCGAAGAGGGGGGTAAGTATGATTTTTTTTATCACTGAAACAGCAGTTTTTCGGAACTGCTGTTTCTGTGCAGGGCTGTACATAAATGTGAGAAGTAGTTCAATCCTTATCATTGCGATAAGGATTGAAAACTACTTTTCACTTTATGTGAATAATGATAAATGTGCCCCCAAGCCCTTACACTTTACAAAAAAAATCATTCCGTCTTAAGTATTAAAAGGAATACTCCAACCAAAAATTAAAATTTATTTTTCGTGGCTCCATAAGTTAAACAGATGCAGAATATTAAATGACTTGTGGTGCGGATGAACCACCTGTCCCCCCCGACATCTGCCTTGGTCAGAGGAGGCCGCCTGGTTTGCCACAGATTTCTGGACATACCTGCCAATAGTTCCAAGTTCCGATGACCAAAGCGGTCACGGCCTAGCGGGAAGGGTGCAGCGCATCATCAGAAATGAGCGTGCTTGGACAAAGGGTGGATATCCAATTTAGCATTATGCATGCTTGTTAGATGAAACTGGAATAGTAAGTTTACTTGGCAATGTAGGACCAGTTTTTATAGTAACATTTTAGGATTAAAAACAGTCCAGAGGATAATTTATTGAGGGTGGGGTAGACCGGTGTCAGGTGCACACTGCACGCTCCACTCCTGGGAAGCTTCTGTTGAGCAGATGTTGGAACAGAGAACATATATAGGTTATATTTTCTGTATGTTACAGCTGTGTAGCTCATAGTGCAGCTTCTTACATGTCCGAGTGAAGCGAATCATCTCCTAGTTAAGCTGGGTACACACTACAGAATTTTCCACCAACTTTTTATGCCGATCGATTTTACATGCGATCGATGTTCCGATCGCTCGGTCCATGGACCGCATACACACTAGCCTTGTTTAGGACGATAAAGGGAAGAGCGGACGTCCCTTTAGCGACTTTTTACAGCCATGTTGTCGTGAGCAATGACTGTAATTTCGTACTCACTGTTGTGGATTGGTCGGAAGTTTATACGCACTACACAGCGGAAACGAGATTGTAACGAATATTAAATGGTACGACCAACCAAATGAGGCGACAATCGTCCATTTGGGCAGACTTTCGACCATCGTGTCACTACACACACTGACCCGACTTTTGAACGAGCAGTCGTATGTCGGCTGATTGAGCCGATTATTGGACGAAAACCGTGTAGTGTGTATCCAGCTTTAGTTAGAGCCATTCCTGAGCAATAATGAATGTACAACCTATGTACTGGACAAAAATTATGCCCCTGAGAAACTTCTATGATGTCAAACCGTAGGACGTCTGCCAGCTTTCAGCACATTGGTTGTGAATGATCACATGATCTTAGAATCTTCGGTTTACAGGACAGCCCACACCAATAACAAATTTAAAAAACAAACAAACAGCAAAAGTAGAATTTTAGCAAGAAGTAGTGGACAGAAGAGGAGACACAGAATAATAATAGATTTTCTCAAGAAAAGTATTTATGCGAATATCTGTATATTGTGTGATTATCCTTTTACGCAAGCGGTACTGATTAATGTTTGGGAGATGGATAACAATTTCACCTCATCATAATCATGACACAGAAAACTGGACTCTGCAGGAGAACAGCACAACATGTGCTCAATCTAGATTAAGAGGGATAGCGAAGACAATATGTGCCTACCAAAATCATTATGCAGTGTACAATCCTTATTCCTTTGTTTGCTGTTTGCTGAAAAGAGATTATGTAAACTCGAAAGTGCTCCACAATTTTCCTGGCTGAGCATAATTCACACCAATACAGTCTGCTGAAAATTAAATAATTAGAAGGCACAGAATGTACTGTCCTAGTCTAATAATACTATTCAATCTCATGCAGAGAAATACAAATCATAGTACACCGTTCTCAGAATCACTACCAGTGGCCTAATGTGTCAAGTTTTTCAGCACTACATTATAGGCAATGTAAAAATACGGAAATAAAAATAAAGAGTTCATGAATATCGGAAATGTAAAGCCAAGGAATTAAAAAACGTTCATGGATAACCCGAAATGTAATATACAAATACTGTGTTTTTAATATATTTATAATTAGAGATGTTCACTGACCCCCGTGTTGTGGTTTTGGATCAACTTTTTTTCTAAATCCCTATTTTTTTCTAAAATCACATAATTTGGCTCTTTTTTTGTTCCTACATTATTACTAACCTCAATAACATTAATTTCCAGTCAATTTTTGTCAAGTGACAAGAACACTGCTACCCCTGTTTCTGTGTGAGCAGTGGCACTGAGCAATGGCACTGGATACTGGAGAGTGACAAGAACACTGCTACCCCTGTTTCTGTGTGAGCAATGGCACTGAGCAATGTCACTGGAGACTGACAAGAACACTGCTACCCCTTCTGTTTCTGTGTGAGCAATGGCACTGAGCAATGTCACTGGAGAATGGAGAGTGACAAGAACACTGCTACCTCTGTTTCTGTGTGAGTAGTGGCACTGAGCAATGGCACTGGATACTGGAGAGTGACAAGAACACTGCTACCCCTGTTTCTGTGTGAGCAATGGCACTGAGCAATGTCACTGGAGACTGGAGAGTGACAAGAAAACTGCTACCCCTGTTTCTATGTGAGCAATGGCACTGAGCAATGTCACTGGATACTGGAGAGTGACAAGAACACTGCTACCCCTTCTGTTTCTGTGTGAGCAATGTCACTGGAGACTGACAAGAACACTGCTACCCCTCCTGTTTCTGTGTGAGCAATGGCACTGAGCAATATCACTGGATACTGGAGAGTGACAAGAATACTGCTACCCCTGTTTCTGTGTGAGCAATGGCACTGAGCAATGGCGCTGGATTTCCTGGGGAGGGAGGTACTTATGGAATCCAAAACCCGCAACATCCAACAACGCAACAATAACGTTTTGCCTCGATTCAGATCCGAGGATGCGCGAAAGTACCAAGTTGGCTCACGAGCTTACTCGGATCCTCTAAGTTCGGGTGGGCTCGGTTTTCAGAAAACCAAGCCTGAGCATCTTTATTTATAATATATTATGCAACAATATTTCTAAACTAAACTTTAACCTGTAAACTGTACCACCTAATATCAGGACAGCTGCCTGGGAGGTTTATAATTTGCATACTAGAATTCGGCAGAAGAGAACTGAATTATACATTATTAACTGCAATTTTACATCCCTGAAGCAAATACTCTCTTGAGCAATAAAAGGGAAATCTATCATGAATCACATCATCGATCCCTGTCCACCTCCTCCTTTCCCAGAATAGAGGTAGAAAAAGTAGTCAGGTGTGGGTGATATGCCCAAACCACATTCATTTTGTGTAATGCTATGCCCCCTTCGGCTGTATAACTGGAGTCAGGATTGTCATGTTTAAAAAAAATAATAAAATTAAAAAACGAACACGAAAGAGCACCATGTTCACAAAGTCTACACGAAATAGATAAAAAGGTAGACCAGACATAGTCATTGCCCCATGTGACTGGCATTCATCTAAATAGCCAGTGGGCACTTGTCAGTCCGTTCAGTCAACTGTGGTCTGACAAAACTGAGCTGAGATCAGACAAACAACTTGTCTATCAGATATCTGGATGACAGCGGAACCCTGGAGTCAAAATGGAACTCTCGCTCCTGCGTCAGAACAATTTCTGTCATACGGAAATACACAGTAATCCGAAATAGAATGCTCAGATATTTTATCCTAAAAGGACTGTGAATACAAAATGACATATCAGCCATCAACATTAAGAGATTTGTACACTAGCTCCTTAACCCAGTGGTTCCCCAACTTTTTTTTTTTTTCAAATTTCTTTATTGAATGGTTCCCAAGCTTTTGCAGTTCGCGGCACTATTAGAGTCTCCATAATTTTTTCAAGGCACCCCTCCAAAATAATTACCGAGCAGTCCCGTTTTATAAGCAGTTGGGTCAAAAAAACGTAATAAGTATTTAGGTCAGGCCAGAAATACTTATTTAGTTGTATGCAAAAATAATACACATAAATCCAAGGGAAAAAAATATATACATACTCTGTGCCCCCTCTGCATCCCGGGGGCCAGGAAGAGAAGGAAAAAAAAAATAATAATAAAAAATAAAATAAATTACCAAGCCGGCGGCGCCCGGGACCCAGCATCCTCCTCTCTCCTGCCGCTTGTCACTGAATGTCGGGCGAGATGACGTCACGCCCAACATTCAGTGAGAAGCGAGGAGGGAGGACGCTGGGTCCCAGGCGCCGCCGGCTTGGTAAGTTTTTTGCTTTTTTTCTTCTCTTCCTGGCCGCAGTGCCCCTGTGACAGTGCCGCGGCACCCCTGGGAGCTGCGGCGCACACTTTGGGAACCGCCGCCTTAACCAATTTAAACTGTAGATACCTCCCAAAATTTCCAGCCGGTCAGGACAAACACCCTGGCTGCCGGGACTGCCCCACCCAAAATTAAGACAACTGGAAGGTATGATCCCGTCACACAGTAATGTTAATTTGTGGGTCACAAGGTTGCTTAAGCATGGAAAGAGAATAAATATAAGTTTTGAGTGAACTGTGTAGAGGGGTAATTATTGGGTAGAACTGCCTAAAGAGAAATTTTCAGGGAACGCTTGAAGGTTTGGAAGCTAGGGGAATGCCTTGCTGTACGAGGGGAAACAATCTCACACAGGGGGGTACAGACCAAGAAAAAATTTGAAATCGGGAATGGGAGCAAGTAATAAGTGTGGGTGAGAGGCGCAGACCTTGGGCAGAGTGAAGGGGTTGAGTTGGGAAATATTTTGAGACAGGGGTAAGATCTGTAAGTGGGTGCAGATTTGTTAATGGCAGAAATATTTTATATTTGATTCTGTAAAGGTACAAGCAGCAACGTAGGGGCTGAGAGCAGAGCAGCAGTAGAGAAATGTTTTGTAACGAAAGTTAGTCTGACTCCTGCATTAAAAAGAGATTGTCGGGGTGGAAGTCTGGTTTGGAGACCAGTAGGGATGGAATTACAATTATGAAGGTGAAAAATAAGTGTGCGTATTTTGGAGATGTTTCTTGGATGTATGTATAAGGATTGGATACAGATTGGATGTAGGGAACAAAGGACAGTTTTGAGTCAAGGACGACACCTAAGACAGCGAGCTTGAGGGTCATGGTTTATGGTCGTGTTGTCCACAAGTCAAAATGTCAGGTATGTAACTCTGTTGGCTGGAGTGAATATTAGAAGCTCCGTTTTGAATGACTGAGAATGACTTTGGGAGAGGAGAGAGCATCCAAGATGGCAGAAACATTCGGTTAGTAAATTCCCAAGAGGATAAATTCAGGTGTCATCCACAAAGACATAAGGAAACACAAAAAGGACGTATTAGTTTTCCAAAAGAGGTATAAATATAAAATAGCAAAGGACCCAAGCCTGAGCTTTGTGGTACCCCATCCAATAGAAGAAGAGGGCAATTTGATAAATAGGAGGACAACCAGGATAGGACAGTGCCCTGAAGACCTAGTAAATGCAGCGTTTGTATGAGGAGAGAGTGGTCGACAGTGTCATGCTGTAGAAAGGTCCAGGAGAATTAGACCACCGCAGTCAGTGAAGTCTCTGTGGAGCGTTGGGAAAGACCCCAAACTGAAGAGAGTCCAATAAGTTGTGTGAGGGGAGTGTAGACAAGAAGCCTTTGCAGTGCTTGGGAGTTAAAAGACAGGATGGTGATCTGAGAAAGAGCTTGGCTCAAAATTTGCTTTGTTCAGAATCAAAATAATAACTGCATGCTTGAATAATGATAGACATATGTACAAGTGGAGATTACAGATGTTCGTTAAAGGAGTGACGAGCAAAGGACACAAGAGATTGACTGATCTGTGAGGGGATAGGGTTGAGTGGACAAGTAGTAGACTGGGATTAAAAGAATCTTAATTTGCCCAGGAAAGGAGTGGAGTAGGTTGTTTCTGTGGAAAAGGAGGAAACTATTTCATGTCAGAACTTGTGAATCTTCTCCCTGAAGTAGGAAGCAAGATCTTGGGTAGTGATGACTGCTGGCGAGGTTGGTTTGCGAAGGTTGAGAAGAGAATTCATGTATTCAACGAGGCGCTTGGGGCTAGAAGCCCGAGCGTAGATGAAAGATTGGAAGTATATTTGATTTATTTCATTGTGAATGGTAGATAGCACTATTTCTGGGGAAGTCGTGAGTGGTACGACACGCTCACCAAGGATGTTCTACTTTGCAGGAGAGTTTTGAAGCCAGTGCATTCCTCTAGTGTGCCATGGCTGAGATTGTGGTTGACACAGAAAAGAGTAACTGGAGCTACTTGTTCCAGGGCTGTGACTAAGATAAATTAATGCCAGATCGACACAGGAGAAAGCAGAACTTGTGGAGAAAACTAAAACCAAGAAATGTTAAAAATAAAAGATTTTAAAGTGGACTCGTTACCTATACAAGGTCCTTCGCTCCTTCTCTATACAGTGCAGAAAGACATTCTGCGGACTGAACAATACTCATGAGCATGTAGCCAATCATGTATATTGGGTAGAGTGGGTAATCTTTGTTGCCCTGACATACGACATAAAACTCCTCTCTGCATTTCGTAAAAGCTGCAAGAGAACATGTATTGGCAAAAAAAAAATACATTAAAAAAAAAAGCAAGAGGATTGAAGGTAGACAGACCCTTTAGAATTAAAATGTAGCATATTTAAATAACGCATTACCCAATCATCACTACCGCTCATCGGATCTCTCTTTAGCTCACAAATTCCCACTTTTGTTCCCCATCTACTGTTGCCATGAAGCGAATAAGAGCAGGACAACACTACTTTACTGCTGCCACAAAAATGGACCACTAATACAGTCTTGTTTGATATGATCAAACACGTAAACATTTACATGGAAAGGGATGATAATTATAAGAGAAATTGTATGACAGCATAGCTCCTGACATTTAGACATGCCAAATCGGGATAAAAGAGCCCCTTCCCTGATTCACCCAATTTTGATAAAAATGCTGCCCACTTCCATGTAAGCCAATCCCCTTTCTGAATCAGATTAGGAGGTATGGCGAAAGATTTTGGGGATACCCAGACACCTACGTCAACAACAACACCCCCCCCCCACTCCCAAAAAAAGGCAATTGCAATTAATAATTTTTTTCATGCGTGTAAACACTCCTTAAATAACCAAATGTTCATTGTTCTACCTGAACAGGAGATCTTTACTTAGCCCGATTCAAATAGAACATTCTATTTTCTGAATGACCCTTTCCCCTTTAAAATGCGCGACTCCGATACGGAAATCATAACATTCCATGTTCAAAGACGAACTGGCTCCCATGAACTTTTGCCCATGGCCTGAGCATCAAAAGTAGCTGAGCAGCGAGGGTGTTTCAGGCAGGCGGATCCAGAAATAGCTCTCGTATTGCTGGAAGACACATTAGCACTTGGCTGAACGGTGCCAAATTTCCCTCTTGCGTTGACACAGCTTTTTTTTTTCTCTCTCTCTCTCTCTCCAATTCCTTTTCTTTTTTTACAGCAGCGCTCTTAAATAACCAATAACTTTTTCTTGTGGTTAGTCGCAGACACTAACTCTTGTATACAGGGGATTTTCCACTTTATATAAACTAAATCCCCTCCTTTCCATATAACAAATGAGGACGCTCCCCTATTCTGATTAAGGAAGCATGCTTACCTCCAGTGTGCAGATATACAAGAACCATCACTTAAGCAACTAGAGTATTGCAAAAAAATTAAAAAAAATAGTTTCTTTTAAACTCACTTTTCCTTAAAATTGTCCATTTGTATTTCACTTGCATTTTGTTAGTTGCAACGTCACATTAAAGGTGGAAAATGGTTGGACATGAGTCATCTTGATTTCAGGCTTATCGTCATCAACACCTGCAATTTCAATAGCATATGTACACACAGGGTGTGGGAGGACAGCCTCCTCTTTTGGGAATCCAGGAGAGTTACCCAGAAATTGGGAGCCTCCTGGAAATTGTGGGAGAGTGGGCAAGTAGGAGAAACATATACAAACATAAACATAACTTATGGGCTGAATCAAAATTTATGAGACCGCGGCACAAAACACCTTCTGCGTCATTTTCAACTTTTGCTAGTTATAAATTGCTTGAGTTCCTCGCTTTTTCCCCGATGTCATTAGTGAATGGATAGGCTGCCTCCTAATAGACATTTGTTCAGCCCCCAATGTGGTGGATTCCGAGGTGTACCGGTAGTGAAACGAAAACGTGATCTTTGTATAACTGAACGGAATGTCTAACGAGGAAGCAAACCCTTCACCTATAGGCAGGGAACTGTCACATCTAATTACATGCAGCTCTTATCGCTCTCAGTTTTATACATTTGGCTCGGTTCCCCGCTGTCGGCAAGCGATGGCAGGAAACATAAGAGACCAGCAGCTTTCGTAGTTAGTCAATCAGCGTAATGAGGCTCCGTTCTCTGTTTTCTCAACTCCTCAACGCAACAACGTAATCTGCCATTTTTTTCTCTCTCCGATTGTTTTTCAAACCACTCTAAAAGAAAATTTTCCCATTCGTCACCTACTAAAGAGTCACAAAAACCACTAGCCACTAAAGAGAAAGTGGTCCGAGGACTAGCTGCTTACCGGACAGAGGAGCTTAGCTCATACTTGCCAACTCTCCCTGAATGTCAGGGAGACTCCCTGAAATAGGGGTGATCTCCCTCACTCCCTGAAGAGTCTGGCATTCTCCCTGATGCTGAACCAGTACAAGACGTGGTTGGCTTCGCCATCTGTGGCATGATGACACAGTTCAGAAATTGTGTCCTATGTCCATGTATTGATGCCTATGGTGGTGGCCATTTTCATGGAGACCAAGTCAAAGACAGACAGGTAAGACAACATGACTTCAGTAATAGAGACAGAAATGTAAAAGACACTTCAGTCTCTAGAGATTCATTAGCTGCTTTTCTTTAACGCAGAGTTGCCCACTCTCCCGGAATGTCCGGGAGACTCCCGCATTGCTGGGAGACATCCAGGGAGAGCAGGGCAATGTCCCGTCCCCGCAATAGATAAGTGGTGGGGGTGGGGGGGCTTAATGACACAAATATTGTGTCATCAAAATGATGCGATTTGTCGAGCCCCGCCCCCACACGCCCACCTCCCCCGGGATCTCCCTGAAGCCAATGAGGAAAAGTTAGCAAGTATGGGTTAGAAGTGAGGTGAACTGGACGGCTGAACTCATTTATCGTCAACTTCTGAATTAAGTGGTGGAGATCTGCGTTTGGCACCTAAACATTAGTCACAAACAATGGCTGTGCTTTATAACGTACAGTGGTCTGAACAAAATCCTCTTTGGCGACATCAAGATACCAGAGGAGCAGAATGGAGGACATTCACTGCTAACTAGGAAGCAGAACAGGTGCCTTTGGGGAGCAGTGCAATTATAAAATTAGATATGAGATTATTAAAACGAGATGGAGGAGAGGAAAAGGTACGTTTTTATAGGTGTTCCTTATTTTTCAGAAAGGATCCAAGTCAAAACCCCACAAATCCCACTCCCCTGTAATGAGAATCCAATGCAAGGGCTAGAGATGCCAGTACCGCGGTTTTTCTCCATATTTAATTGAATCTCGGGTTCCCGCTCCCGTCTCCCCCCTGCCTACGCTGCTAAACATCATTATTTCATTAACGTTTGTTTTATCACCATTTTTTGGACTGTACAAACTTGAATGTTGCAAATATATTATGGCGCACACTGAAACAAGGTCCCGGGCGCATCACAGTCGCATTACTCCTTAAGTAATCTTCCTGGAGAGGGGGGGGGGGGGGGGGACTAGGCTTTGGTGGCGATTTTCTCTAGAATGGTGCATGATATAAGCTGCAGTATACACTACATGTATGCCCAGCTCAGGATTTACTATTAAACGTTTGATTATTCAGATCTGCGCAACAAGAACATTTTAATGACCAGACCGTTATTTCACAATCAGTGTACACATTTCAGTTTAACTTTTATTTATTTTATCAGTATTATAATATATGTATTTTAGCGGGTATGATCGGCTGCCAGCTATTTCAGTGACCTTTAATATAAATGTTCAGCTCAGCTAAAGAACCAGGATCTGATCTTTTACCGATAAGCACAGAATCCTGTCAAACAGTTCAGAGAATGGCGGGTCAGCAACGGAGTCTCCGCTATTTATTACATAATGGGGGCGATCATTCGTAAAAGACGTAGGTGCCATATATGAGCACGTCTGCATCGGTGCATATGCCTGCGTTCTCTTTGTGGGAAAATTTGCGCTATATATGCTATGCAAACAGGCGTAGGTCCAACTCAACATCAGACCCCATCATGGGGCAAACACAGGATTTGTAGAGGGGGGTTTCCACACCACGTCGCCAATGGGCCTGACCAGCATGCATGGGGACATGGCTATAATATTAGACAGTGCTTGGCTGCTCTCAAACTCTTCCTATCCCCATAATATACATGGACAATGCTGCGTGCACTACTGTTAGGTGCACGCAGCTCTCCCTTTTCAAGCAGAGCTGTGTGAAGCGAGAGCAGGGTCCAGCCACCTCAATTATACAGTGCCCCAGGGTTGGAGGGGGGTTTCTGGGCCCTAGGAAACCCCCCCTTGGTTTGCCTATGCCATGTGAATACCCGAGCATGTCATGGGATTAGCTTTGGTTTACTACTTAATAGAAATTAGCCGCTGGAGAACAGATCTATTGGGTTCTGGAGGTGAGAACCTTATTTCGGCCCTCAGGATGAGGATGCCTGGGACGAGGTTCTCTCCTCACGTGACGGATGGCCTGGTCTTGGGCCTACTAATGTAGTAAAACAGCCCTGGACGCAATTACAAAATCAGGGCCCGCTCAGATCTCCTGTCTCCCTAGACAGCAACCTGCAGAGGCCCGTGGCATCAAACTTCAATACGCAATCCTGCAGCAGACGCATTACATCTAATTACGATACAGGCATATTAATTGTAGATGAGTTCCCATTATCCTTAGTAGCTGCTAAATCTGATTAGTGCAATGTCTGGCAGACTGTGGGAGCAAAGAGAGGAACGCGAATAAATCTGGGGCCAATCATCACGTCAGTTGAATTTTTAAAGTTATTTAAAGGGCTCGACCACTAAAATTGAGTTCCGAACGGACAGCAGCGATATACGTGGCTTGGTTGTAGCCACGAGTAAGCGGCGTTTCCACTCAGACACATTTTATTGTTGTCCTAAATTAGCCAAAGGAATATAAAAGCTAATTTTTTTGTTATTTCATGTCAATGGTCTGTTGGTTAATGGGAGACAGAGAGAAGTACAGTCGGTGGAATTGTGGAGTCCCCCACTGCCGCTGCCCCGGGTTCTGCTTTGTAGGAAACGTGCAACGGTTTAATTGTAGCCAGAAAAGCAAATATTTTTACCTCAAAAAAACTCCCCCCTCCACTGATCTGGTAGTAATGTCTCCCATGTGACACGTGTGGAATGTCGTTTCTGTCACACACTCCGCAGCACTCCACTGTGTCACACTGAGAAAACGTGACCCAGAGCCTCTCGCACAAGCATGTGACAGTTTTACACATGGTTTAACTTTAGGCGACACATTATTGTTTAAAGGGCAAAAAATTAACGACATTTAAAATAAAATGAAAAAAAAAAAAATGGTTAAACCTACGTATTGTGTAATTCTAGACCTCTTCAGGCTGGTCGTTTGTATTGTTAACACCATTTAATTCCTCTAGTTCCCTTCTGGTTGCTGAGAAGTAATCTCTGGCTAGGAAATATATGAAAGCGAACACACGGGAGCCAATAAGATTCGAACTTTTCTTTCCAGTACCGTCTACAACATGAATGCGATGGCCTGATTGGTTGATATGGGTTACATAGATTTACTGACATTTATTTCAATATCATCAACCCCCCTCCTCCTCCATGCTCCACTTATCCCTGTAGGTATCGAAACCATACCTGCCCCCTCCCTCGGAGTAGGATTCAATTGGTGGGGGAATCGTGTCAGGATACCCCCACCCCCACCCCCAAGGGTGAAGGACGAGTTATAAAGTTAACAAGTATACCCTTGGACCGCTTCGCCATGATCTAGAATATGCTAGTCTCCTATTGGCTGCACAGTGTATAAGAGCAGATAGCGAAACATTTCCATTAACAATTGTAACGTACAATAATATGTATATTATTACAACACACAAGTAATACATTTCTGTAATGTATATTCTATTCGGAGAGTATAACCTTATAAAATCGGAGAGTAGGGATGTAATTTGTGTCAGGACACATTATCAAAGTGTTCTGTGATAGAAAAAAATGTATGTATGTGTGTATGTATGTATGTATGTGTATATATATGTGCGTATAAATATATATATATATATACATATACACACACACACACACACACACACACACACACACACACACACATATATACACACAAAGTGTCTGTGGTAGAGAATTTAATCTCCACCAGGGGAGGAACGGATGGGGAATGATTAAATATTCTCTGTATAGAGCTGCCGTAGCTATATACACCCCTCACCGTAAAATAAAAAAGGAATTATAAGTCATCTGGAGGTTTCATGACCTTTATACAACACGCCATGCTGTACCGTCAAGGAGCTCTGTCGAGAATCCTAATTTCCTTGTATTTTGCCATAGGGGGATATTATTCCCATCACATAGTGCTTATAGAGCCAATATAGTCTTTAGAGCTGTACAGTTACAAGAATGATAAAGTAAAAATATGGATTTAGTCTATTTAAAAGGTTAAGACCTCTGACATGAGAGGCGGAACTAGCGACCTGTGGGCCCCGGTGCAGTGAAGCGGGGAGGAGGGTGCCGGGGCCACGGCTCGCTAGTTCATCGTGCAGTGAGCCCCATTATCTCCATGGGCCCCGGTGCACCGCAGCGGCTGCACCAACGGTAGTTCTGCCACTGCCCGGCGTAGACATTGGTTTGTTCAATCAAACAGACCAGAGTTACACACATCCAGAAGCTAAGGTGGGTCCTGCATAGCAACATTACTGCGCTGTTGTAAGGTCATATCCACTCGTCACAGGTCACGTATCAATCCATAAAGCGGGTTTACTTTGGGCTGTCAGAGACTAGATACAGAGAGTAGTTTCTAACTACATAAAAATGGCAAAACACCTACATCATACTGTTTCTAAATGTGCTCTGCATTAATAAAACATAT
The DNA here is from genome assembly GCF_038048845.1 of Mixophyes fleayi. Lineage (NCBI taxonomy): Eukaryota > Metazoa > Chordata > Amphibia > Anura > Limnodynastidae > Mixophyes > Mixophyes fleayi. Next base: position 19,305,498 of record NC_134403.1, read on the forward strand.
TTTTAGGACTATTCCTATCAGCAGATCAGAGTGAGCCTACGCTCTTGCTGGCTGTTATAGGCTGGGACGCGGTATGTTCCGAGGTCAGCTAAGCCTGGGACCATTATACAGAGTGACGGGACTGGGAGTGACCTCCAAAGAAGTTTGACAGATAAGCCAAGTGCACGTCCTCATGTAAACCCAGAGAGAGAGAGAGGAGGGGACTGTGGACTATTTTTGTCCCATACAGTCAGTCATCACCACAGCGTTCACTGCAGACCAACGTCTGGCTCATGTCTCAAACATCCACGGGTATTTTGGGGACATCAAGTAGCGTCTGAGAATTACATACATGATATTTCACATTCTATAGTAGGACAGTTCGTCAGGCGGAGCTGGTCGCCCCAAATAGAAGTTTTCTTTAGACGTTACATGGCTCAGAACGACGGAATATTTAAGATGTTTGGGAATGTAGAGAAGGATCACAGCTGACCGACGTTGTCCAAACATTACCTCATGTCGATGATGTCACTGGTTCCTAGCGAATGGATTGGCTGCATTCTCATGAAGATGACACAACCCACAAAATAGCTACTGGCACGAAGTATATAAGAGTACACTTTAAAAAATAACTACTGCAAAAGGCTGAATTGCTGAATACATCCTCAGGAGTATAAGTGTAAAAGGTTACAAGGTTGTTGTACTATTTATTGAATATGTGAGCTTAAACTAACACCACAGAAACGTTGTCCTATTTCTAGGTCTTACCAGCACTTATACTGCTGAAAGGTCAGGTCTTTAGTTTACAATAAAAAAAAAAGTCTGTTCTGCTTTCTGTTATTATTGCAAAATATTGACATTTTAAAACTGGGCATCAGAATGCAGAAGACACCCTGTCACCTGGGTGGCCCTTATCAAAGATGGCCGATTATGGCCCTGGTAGGGCAGGTAGGGCTGCCAAGTATGACAAAAGAGCACCTAAAGCTGAACACACTTAAAATCATTAAGTGTGTGCTGAGTCTTAATTTACAACTTACAATTTTAAGTTTTAACATGTTAAAGGTTTATTGTGCAGTGGAAAGGGAGCATCCGATTTTCCTGCATTCAGCCATTTTTACACATTATTCTACAGCCTTCAAACGTTCATTATTTCTGCTATTAAACACATTAATGTCGGATATTTAACAGTTTTGGATATTTAATAAGTTAGTTCTCTGCGCTATGACATAACTCTAGGGCCATTTAGCAGAAATGTGTGTTTTACATTATAGCCATAAGACAACATAATGAACAATTGTGGCATTGTTATTGGGACCATATGAGAACCCAATTTAAACCGCTTTGTTTGTAGAGACAGATAAATATTTTCCCAGAGACAGGAGGTTTCTGCCAACAGTCTCCTCAAACCGTACTATTTATAGGAGGGAAAAGTGACTATTAAAATGGGCGCTTTGAATGGATATCAACATTACGCGTTTACGGTCTTCTTAATCTGAGTGTGCAATACAACTCCTGTAAATGCTGCATTCTCCTATTCCCGTCAGCACCAAGGAGAGCACTATCCAGCCGTTAATGCCAGATGGGTATTTACTGCTTTGTTACCACTAGAGGGAGCCGGATTAATGTAAAGGCAATTACTACCCAATAGGCTTAAAGTTAAGTTTAACCATTTCATAAGTGATACAAAACTTCTCCATAGAAAATTTCAACAAGGGCTTGGTTAGAAAAAAAACCAAAAAACTTTTCAATGGTAGAAAACGAGCGTCCCCCAAACCAAATATTATTCTTATTTCTAAGGCACTTCTATAAAAATACAATAAGTGTGTGTAATACTTTAAGCCAAATCTTGGAGCCAGCAGGATCTTTAGAAGGAGTGAAGAGATGTGACAGACAGTTTTCCATTCATTGATTCCAAGTTCATGCAAAAAGAATGCCAATTTATGTACATGTTGAGGAACATTAGGGGCGCACACAAACGCAAATGATTACAATAGATATTGGCATCCTAGCGTCTAAATAAAACCTTAGGTGTGTAACTTATTGAAAATCCAGAAAAACAGAGACCACAGACAGATTTCAGGACAGTTTTGCTTCTTCCTAAGTCACAGGTCCTTTGATAAAGTATGACTTACAAAATGCAGGAACAAAATGTAAAATATCACTTTAATTCCTAATTGTGTAGCCGATGTGAAGAGAGATAAGACGGTCTGTGCCCCAACAGACACATTTCAATGGATTTGCACGGGACAGAATGTTCTGTTGCAAATTCGACCTTTCATTAATCCTCAGACCAGACCCGATCCTTCAGTATAACATAATATATAGCCCTTTAAAATGCGATACATATTAAGATACACAATTCATTCAGTCAGTGGGGTACAGATTGTACCTCATCATTCACACAGAGGTGACTCAATGTGGCCAAGGTGGGGCTGGACTAGGACCAGCGGACTCCATGTGTGGCACAAAGAGTCTTCTGAAAGAAGGACGCATGGCTCTGCAGCATTACACTAGTCAGATCTTAAGGAGAACCCAACAGGTTTGTGATAAAATATATTTTACATACATACATACATACATACATACATACATACACATGTTTTACATACATAGGCAAATTGGATAAAATGTTGTCGTTCGGTCCTTTGGCCCAAACGGCCGAAAGAGCATCATGAATGACTATAGCCGGTTTGTGTGTTTGGAAGGGGACACACACAGACTAATAGCGGTCATTTTACAAATGCATTTATCGACATGACATCGATTAATGGTTTATTGCAGGGTTATCCAAATCCAGTCCTCAGGGCTCCCTAACAGTGCAGGTTTTCCGGATCACATGTGACATAATTAGGACCACCTGTGGATCTGTTACAATGTATCAGTCAGTAATGAATACAGCTGTGCTCCAGAAAGGAGATATGGAAAACCTGCACTGTTAGGGAGCCATGAGGACTGGGTTTGGGAAACCCTGGTTTAATGGATTATAAATGTATTATTTGAGGTTATCCACACACGTGGTGATATTGAGCCAAAGTAAGAAAGAGAAGCAATCAAACAGCCCTAGACCAAATTATTGGGGTCAAGTCTCATACCCCTCTCCGATCCCCTGGGGCAAACAGGCGCACCAGTAATTTGTTACCACTGTTCTTAGCAACGTAGTTACTGGGGCTTATTAATGGGGAGCAGACAAGTCAGATGGAAGATAAATTGGTAGTCGGACGTTCGGAGTTGGAATCCGCACAGAGCCACAAGGCAGAGGAGTAGCTGATATTGGTGTCTAATAACACAGTCAGTTCCTACACAGTATAACAAACACAGAACGTGCACTGGACTTATCATCTGTGCGTAGGGCGAAACGCGTGGGGTCTATATTTAAGAAGAGTTTTGATTCATCAAAATACTTATATTCTATGTATATAAATAGTACTCCACGAATACTACATACGGTTTATACAGCAAACACACATGCAGCTTACAAATAAAATCGCTGCAAAAAGGAAAAGGCTTTTGCGGTGATAGAAATGGCTGCGTAACCGTTTATCTTCATAGTAAATCAGTAAGACTGGTCTAAACACTGTAACCCCTCCTTTCCCCTTGCGCTTCTTACATCATTGAAACTTAATGGTGAAGAACTCAAAGACGTATGTATTGTTATCTTATATTTATAACGCGCCACAAAAGGGTCCACAGTACCGTACAGAGATCATAAAGTAAAACAACACGATGTAACATTATAGTACAATATAGACAAGACAGTACAATACACAGCGGGGTTTAGGCTCTCACTATAAACGGAGGAGAGGGGAGACAAATTAGGGAGCAAATCAATGCAAGCTGGTTCTGTGCCCAGGAGGATGGGCACAGCAAAGTGACAGAGCCACCGATAGTGGAAATGAGACAAGACACCGGTGTGCTGGTGGCATAGGTAATGAAGGAGGAGGGCACAAGGAAAGAGGACCCTGCTCGTCCAAATTTATAATCTAGAGGGGAGGGGCTGACAAACGGGTGGCAGAGGGGGTGAGTCAGTGTGAAGGGGGAAGGAGGGTGGGTTAGTAGGAGAACTGTTAGGCTTCGGTAAAGAAGAGGGGTTTTTCGAGAGCCCGTTTGCAGCCTTGGAGAAAAAGTGAAGCGTCGGGAGAAGTCTTGGAGGCGGGAGTGAGAGGAGGGGATGAATGAAGAGGAGAAGGGCGGTCGTTGGCAGAATGGAGGAGAGAGGAAGTGTGGTGGGAGGGAAGGTTGGAGATACGGGGGAGGGGATTGGGAGAGGGAAGGAGTTTGAACTGTACTGTGTAGGGTAGTTTTCCAATATTTCTTGTTTTAGTAAGTGATGTGACCAGCTGAGCAGCATTGCCTTCAATCAAACTTTTATGGTAAATGTTGAACAGTCCTGCACATCAAATCCGAGGAAATTCGGCACAGAACTGCTTCAACTCACGGATGTTTCAGGTCTTTCTTGCATGGACACCCCACAACATTACGACTGAACCAGGGGGTCTGGGCTTTGTCTCAGTCAACATCGCCCCATTCTATAAAAAAAAATATTTGCTTGACTCAAAAATTGTTTGTTACAAAGTAGTTGGCTCCCTGGCTCCTAATTTTTGTACAAATTTGTCCCGCATGGCTGAAAGGTATTACTTCTTTGAAGTTAGTTTAAAAAAGAAAGTGAAGTTGACAATGTGAAAATAATTACAACATGCAAAGAACGGATGGTTTAATCCGGTCAATATTACCAGGAATCCAGGAAAAATGGATACAAGCGTTCTGGTCTTCATTGTAAAATACGCAGGCAATTAATTTTACGAATTATATATAATATACTGCCCTTAATAACTGCGATGTCCTTGGCAGAGAGGTTATTTTATTAGTATTGTTATAACGGCGATTCGGTCTGAATTATGCAGAATGTAATTTGCAGAGATAAACTGACTCATTCTAGGAAGCAGTAAACAGTCTGGAGGGCCCGTTCTAACGCTGTGATTCATGGAGACAAAACTAATTCACCACCAAGGACCTGAAATTGAGTCACACTTGTCTAGGATGGAGGACTGACATTTGCAGGATGACTCGATAGGCCTCTAAAGAACGGTTTGTTGATGCTCAGACTTGAGCTTTTAATTCCACCAATATAAAAAAAACCAAAAAACTGCTGATTTAAAAATAACTAAAAATGATTATTAATTTCTTTGTTTAAATAAATTTCATTAATTGATTTTCTTCTGCTATAACCATGCAGAGATAGAGATAGCAGAAGGAGGATTGCAGTGGTACAGGTGCCCGCCACGATCCTGGTTAGGTAAGTTTCCCCATGCTTTGAAACATTCGGTGGCGAGACCTGCCAAACCTTTTTGCAGAGGGGGCAAAGCCATCGGCAGATTTAACCCTTCGATTTGCCCCACCTCGATTTTCTGGGATTATAAACCAGCCCCCCCCCCCCCCCCCCCCATGTAAAGTTTTTTCTTAATTCATTATTTATTTTTGAATTATTTTTTTTTGCAATGTTAAACAGGGATGTATGGAGCCTTATGTCACGCGGAAAGGTCTGTTTCCAGGTGGTTTGGGTAAAATGAAGGTGTCGGGGATATTTATCATTAGTCTAGCGCAGGAACAGTTAGAGATATCTCCTGCATTACGCAAAATAACGCGCAATAGCGCAGTCCCTGTTGCTATCAATGGGGACTGAAGTCTGAACCAATGTAAGCCTAGCTTTCTTGGAGCTTAATGTCATCTGATGGTGGAGCTAGGATGTGGAGAGCATCGCAGAAGAGAGATCTTCAGGTATCTCCCCGGCAGGCTTCGTGCCCCCCCCCCCCCCCCTATTCTCTAACTAATCTGACAATGTACACGTGTGACCTATGATCAGCACACGGATTTGTGAGCGACACGGAATCACCCCCGGGGCAGCCCGTTATCGGATGCGCTGTCCCAGCACGACTGTTTAATAAATGGACTCGAAACGTTATTCCTTTTGCTTGAAAAAGTGTCGATAAGTGATTGTAAATTTACATGTCAATTTTGTTGTGGGTCATAAAACTATCCCCAAGTCTAGAGAGAGCTTCTAAACATCTTTTGAAACAGAAGTAAATCTACTTTTTCACTGTGTAATTCACAGAGCAACACATGTATCTCATGAAGTTCATAGTAACAGCCTCTCCCTGTGAGCTGGACATCAGTATTGAACGAGACATGGAGGAGACCTGATTGCGGATCACATATTATAAGTATGATAACAGACTACCTTGCTCTATTAAATCCGATTCCAATACTTCAGGCTACACTGCATAGCTCCTTCCGTAAATGTAATCTGCTCCATCGTCTCCTGAATGCCCCAGCGACCGATACACTAGTGTATAGAGTATTTGTCAGCTTTATTTTTGTTTATTATTAATATTATGATCACCATTTATTTATATAGCGCCACTAATTCCGCAGTGCTGTACAGAGAACTCACTCACATCAGTCACTGCCCCATTGGGGCTTACAGTCTAAATTCCCTAACACACACACACAGAGACAGAGGCAGACCGACACACAGACAGACTAGGGTCAATATGATAGCAGCCAATTAACCTACCAGTAAGTTTTTGGAGTGTGGGAGGAACTGGAGCACCCGAAAGAAACCCACAAACATACAAACTGCTCACAAATAAGGCCATGGTCAGGAATTGAACTCATGACCCCAGTGCTGTAAGGCTATGTTTTGGTAACACATCAGAGTATCCATTGTCGGTTATTTCTTCCTGATGATCAGTTATCTCCGTATCAGGTTCACGGCAGGATAGACCCACCGTTTCACGCACCTGCCATGAACCTAGAAATTGATTGAGCAACTTCCACTTCTGTATTGTTTGTTTGAGAGGTATGTTTGGTATCAGTAGCTGATGGGGATTGCTGGTGCTGTATTGCCATTTAGAAGAGTTTGGGGCACCCCTTGGTAAGTGAGCTCTCAATGTAAAAACACATCTGTATAGTCCAAAAATAGGGAACCTCATTGATTAGAGTAAATACCACCCTATTAGCAGAAGCACCTTGATGGGGCAGATGGCTTAAAAGTAGAAATAGCAGTCAGCTCTGTAACCAGTGTGCTCTGTCTTCAAATCATACTTAGAAGATGGTCATTGTTAAACTAACACAACTCTAGCTCACAACACAGTAAGACGCAGTGAAAACATTTTTCTGACACATGTCGTAATCAGCATTGTCTGTTGGATACTGTAAGTGTTGTAACCACTGGATTCCTGGTTTCATAACTTCAAAGCAGCGATAGGGTTTATTAGGCTCAGATGTTTTTTTTGTTTCATTTTAAATAGCCGTAATAACTTTGTATTCTTATTGTTTCCTTCTACTTTGCTCTGTATATATGAGAAAACCTGAACGTTGGTTACATGAGATGTTCCGTCTCATATATTAGATTTAGATGTCCGTGTGAAATAATAGTTTGGAATCTCAGGAATATTTATTGGTTTCCTGATAAGATGGGGGCATTTACCATGTATAGACAACAGGCGCATTATAGTAACACACTGGTCAACAATGCCAAATCGGAAAACAGGACAAAACCCCCTGTCACCCATTCTCAGCCAATCAGTAAGTGGATGGGAGCTTAATTTAAATCCCTGCAGGTGCCGTGAAAGGTAAAAACACTTGTGAGTGATATCAAGTCACTTAGTGCTTAAGCACCACTGGGACGTTGGCATCTAGGCCACCGCCTGAAGGTAGCAACAGTCCTGACCCCAATTTAATCATATACCACCCACTGTATGTGGATCCCTTTATCCGCTAGGCCAAATCCCTGTCGTGTGCCAAAAAGTACGACCATTCATGAAAAATATGTTTACAGGTATGTAGTAATTAATTACAAGTAGGTCCAATATACCTGCACCTTATTTGCAGGTATATTGGGCCTCAGGAGCCTCACACCATTACTCTGTACTGTTGGGTACCCTGCTCCTTCCACTATATAACTCTCAGTCTGTAGCTTCCTGCTGCCTTCAATCCCCTCCTCACATCATGTCACTGCCCCTGTCACATGTGCCCTCACGGACACATCACTCATCTTCTGATATACTCTGTGCTGCTGGGAGACCCTGCTCCTTCCACTATATAACTCTCCAATCCCCTCCTCACATCATGTCACTGCCCCCGTCACATGCAGTCCTACACTCACTGACACGATCACACAAGACGACAGGTCACTCATCAGCACAATCATCTCCAGCTGCTGTGAACATTCCGATGATCCGATTGGCTACATGATGTTCTGTTCCCACCCACTTCAAAACTGGAGACGGATGAACATAGAGAAGATATAGGGGCATATTCAATTGTTGGCATTATACGGTAATAATGCGCGTAAATATCGTTATTACGATAGTTTTCTTGCTGGATTTCAGCTCGCGGCTCAGGGAGCTGCGAGCTGAAATCCAGCTTACTATTACCGCAATAGAATGATTACAAAAGGTATTCTGACCCAAATACACAAAAGGAAAAAAAATAATTTGTATGCTTGTATTTTAACACGGGACCATGGAAAAATAAACATTCCCTTTCATGTTTCAAAAGCGGCAATATGGTTTTGCATGGGGACAGTAGCGTTACTATGATTGAAGTAGCTTATGTGGCCCAGTGGTGTAAGGAGACCAGCGAAACTGGTCCATCCACCATGACTATGCATGAGCAGTGGAGTCCTGTTTGGGCCCCTCTTAATTTTTTAATGTCGCTCATTGATCACAGTACCCCCAGGCATTGAGATTACCAGTCCACCCATAATTATTTCTGAGCAAGGGCCGTTACGGATACTCGATCATCTGTAAAGAAATCAATATAGTCAGCAATGCCCTTGACGGTTAGTGAAGCTGTAGAATCCATCATGATGGCGGCTTTCATACTTAAAGGACAAAATGCCCATATGGTTATTGCATTGATAAAGTCTAATTTAACACTGCAAGTTCAGTAAAGTAATGCCCAATCTCCTGAAGCGTTCCCATTGGCTACACAGAGTGCCGAAAACTTAGAGAAAGTCGCATCTCTCGCCTTAGTACATGGTTATAGTTTCGACTCTCCATATCCTGGCTACGCCGCCCAAGTCAGGTTATTAACCCACCCCTTGCTAATAGGCAATGCCGAAAAAACAATTGCATTGTTAAATGATCACAGGTAAGAGAATCATGGAACAGAGACAGAAAGAATGGTGTACTACTGAATGCTAGACTGCACAGTAACACCTTCATAGAAAACAGGTAAGGTCAAATAGTAAGTACCAATTTCTTATTGTTCCCCTCCGGGAGATCAAACCCGGAATTCTTGAGTCTCCCGGGAAATTGCGGGAGAGTGGGCAAATATGACCAAGTATAATCATTTACAATTAAGCTAAATATTGCAATCACAAATATATAGGTAAAGTCATCCCATCACACACAGTGGGGGCAGAACAGAGATTTATTAGACTACAGCGTATTAATTCACTAAGAACCAGTATCAACATTGAGACCTAGGAGCAGATTGAAGGAAGAGAAGTCCCATAGGAACATTTCGGGATGTTCCCGGCTAAAATCTTTGCTAATTTTTGCTCACACTTCGCAGAGGTGCAAAAACGAAGGATGATTTCTGCAGCATTATTGACGGTACAGCGCTCACTATCACCGCTCACAAGGTTCCTGCAGAACGTCACTCCTGATGGAATCCGCCCCGTATAGCCTGAATATTCAGCGTACAATAGACACTTTAAGATAGAAGTGATATTGCTGCTGCATATAACACAGGTCAGGCGAGCTCAGGACGATTCCAGCTGGAGAGGAGGGAGGGGGGGGGGGGGGGGAATAAAAACTTACAAGTGTTGGTTAGAGAATAGATAGAATACTGCACAATGTATTACATCATTTAACAATGGGGTGAGGCCCAGCTTACAATAATCTGAAAAGAAGTCTGAAGAAAAGGAATGTATCCAGCTGACTTTAGGCCAATATGAACCATCTGGAAGATGTCGGGAGACTCCCTGGGCCTAGAGATTGGAGCAGAGTCCTCCGCCCAGATAAGCTGCACTTGACAGAATTTCCGAAATTAATCGGAATAGGTCAAACCACAGCGCGGCCGCCGAGAGTCTCCTCTCAGAGAGGAATTTAATCACGTCTTTAAAATATTATTTTCCAGTTGCAGTCCGGTAACGTCTCCTCTCTCTCAGCGGTTAATCAGGAGTTTTTATGAAATAAACGACAAGTACTAGAACTTGGACATTAATCCACAGCAGCGGCTTCATATAAAAAAGAGGGGATAGGAAATCACTCACAGATGTTGGCGAAATGCGTAGTGTGTTGGATTTTTCAACGTGAATGACAATGATCTGATTGAAGGATGCATAAAATAAACTTAGAGATTACTCTCTAAAGAGTACATTGTACAAATGGCTAAGGTGTGTTTTTCATCTGATCTCTCCCACAGTGCGGACAGCTTCTCCCTTTTAAGTCAGGGGTGTTTCAGATAATGGAGACAGATCATAGACATTTAAGTAGCTTAAGAAGAAAGGTGGCCCATGCTCAGAGTTACTAATCGTCAGTAAGTTTGCAGAGTCGGTTAAAAAATATGTAACAAACTTTTCATCTGTCAGTAAGATAAGGAAGTTCTAATATTCCTGACGCTATACACAGAAATATAGCAGTAGATGTAGCATATAATTTATATCCACTTTTCTTTAAGGATGGGGAGCAATCGGACTGAAAAAATATAATTTAGTTGAAAAGTTATTTTTTTTCAGTGGCCTCTTCTGAGATACAATTAACAGAACAGGCACTGCAGTAATAGTAGTACCTCCGGTATTATTATTAAAAATTCTTAGTATTTATTTAGAATACGCCACAGATACTGTAGCACCCAACGATCTTACAAATACAGATAGGACATAACCAGTACACGAAGCAAAATCACAACTACATGAAAACCGTTCAGCATAAGTAGCACAGATGGGTAAGTATAGCGCTATGGGGTCTCACGCAGAATGTAGGAAAAGACATGACAGGGCGTACGAGGGAGACGGACAATAGACGGATATGAGACAATGGGTAGAGAGAACCCTGCTCGTGAGAGCTTACATTCTAGAGGGAGGGGTGGCGAGAGACAGTAGGACCAACTGGGGAAAAAATAAAGTTGGTAGGAAGAGGGGGTGATGGACAAGGTGGTCAAGAGGGGGCAGAATAGGCTAGCATGAAGAGGAGAGTTTCAAGGGAGTGTTTGAAGGATTGTAGGATGTCAAGGTGGGGTAAGGAGGGTGGAGGGCAGCACGGGAGAAGTCTTGGAGGTAATGATCTTTGAAAATTAGGGTCTCATACAAAAGCTTAAGTCTGTTTATCATATAACAAAAAAAAAATAAAAAAAAAATCTATTGCTGAAGACAGCCATTTTCTCTGGAAACTGAGTTTTTTTTAATCTTTTAAAGCTTGAAAACCCCTTTCTCCTGATCATTTTTCTCTTGTAGATGCTGTTACTATAACTTCTGGGGAAGTTTTACTTGGCAAGGAGTCATTTAGAAAGTACATTTTCTAAGGTTGTTGGTAAAAAGTAATATTTACAAAGACTGGGATTCTTGCCCATGACTCTATAGAGACGAATGATTAGGTATTAGCTTCCAGATCAGTACCCTGTGATGTATTCACCATGTAGCCTATCTTGGCTCATGCGTTGGGCTGCACTGTTCAAGGGGCAGCAGTTAAAAAAAAAAAAAAAAGGTTTCCAGAACTAAATTCTACAAAGAACATTCAACATTAATGAAAGCCAGTATTATTTCATGTTGAGCTAACCCAGTGGCTGCGCGCTCACGGACGACTTCCCAGTGTGCGCTTAAGTGTGAGCTCACAGAGGCATCAGATGCTCAATAAACGTACAATAAATTCCTGCAAACTCAGTTCTACCTCTGATCTCCGATTTATCCTCCAGGTCTTACTGACCAAGTCCACAAGCAATGCAGACCGGGTTTTGTGCAACGGGGTCCCATACAATATTTTGAGGACTAGTATGCCAAGCTGGGATTTTAACTGTATATTATGTTGTACAATCTTCTTTTTAGCTTTCTAATAAACTTTAGAGAATTTGGTTCTCTTACTGGCCAGCGAAACCTTAAGCACAAGAGGATCACTTACATTTCATGCGTGGGCTCAGATATTGGGGGACCTTGTTTTTCTACAGCAAGAACATTGGTTGTGAGTTTTTAAAAATTATCTAAAGAACATGGAGCATAGCCCAATATTCACCAGAATAATTGTGTTGTTTTTTTTTTTTTGTGAATCCTTCATTAAAACGTCCTTTTCGAACATTAGTCACTGAGCACAAAATGTAATAAAAGGATTTATTCTCAAGGTCTAAAAATGACAAAAACTACCAATAGTCTTTTTAAAACCCTGTATAAGACCATATATATCTAAAAAAATAAAAAAAAGGAACAATTTGTGAATTCAGCCCAATATGTAATATATTAATAATAACAATGTTATTTCAATATAATGTGCATTTAAATATGACACGTACATTGTATAATTTTATATTATGTATTTCAATGATAGCAAAAAATTGACGTTTGAAAAAAATAAATAAAGACTACTAAATTGAAGAGTAATGCTATGGGAGGGGCACATTTTTGGCAAGTGAGAGTCCCCCAGCAGACAATTGAAGGGGTGGGGGATGGGGTCCTGAAACAGGATCAGGTTGGTATCGATCATGCAGGACACGTGATGACATGAGGCAAGCTGTATTGATGAAGGTTCCTGCATTTACAGGCCCAGGGGACCTGACAGACTCTAATTTTCTCTTGTTACTGCATTAAAGTACAATTCTCTTTACACTTACCCAGAGCCCCCTAAAAAAAAAGCATCTAATGGGCCTGCCGATATCTAGGGCAGCTGCAGCATCTACAGGCTGTTAACCCTTCCCTACCCTGCTAAAATAATCCCTTTGTCTTAGCTGGAATTCCTGTATCCGACATAAATGTATATACCATAGTTACCTACTCTCCCGGAATGTCTGGGAGAGCAGGGAAACCTCCCGCATTGTGCTCTGTTCATTGGTGAAGAGGGTGGGGGCAAGGCTAATCGAGTTGTCCTGGCCCCACCCTTGTTGTGATAGGCCAATATTGTTAACGTTTGACAGGGGGCGGGGTCTAACAATGTAACCCACGTGGCCACGCCCCCTGCCCGTGAGAATATTGAATATACCAAGAACTACATTCAGCACGAGAGATGTACTAATATATATATATATATATATATAATCTCTGTGTGTGGAGAAGTGTGGAGACTTAACCCTGTCTGCAGCGTGAGCCTGCAGACTGCCAGAGAGGTTATTAGTCTATCCCTTAATGGCCTGTGGCCAATTGCCACAATATACAGTATATTATATATAACACATTTAAAATCTGAGGCAGAATGAATGTAGGCAATATATGAACATTGTTAGCGATACATGAATATTGTTGTAGTTAAACTACCCTGTGTCAATGTTATGATTCCTAGTGTTTCAGGAAGCGGCAACTGAAGTATAGAAACCAAGTAACTTTATTTAGGCAAAATATGCGAACAAGGATTCAGTACCTGGAATATGCAGATTTCAGGTACCAGAATAAACAGGTATACTCCAATACACAAATATGAACAGGTTGGATGAATGGTAGGAACAGTCCACAGAACCAACAGGTTCCAAGCAATGACAAATACAGTTTAAATGCAGGAACAAGTATACCTAATTACCCAATTGCCAGGAGGCACGAGGCTCCAGACTAAGGAGGCAGGGATTAGGATTCCAGATTGCTTCCCTGGACTGCCTTGTGCCTCTGGCAAACAGACTAGCTGAGTCCTGTGACCAGGCAGAGATCAGGGCAACAAGAGTTCAAGCATAGTCCAGTTGCCAGGCAGAGGTCAGGGTCACAAGCAAACAAGCATAGTCCAGTAATCAGGCAGAGGGCCACAACAGGAGATCAGACAGCAGCAAAGCAAAACTGGAACAGGGATAAACAGGAGACAAGCAGCAGCCAGGTATAAACGATGAACTGCCCAGAGCACAGATTGAGGCAGGTATTAGAAGCCGTGAGACAGGTGCAGTTCTAATCAGGAAAGGAGATTAACATCTACAGGCAAGGTATAAAGTTCAGGGGCAGAACAGCAGCACCTCTGGTGGATTTGACGTACTGCTGCCACATGACATTCTTAGTTTAATATAAAATGTATAATAAAGCACATAATATAGTGGGTATAAGTAGTATTCACCTTTTTGACATCCTTACATTTACTTACATCGCTTTCTTATTTCTTCTTAATAATTACAGAAGTATTCACCCCTTTAGTGAAGATACACCTAAATAAATCTTGGCACCATCAGTTGTTTTTCAGAGGCTCCACAGTTTAGGGTATTTCGTCAACATTTATTTATATAGCGCCAGCAAAATCCGTAGCGCTGTACAATTTCCAAACAAGAGCTTCACAATGAAGATCAAAGAACTTTCAACAAGAATAAAAGGAATAAAAAAAAACCTGTTATAGAAAAGCAGCAAATGGGGACATAAAGTAAGATTTCAGCACCTTTTTAAATATCTCCCAGTCTATCATAAAGAAAATCGAGAGAACATGGCACAATTGTGAATTTGTCTAGAACAGGTTGTTCTCCAAAACCGAACAACGTACCAAGTGGAGGAAGAATCTATGGTCTGACGAGAACAAGACTGAACATTTTGGCTTCAACACAGGACACTAGGTTTATAGCATATATACCGCATCTATCTACCTGCTTCAGAGACCAGAAAACATGTCATAGTAGAGGGGGGGGGGGATTGATACAGAAAGATACAGACAAATCTTGGAGAAGAACCTGCTACAGTCTGAAAGGGACCAGAGGATTTGGAAGAACATTTATATTCTGGAAGGACAATGTTCAGCATTTAGGTAAAGCCACATCTAAGCGGTTTACATACAAAAAGATAAATAAATCTGCAGAATGATTTGAAAACTGCTGTTCCCCATCCCGATGGAACTCAGGCAATATTACACAGAGGAATAGATGTGCAAATCTAAAAGGGGCTTCTCCTCTCAGCTCTAAATACAGCTAAATGGGGAGCCAATGTAGTGACTGCTGCAGTCTCCCTCCAACAGTCACTACATTGGCTCCCCATACTTCAAGCGTGCCCTTAAGACTCATTTCTTTATTTAAGTCTATCAGTCCTCCTCCTAACTTCCGTGTCCCGGCTCTCTCCCCCAGTTAGTACCACCCTAATTGTGTCTCCCCCTTCCCTTTAGGATGTAAGCTCTCATGAGCAGGGCCCTCTTTCCTTGTGTGCTCCTTCTACTATTCCACCACCCTCTGTACCTCTTGGCTGCTTCCTTAGCCCTGTTTTCCCTGTTTTCTTAAGCTTTGGCCTTCTTCTCGCTGGTTTCTACCATCCCTTCCACTATCTGTCCAAGAATTAATCTGATTTGCTTTACCCTGTCATCTGTGTTTGTATATATTTTGTTCTTTCTGTATCATGTTGTGTCTTGGTTCTCTGTATATGTCATGTACGGCGCTGTGGACCCTATGTGGTGCCTTATAAGTCAAAGATAATAATAAAAATAATAATAATAATACCAAGTATTAAAACACGGGGTGTGAGTACTTATGCAATTGGTTTTTATTTGTAATTAATTTGCTGTTTGTTTGTTTTTTAATTTCAGTTGACATTACACAGTTTTATGTTGATCAGTTGTACAAAATCCCATTTTGATAGAAATAGAAGATGTAGAAATGTAAGCTGTACGTCTTCCATATTCTCTAGGGGCCAGACTACTATTAATACTGAGAAACAGAAACCTATTTGCCTGACATATATGAGATTCTCCAATTACCTGGCAGAGAAGAAATAATAGTTTATGCTATTCTACAATGTGATGCTCTCCTGCTTTGGCTGTTTATCACGCATTTTGTGCATTCTTTTATACGGGGAATAAAAAGTAATTAATCCCTTTCCCACGGCCACTCGGGGCGACACAACAGGAGTGCTCAACAGGGCATAGATGCAGCTCGCAGTATCGCTTTCCTTATACAATCCATCAACCAGTGTCCCAAGTGGTCATCAATACAGACCTTGTGATCCTCACAGGGGATCACTGATCCCTACTCTCAATGTTCTCTTTCTGCTGCATTCCGTTCAGCAACAGCCGAGGTGCAAAGCTGGTTGAATTCTCGTGGGTACACCCCATTAAAAGGGTTTAAACCTGGTACGACTGTATTAACATAAAATAAAGCCAATTTATTTGGCAATTTGGCATGTATTATAGATTGGTTTGCCAACTCCCAAAAACCGATGGTGTATTCTTGTTTCCATGAAAGTTTGAGATTTTGAAATCCGTCCTATTTTAGTGTTATATCTCTTTAAACGCTAATAAAGTGAGGCATTATTTGCAAGGCGCACAATTACAATTGGCTGCTTATCAACTGATAAATTACTGCGATCAAGGGAATCATTCCTTAGCTAAATTAAATTGGAATTTAATCTCATAATCAATATAATTAATCAGCAAAATTCTTGTAAGTTCTGATATCTGCAAATCTATTAAGTTACATGTCAAGGTTGGTATTACACGGACAAAGTTCAGAATACGTCTTGATTTAGGCGTCATGCAAGCTTACAATCCACCAATTAAAAACACTTTATGGCAAAATTTTAGTCGCTGAATTGTGCGCAGAGGAAAGCATATAATAAATATTTTAGATGATCTGTGTGTACTAGCATTGAGTAAGTTTAGAGATTTGTGTCTGTAGCTTCTTTGTCATATTTTTCACTGCTGAATCTTGCCCGTGCCCTTCAACAATGTCATACCAGCCACATGTCAACAGACTGTAAACTATTATATCGGGAGAGGCTTACCCACTCATCAATTTGGAACAAAACACTGAGCAGGCCCTCATTCTCTCCAAATCATCCCCACAAGTCCCCTAAACCACGTCCTAGTCTCATGAGGCCGCATTTATAAAACATGAAGCAACTCCCCCTTCAGGTTCCAAAAATTGGAACAGTTCGACAAATTTTGTGCTATTGGCAAGTATGGATTACCCACATGACAGAGAGGAAGAATTCAGGGACAATAAAGAGATAACCAGACAGAGACAAAAATAATGGCTTCCTAGTGAAGGATAATCTCTACAGACATGCTTATTATCAACTTCATGGAAAAAAAAGTAATGAGATACATGTAAAATATAAAAAACAAATAAATATATGACTAGAACTATGGAGGCAGCCATATTTCACGGAGATGCAGTCTTTAATAAATGGCACCGACAGCCAAGGGAGAACGGATATTGGTTTAGCCCACAAAATAGCTACCTCCAGTGAGTGCAAGCGAAAGATGCACTTTAAATATACATGGTAATTCACTTAAAAGCTACATTACCACATAGTGAGCATTTTCCGTAAGGGAGCCCGTCCCACCAGCCTTAAGTCCCGATGCGGCTACATGCAGCCACAAAGCTAATACAGAACTGGCAAATAAAGTTTCTTAGCCAACATTAAAAACATACTTGCCTACTCTAGCGGCATGTTCTGGAGACTCCCGAATTCCGGGTAGGTCTCCAGGACGAGCAGGCCAGTCTCTCGCATCCTTCAGGAGCGGGGCATTGATGGCGTGTTTTGCGGCGAAATGCGTCATTTTGGACAAACTTGCACAATCGCATTATTTCCTCATGGGGCCAAAATGACACGGTTTGTGATGCCCTGCTCCCTCCTCACCTGGAGGGTAAAACATCCCCATACTATGAAGTATGAAAGAATAGAGCATTTTATGATCACTGCGGAATACGCACACAAAAAAAGTTGTTTTTATCCGGACTGATCCAATTTTTTAATTGTCCTCACATGTTTTTGTGTACGGATGCAGCATCTTTTGAAAAACCAGCAATAATCTACGGTATCTACACTATTAGATGATCATTACTTTTTTTTAACACTTTAAAATATTTGAAATACTAAAATATAAGGAAACGTTAAGGGGACAAACTGCATTCTAAGACCGGGGCTGACAGAAGCTCGGTTTCCTTGTTATGTTGTGACTGTGTAATATTGGCCATGTGATAGCGATCATTTCATAGAGTCCTTTTAATCCAAAGCAAATTAAAAGTATTCCTCTATGAATAAATTACTTTAATTATCAGCGTCAGAAGATAACATGTGCTGCGTCTGATACCATCCTTAGAAGAAAGATAAAAGGAGTATCGCTGTTTACAGTTCTTTCTAGACTTGACATGTCATCCAATACGGTACATCCAGGTTCCTTGTGAAGTATACCCTTTATGTTTACCTACCCACGGTTCTGTTTTTTTGGGAGGAAGTGATGGTTTGATGGACTGTCCAAATTTTCAATATGATCTAGACATGTCTGGTTCATGACCCAATAATCCATTTCGAAATTAGTGCAGTATGCCCTGCCGCCTATAAAGGTTTACCAAGCACTCTTTACCAGATTTAAGCATGACAAATCCCACTTTTACCGCAAAGACCAATACCATAATAAAAAAATAATATCTGCAACACGGAATGCAAAAATACAGAAAAATCATTACTGAAACATATTTGAACGTCAGCTGAATCTTTCTGGAGACATAGGGAGTAGATCTAATTCCGGGCTCAGGAACAGTCTTTGAAGGCGCTCCGTGGCGATGTATCCCTGTTTTCTTCGCACCCAATAGAGATGCTCAGAAAAATCAGGAGATATTTCAAATAATATAATACCCAGAACTGAGCACATCGGGTTGGGTACGCTTTACCGATGTCCACTACTCCGACATGGAGAAGCCCTACAAAGCAAATCCAAAATTATGAAAAACCGATTGGAAAATAAACAGACTTACCTTCAACCAGACGCCGGACATCTCCGATGGGAGCACCATGCTGACAGCGAGCGATTCCGATTGGAGAAGTATTCGGCACTGCAGGCTGACGTCATTGCGATGTCTATCAATAGAAATTTAAAGCGGCAATGTTGGGTTAAGTGTTTAAAGACTAAACCTTAGGGGTCCCCACATTGCCGCTTTAAATATCTATTGATAGACGTCGCGGTGACGTCACCCTGCAGTGCCGAACACTTCTCCAGTCGGAATCACTTCCTGTCACCATGGTGCTCCCATCGGAGATCTCCAGCGTCGGGTTGAAGGCAAGACTGTTTCCTTTCCAATCAGTTTTTCATAATTTCGGATTTTCTTTGTAGGGCTTCTCCGTGTCGGAATAGTGGTAATCGTAAAAAGGATTACCACCAAGCACATCGGCACGTCTCGCGAGTCTCAATCAGAATTAACATTTCTTACAGCCTAGTCCAGGCCTGGCCAACTTGTGGGTCTCCAGGTGTTTGTGAAACTACAAGTCCCAGCATGCTTTGCCAGTAGATAGCCAGTCGATAGCTGTCAGGGCATGCTGGGACTTGTAGTTTCACAACACCTGGAGAGCCAAAGATTGTCAAGGCCTGGCCTAGGGGGTGTGACCGCGTGGACCAATAGGAAGCAACAGTCACAGACTACTTTCTTTTAGGTCTGTGCAGTTCCCGACATCTAGAAATGTTGGGTGGTATCTCCTGCTCCTCGTGATGAGCGAATGCCGTGTGGACGGAACGCAAGGGTATTTTTTAGAGGAGGGATGGCTATGGCCCGGCGCTTTGGAAGCACCCCCCCCTCCCAATAACCCAACAGTGTGACCCGTACCCTTTTTTTTTGGTGCATGCCCCTTTGACCCCATCTGCTTCGAGACAATGTTGGGAGATGCAATATAAAATTTATAATAGGAGTGACACTAGAAGTTGTACATAAATACACATGGGGAAAAAAATAAAGACTGAGAATTGCACCTTGATTGTACAATCACATTGCCAACTTCATTGTCTGCCATATTGCACAGACCACACTGCAATTTTGTAATATGTATTCTGCCTCCTCCACCCACAAACTTGATACTGCGCCCACTTGTCTTCAATGTGCCCCAGTTACCCCTCTGTTAACGCCCATTTCTAAAAGCATCTCTTTTCATTAAAGCGTTATGTAACAGAATTTGTTTTACAGAAATATATTGCCCTGCTGATTTGTGCGTGCAAATAATATGACTAATCCATTGTGGCTGGACACGTGGCTGTGTTTAATATTTAATAGTGCCATATGTTCTTCAGCGGGATCAGCATTTAGAAACTCCTTCATTTGGAGAAGGATAATTCTGGAGTACATAGACAAGAAGTCCTTGCTTCACTAAAGCGCAGGGACTGTGTCCCTGGTACTGGGTGCGAATACGTCCCAGATTTGTAGCCTATGCCGCCTTCATGTTCTCGTCCTTCCAACACTCCCCCCCCCCACCAGTCATTGTACATACTGAGAAAAATAGCAGTTTTAGATCAACGAAAAAAGAAAAATTTAATTTCTGCCCCAAGCATGTGCACAGTTGCCTAAAGGGTTAAAGCAGCTTGGCAAAGGACATTTATGATAGACATGAAATAACGGTTTTGTTTTGTTTTTTTAAAATCCCTTTTCTAGCTATAATATGTCTTATCTCAGAATGTCTGACTTAATCACAGCATTGATCTTAGACACTATGCATTAGTCTTAATAATTATTTCTGGTTTCCCAATAAGCAATATAAAAACAGGACCAACCTTCTCCATGAACTGACATTTCCTTTTTCAAGGTTATAAATATAACAAACTTGCCATTCGATCCAGAAATCGATACTTATTTTTACTTTGTTTTGTCTTTAATTATAAAAGCTGCAACGGTCAAGATAAATGTGTCAACACAAGACAAGAATCCTCTATGTATCTCCCCTATAAGAAATAACTTATAAATACCAGTACAAAACAATACACAATCCACGGCAGCGGCGCAGTAGGATGAGGAGCGTTTATTGGTCTTTCTCCACCTTATTATACTTGTCTAGTGCCAGGGGCTTCATTATGCAAATAGGAATGTGAAGACAGACTGAGCGGTTTTCTAGCAGTGTAAAAAAGGTTAATGGTCCCTGTCATTATTAGTAAAATAACTAGAAACTAATTATAACATCTCACATGCTTTTAACACTTAAGGCAAAGGATTTCATGTATTAAATGACACAAAGGTATTTTATGGCAGGGCTGATATATAAAAATCCATTTTTTAACCATTTAGCCTGGTTTGATTAACACATTTTCAATAATATGATTGGCAACCAGTAAACTGAGCAGAAGGAACTTTGAATGTTTATCCTGATCACAAACAGGCAATATAGGACTCTCCAGCAGTTGCTGAACTACAACCTCAAACTGTGTGGTCTTGCTGGGACTTGTAGTACAACACCAGCTGTAGAGTCGCCCGAGTTATACTTTGCCCCCATTGTACCTATAAGCTATAGAGAGGTTGCACATTCCAATGACATCACAGGTCATCCCAATGCCTCCTGTGTTGGCAGGTTATACATAATGTATCATTATTATGCATATAGCACCATATATGAAAAGAAGAAAATGATGATTATTAGTCAGAACATATATTGTACATTGTAAATGCTGACTCAGGGTTGTAATGTTTTCTCACATACACTCTCTGTACCACAACTGTCCCATCCACAGCAATGATAAAAATAACCGGTACCTAATAGCTCCTAATTGCTACTTTATACCGAAAGAGAGACTAACAAGCAGATGCAAGTCCTGTCAGTATTCATGTTACTCCCCATAGGCCTGCCCCTTGTACTTTACATCACTCTCCCAGGGTAATATATAGAATATCCAACTGCACAAAGATCCCATCTGCCTGCAGGTCAATGTAACTTCAGCAGCAGTACCAGAGCCGTGTACCCAGATGCCAGTCCTCACTGACACATTCCTGGTGCCAATATAACCTGGTGCCCGTGTACCCAGATGCCAGCCCTCACTGACACATTCCTGCACCCAGATGCCAGCCCTCACTGGTGCCAATACAACCACTTTCAGTTCAGCAGAGAGAAATGCAACATCGGTGCTGCCAGGATAACTCCAGCCCTGTGCACACAATGATTACATGCTTCTGCTTTTCCCACATAGTTCCAAATGGGGAGAAAAAGGGATTGCATGAGTTAATAAATGTTAAAGACACGCCTTTAACTCCATTCATTGTCCTAATCATTGCTGTTGTAAAATAAGTGGGAAAAGCAAAAGTGCCTGATCACACCGTGAAAGAGGAGCCAGATCACCAGCAAATCAATGACTGTCAGGTGTCATGGGACTACAAGTCGCAGCATTGTCCTGCCAGGGACTTGTAAGACAATAGGTGGAGAAGGGGGGGGGAGCACGTTTCTTGGTAAAGGGTGGAGATGGCTGAGCACAGAAGGAGACAGTCAGTGGGATAGATACTAGGTTATTTAGTGCATCCACACCCTCTGCTCATCCTAATTGATTACACCCCCCTCCCCTGGCCCTCTGGCCGCTATGATGAATAGATCACAGCTCCCACACCGCAGGGACTGATCCTTTTGCGCAACCATGGGGTTAACTCTCCCAACTGCTAACACACCATTATGTCATCCTCAACCCAGAGGATAGACCAGGCACGGCATCCTCCAGCAAGGGGTTAACCCTGACAGCACCCAAACCCAACTCGTCTAACTTGTTGTGTAGAAACTGAGCATTTAAATAGCTGACAACAAAACCCCTTCCAGGGCTCTGCAAGGAGCACAATGGCAGCTGATGTCTGTACAGCCCAACTGTCCGATGGATCAGAGCAACAGAACCCCACCCGGAATCCAGGAGGACAGGATTAACCCCATAAGCGGAGTTGCTGATGGAGGCTCAGGGCGCAGCGCACTGTGCGCCCTGGCACGGGTGGGGTTAAGTGATGGACGTCTCTGTGTTTACAATACGAGCCCTGTGCACCTGTGACAGGTGCAAGTCGATCTCCCAACTGTACCCCCCACCCCCAGCCCCCACCCCTGCAGCACAAACACACACACACACACACACACAGTCAGACACAATGGATAACTTAGTGCACCAGCAATGTGGCACCGATCAGCACCATCCAGCCATCAGCACTGCACCAGGGGCTACTTACATATCTCCTCAACTTTTTCTCAGGTGGGGATTTCCTCAGCCATCCAGAATACACCACTTCTCCTTCACTCATCCTGCGCGATAATAAGGGCACCGTTGTGTCCAGATCTATCATCCAAGGGTGACCCCTCCTTGTCTGTCAATCCAAGAGCATTTGGAAAACCTATTCAAGTGGAGAAGAAGATCTTTATTCTTTCAGCCCAGTGCCATGAGCCAGTGGTCCCTGCTAGAGGGGGGGCCCCCTGCACAGTAACCCCTCTGTGTCTGCAGACAGTACAGTCACTGTTGCTGACTGATCAGTTTTTTCCCCTTCATCCCTAAAGCTGCCCCAGTCGCTGCTGTCTCCTCTTGTCTTCGCTACAGCTGCCTTAGGAAGCAGGAAACTGCCTTGTATGTTTCCCAGAGCAGCACAGGCTGGCCACACCTTTCCCAGTAGTGGGCATGGCAGGAGGCAGGGCCCTCTTAACCCCTCAATATTGCAGTCCTCGTTGTTGCAAAAATATAAAGTCAAATAATTTAACAAAGGAAAAAAGTTTCCAAGTGTGGAAAATGCAACATGTTTAAAAGGTTTTCCTGGTGTGAAATGTTAATTGTCACAATAACTTCATGAGTAGAGTCCTAAATAGACATGTTTCCAGGACACAGTGCTTTTTATTATCTATCCACAGAGGATACAGCATCATCAGTCTTTGGTTTGGTGGATTCCATCCTTTTAGTATTTGTTATTATTTGATATAAAGGGGAAGTTGCACAACTGATTATTTCTGTTCTGTGTGCTGGATACAGTTGATAGGTGATGAGGATAGAAAAAAAAATCCATTATCGCAGCAATTTATCAATAAAATCTCGCCAGTGGTACTAAGCACCCCTGGTGATAGTGTCCTGGTGCGGTGAGGGTTAACTTGCGGCTTCACCACACCAATCTCTGTAGATAGGCGCGTGCGTGGGCCATCCCACGCATTATTAGAACTAAATGGATAGATTTGGGATTTCACTTCCAATAATACCCCCCACCCCAAATAAATAAAAGTTAAAAATAGATCTAAAATAAAAAAAAAATGTAAGCATTACACAATAAGGCTGGCGTCAGTTTTTGTTGTATACAGGGGTGTAGAAATTAAAATTTTCATGGGGATGGTCAAAAGGCCAAGGACTACTATAGGGCTTTGAGCTCCTTTTTCTTGTGTTTGGTATCTCGCTTTACGACAGTTGTATCAATGACTGTAGATATACAAATCTCCCAATCCTATGTTCATTTTTGTCAGTGTTTCAGGGGTTGGCCAAAAATTTATTTATACATTATTAAATAAATATCATTATTATTAATATGAATTACCAATAGGTACAACAGCTGTTAGAAAGATAAATTCAATTGTTCAGCTTAAAAATCTACATTTTTCATAGTCATTAACCTAGTTTTTATTCAGATTTCGCTGACAGCCTGATCCCATTTGATTGGGAGTATTTATAAATCTATAGTCACTGCCTCACTGGTTATGGTCTGTGCTATAAATTTTAATTGCTATATCTCATGTTTGTTGCTGGACGCACCGCATGAAATTCAGGGTAAACATAAAGTGAATAGTTGTTCATCATCAATGCAGGTTATTTATTAAATGTTTATGAAGGGAACACTTAGTTTTTTATATAGACAAATCAATAAATCTGTATTAAATTAGAGATGAGCGGGCTCGGATTCCGCTAATCCGAGCCCACCCGAACAGTGCGGATCCGAACGGGATCCGAGCACTGTTCGGATATTTCCGGCGGGCAAAAAAATGAAAACGAGGCTCTGTCGTACAAGTCTCGCGTCAAATCTCGCGAGGGGTGGGAGGGAGGGCCCAGAACAATTCCATCTTGTACCTCTTTTTTTGGCATTATGTGCTCAAGCTACGTCGGTGCAACCTTTTGGCCTAAAAACAATATTGTAAGGTGTTCAGAATAGACTGGAAATTAGTGGAAATGATTGTTATTAAATGTTATTGAGGTTAATAATAGCGTAGGAGTGAAAAAAAAACCACAAAACTGGTTTTTAGCACTTTTTATGTTTTTTTAAAAATAAATCCGAATCCAAAACCTTAAATCCGAACCAAAACCTTTTGTCAGGTGTTTTGCGAAACAAATCCGAACCCAAAACCTTAAGCAAATCCGAATCCAAAACACAAAACACGAGACACCAAAAGTGGCCGGTGCACATCCCTATATTAAATCTATATTAAGGAACATTTGGTAATTATACTAAGACAATCTATCATTTAAAAAAGTTTCAGAACAGATACCATGGGGCTAGATTTACTAAGCTGCGGGTTTGAAAAAGTGGGGATGTTGCCTATAGCAACCAATCAGATTCTAGCTTTCATTTATTTAGTACCTTCTACAAAATGACAGCTAGAATCTGATTGGTTGCTATAGGCAACATCCCCACTTTTTCAAACCCACAGCTTAGTAAATATAGCCCCATGACTTCAGAAAGTAGCATGAAGGCTTTTGTGTGTTTTTTGAAGTTCATGGGGACAAAACACGGTCTTTGCCTACCCAGCAAAATTCATGGGGGGGGGGGGCACAACTGCCCCCTCTGTCCCCCTGGTACCTACACCCCTGCACGTGTAGACAATTACACAACCCCACATCTTGTGTCCTGGATGTAATTCTCAGTATTCTCTTATTCTAAGGAGGAATATACTGTTAATATTAATCTATAATTATAAAGAAGTAATTCAGTTTTAAATAATAATTAGGGATGAGCGCGCTCGGATTTCTGAAATCCGAGCCCACCCGAACGTTGCGGATCCGAGTCGGATCCGAGACAGATCCGGGTATTGGCGCCAAATTCAAAAGTGAAACTGAGGCTCTGACTCATAATCCCGTTGTCGGATCTCGCGATACTCGGATCCTATAAATTCCCCGCTAGTCGCCGCCATCTTCACTCGGGCATTGATCAGGGTAGAGGGAGGGTGTGTTAGGTGGTCCTCTGTGCTGTTTAGTTCTGTGCTGTTTAGTTCTGTGCTGTTTAGTTCTGTGCTGTTTAGTTCTGTGCTGTTTAGTGCTGTGCTGTTTAGTGCTGTGCTGTGCTGTGCTGTGCTGTGTTCTGCAGTATCAGTCCAGTGGTGCTGTGTGCTGTGCTCTGTCCTTCTGAGGTCAGTGGTGCTGCTGGGTCCTGTGCTGTGTCCTGTTCAGTCCAGTGGTGCTGTGTCCTGTGCTCTGTGCTTCTAAGGGCATAGTTATTTCCCCAATATTCCCCTGTGTTTAAAAAAATAAAAAAAAGTTTTTTTTATAAAATACCAAAAACTACTTTAATATTTTTTAATTACCACAAAATTTTCACAACCAATCCTGCAGTATAAGCCCATTGGTACTGCAATATTACCAAGTTCACACATTCAGCAGTAAAAGTCCAGTGGTACTGCAATATTACAAAGTTTACACATTCTGCAGTATCAGTCCAGTGGTGCTGTGTCCTGTGCTCTGTCCTGCTGAGTTCCGTAGTGCTGCTGGGTCCTGTGCCGTGTCCTGTTCAGTCCAGTGGTGCTGTGTCCTGTGCTCTGTGCTTCTAAGGGCATAGTTATTTCCCCATTATTCCCAAGTTTGTAAAAAATAAAAAAAAAGTAAAAAAAAATAAAAAATTTAAAAAAAAAAAAAATATATAATAATTATAACCAAATTTGCAAAACCAATCCAGCATTATAAGTCCATTGGTACTGCAATATTACCAAGTTCACACATTCAGCAGTAAAAGTCCAGTGGTACTGCAATATTACAAAGTTTACACATTCTGCAGTATCAGTCCAGTGGTGCTGTGTCCTGTGCTCTGTCCTGCTGAGTTCCGTAGTGCTGCTGGGTCCTGTGCCGTGTCCTGTTCAGTCCAGTGGTGCTGTGTCCTGTGCTCTGTGCTTCTAAGGGCATAGTTATTTCCCCATTATTCCCAAGTTTGTAAAAAATAAAAAAAAAGTAAAAAAAAATAAAAAATTTAAAAAAAAAAAAATTATATAATAATTATAACCAAATTTGCAAAACCAATCCAGCAGTATAAGTCCATTGGTACTGCAATATTACCAAGTTCACACATTCTGCAGTATCTTGTGCTACATATAATGGAGAGCAAAAATTTGGAGGATAAAGTAGGGAAAGATCAAGACCCACTTCCTCCTAATGCTGAAGCTGCTGCCACTAGTCATGACATAGACGATGAAATGCCATCAACGTCGTCTGGCAAGCACGATGCCCAATCTCCTAGTACAGGGCATGTAAAATCCAAAAAGCCCAAGTTCTCAAAAAACAGCAAAAAAAGAAACTTAAAATCATCTGAGGAGAAACGTAAAGTTGGCAATATGCCAATTACGACAAGTAGTGGCAAGGAACGGCTTAGGCCCTGTCCCGTGTTCATGACTAGTGGTCCAACTTCACCCAAGGATCAAAGCCCTCCTCCCCCCCCCTACAAAAAATTTAAGAGAGTTATGCTGTCAGCAACAACAACAAAACAGCAAAGAACTCTGCCTTCTAAACAGATGACATCACAAATCCCCAAGGCGAGTCCAAGGGTGTTGTTGGTTGTGAACCCTGACCTTCCCATCACTGTACGGGAAGAGGTGACTCCATCCAGCATTTGCAGCACGCCCTCTGCATATGCTGGAAGGATCACCCACAGTCCAGTTACAGATTTGGCTAATGAAGGTGTGAATGTTGTGCACTGGGAGGAGGATATTGATGTAGCTGGCGCTGAGGAGGATATTGATGATTATGATGCAGACAGATACCAAATTGCATTTCTCAATTTCTATTTATATTCTAGATTATATAACGGCTGAAAAGTTTTCTGTTTTACTCCTAGTGGAGAGGGGATCTGATGCAGACAGATACCAAACTGCCTTTGTCCATTTCTTTGTATATTTGAATTGCTAGTTCTACAGTCTATGCAGGCTGCTTTATTTATATTCAACTACAAGTGTAGGGCGGGGGGGGGGGGGGGGGGGGGCATAGATAGCCACCAAAGTAACGTGGTCCATTTAATTTCACTTTCTAGCTCCACAGTCTGTGCAGCCTGCTTTTTTTTATCTTCAAAGTATTAATATTTACAAGCCTTGCAATCTAAATTAACTAGAGGTAGTGACGTGGTAGAACTCCAAAAGGCAGTTTGGAAGCCCCTGTACAAACTGGCTCTATTTTTTAACTGAGTTGTCCCCCCTCCAGTGTGTACTCGGAAAGAGTTTTTAGTGCAGCGGGGAACCTGGTCAGTGAGCGGCGAAGGAGGTTGCTTCCTCACAACGTTGAAAAAATGATGTTTATAAAAATGAATAATCAATTCCTCAATGAAGTACAGCACTGCCCTCCAGACAGTACAGAGGGACTGTGGTTGTGGAGTCCAGCGGGGACGAATTGATAATGTGTGAGGAGGAGGAAGTACACACTGTAGGGGGAGAGGAATCAGAGGTTGAGGATAAGGACGACATCTTTCCTCAGTAGAGCCTGTTTAGTTTGTACAGGGAGAGATGAATTGTTTTATTGGTGTGGGGGCCCAAACAAACCAATCATTTCAGCCACAGTTGTTTGGTAGGCCCTGTCGCTGAAATGATTGGTTTGTTAAAGTGTGCATGTCCTATTTCAACAACATAAGGGTGGGTGGGAGGGCCCAAGGACAATTCCATCTTGCACCTTTTTTTTTGGCATTATGTGACCATTCAACAGTCGTTTGCCATGTTCAAAAAGTAAAAGAAAATGCCAACAAATTCAATAAATTTAATCAAAAGTTAAATGCCCTGTCATTATTTAAAACAAGAGGTTTTGACGTGCTAGAATTAGTGTAGTGTTAAGATGTTATAAACACTACACTTGGAAATTGGAGGAGGTATTGTGGCCCCGGTATCAAATTGGGTACCGGGGCCACCCCACTATGCAGTCCAGATACTTGTTTGGTGGAATTCCGACACGTGGAGGGTTTTTTAATTATATTGTGGCCTCGGTACCAAATTGTGTACCGGGGCCACCACACTACGCAGTCAAGATACTTGTTTGGTGGAATTCAGACCAGTTGAGGGTTTTATTATTATATTGTGTGGACCACTCTATCTATACCACACTACAACTCTATACCACTCTATTTCCTACTTTAATTCTATTTAATTCTATTTCCTACTTTAATTCTATTACTAATTAATTACCATAAAGAGGAACAAAAAAAACCAATTTTACCAAAAGTATAATATGACTTAGACTTACAAACACTACACTTGAAAGATCGTGCCTTTAAATGAAAAAGTCAGTCTTCATTGCACGACTATGTGCAAGTGCAACAGGGACATTTTTTTGGGTTTACAAAGTCAAACAATAACACTACGACCCTGTCTGTCTGGGGTCTGTCAATGACGAATTGTCTGGAGCATGTTTTGAGGAGGTATTGTGGCCCCGGTATCAAATTGGGTACCGGGGCCACCCCACTATGCAGTCCAGATACTTGTTTGGTGGAATTCCGACACGTGGAGGGTTTTTTAATTATATTGTGGCCTCGGTACCAAATTGTGTACCGGGGCCACCACACTACGCAGTCAAGATACTTGTTTGGTGGAATTCAGACCAGTTGAGGGTTTTATTATTATATTGTGTGGACCACTCTATCTATACCACACTACAACTCTATACCACTCTATTTCCTACTTTAATTCTATTTAATTCTATTTCCTACTTTAATTCTATTACTAATTAATTAACATAAAGAGGAACAAAAAAAACCAATTTTACCAAAAGTATAATATGACTTAGACTTACAAACACTACACTTGAAAGATCGTGCCTTTAAATGAAAAAGTCAGTCTTCATTGCACGACTATGTGCAAGTGCAACAGGGACATTTTTTTGGGTTTACAAAGTCAAACAATAACACTACGACCCTGTCTGTCTGGGGTCTGTCAATGACGAATTGTCTGGAGCATGTTTTGAGGAGGTATTGTGGCCCCGGTATCAAATTGGGTACCGGGGCCACCCCACTATGCAGTCCAGATACTTGTTTGGTGGAATTCCGACACGTGGAGGGTTTTTTAATTATATTGTGGCCTCGGTACCAAATTGTGTACCGGGGCCACCACACTACGCAGTCAAGATACTTGTTTGGTGGAATTCAGACCAGTTGAGGGTTTTATTATTATATTGTGTGGACCACTCTATCTATACCACACTACAACTCTATACCACTCTATTTCCTACTTTAATTCTATTTAATTCTATTTCCTACTTTAATTCTATTACTAATTAATTAACATAAAGAGGAACAAAAAAAACCAATTTTACCAAAAGTATAATATGACTTAGACTTACAAACACTACACTTGAAAGATCGTGCCTTTAAATGAAAAAGTAAGTCTTCATTGCACGACTATGTGCAACAGGGACAGTTTTTTTCTTTACAAAGTCAACTAATAACACTTGGACCCTGTCTGTCTTTAACATACTTAATGGGATCTCAATGACGAATTGTCTGTAGCATGTTTGGAGGAGGTATTGTGGCCCCGGTATCAAGTTGGGTACCGGGGCCACCCCACTACGCAGTCCAGATACTTGTTTGGTGGAATTCTGACACGTGGAGGGTGTATTTATTTTATTGTGGCCCCGGTATCAAGTTGGGTACCGGGGCCACCCCACTACGCAGTCCAGATACTTGTTTGGTGGAATTCTGACACGTGGAGGGTGTATTTATTTTATTGTGGCCCCGGTATCAAGTTGGGTACCGGGGCCACCCCACTACGCAGTCCAGATACTTGTTTGGTGGAATTCTGACACGTGGAGGGTGTATTTATTTTATTGTGGCCCCGGTATCAAGTTGGGTACCGGGGCCACCCCACTACGCAGTCCAGATACTTGTTTGGTGGAATTCTGACACGTGGAGGGTTTTTTAATTATATTGTGGCCTCGGTACCAAATTGTGTACCGGGGCCACCACACTACGCAGTCAAGATAGATAGATGCGTATCATAGATAAAGTACATTCAGTGGTGTGGGGCAAATTGAAAAATATTCAAAATGCACTGACATTATCAAAAACAAGAGGTTGTCACACGCTAAAACTCCAACATGTATATGATGGAGAGGATGGAGGAGCAGCCGTATGTGTAGTGTAATGCAGACCTGTTGAAGGTTTTTTATATATTTTATTGTGGTGCCCAGTGCCCACTCCTCTACGCAGTCCAGGTACATTTATTGGTGCGATTCATAAAAGTTCAGGGTTTTTAATATATTGTGGTGACCCACTCCTCTACGCAGTCCAGGTACATTTATTGGTGCGAATCAAACAAGTTGATGGTTTTCTTATTATATATATTGTGGTGACCCACTCCTCTACGCAGTCCAGGTACATTTATTGGTGTGATTCATAAAAGTTCAGGGTTTTTAAGATATTGTGGTGACCCACTCCTCTACGCAGTCCAGGTACAATTATTGGTGCGAATCATAAAAGTTCAGGGTTTTTAATATATATTGTGGTGACCCACTCCTCTACGCAGTCCAGAAAGATACCTTGTTGCAACGTTTTGGACTAATAACTATATTGTGAGGTGTTCAGAATACACTGTAAATTAGTGGAAATGCTTGTTATTGAATGTTATTGAGGTTAATAATAGCCTAGGAGTGAAAATAAGCCCAAAAACTTGATTTTTAAACTTTTTATGTTTTTTTCAAAAAAAATCCGAATCCAATACCTTAAATCCGAACCGAGACCTTTCGTCAAGTGTTTTGCGAGACAAATCCGAACCTCAAAAATAACGAAAATCCGGATCCAAAACACAAAACACGAGACCTCAAAAGTCGCCGGTGCACATCCCTAATAATAATAATAGTTTTTATTATAATAAGTGATTATAAAATATGTATAAACCTTGTTACATAATATATGTATCTAGGATGAGTTCCGATGTCATTGCTTATAATACAACTTATATATTATAAGGAATCAAGCACCCCCTACTGTAAGTTATTGGAGATGTGACCTGTACATATGGTGGTGTAATTCTGGGAATTATATTATTATTATTATTATCATTTACACTTGAAGGTATTTTATCCAGACATATTATTATAATAATATTACTTTGATTTTATTACTATTATTATTATATTGTTGTTGTTGTTATTAGATTGCTATTTTAATGGAATGCAATTTTATATAATAATTATTGGAGCAAACTAGCAATTAGTCTCATGAACATCTCATTCTATATTGCTGCACAGAAGTAGTTATTATCTTTGTATTTATAAAGCACTGACATACTATGTAGCGCTGTACACTGAGGGGCTCAATACATATATTACATACAGTGACATGGAACATAATGTAAAGATGTCCCTGCCCAAATTAACTGATTTTATATGTATGAGAAGATGGAAATGTGGCTCAGTGGTTAGCATTGCTGCCTCACAGCGCTGGGGTGATCAGTTTGATTCTCCACCATGGCCTTATCTGTGTGGAGTTTGCATGTTCTCCCCGTGTTTGTGTGGGTTTCCTCCGGGTGCTCCGGTGTCCTCCCACACTCCAAAAAAACAAACAGGTTCATTGTCTGCTATATATATATATATAAGTCAATGCTGGTGAATTTATGTGCTGCATTCTCACCCTCATAATTGGCTGACAAAAGTGCTAAGGAGTACCTCTTTGGTAAGTTGGCTCTCAATTTAAAAACACATATGTATGGCCCAAATATATGGGACTCTCATTGTTTAGAGTTAGGACCACCCTATTAGCAAGAGCACCGTGGAGAGGCGGGCGGCTTTAACATACAATTGCAAATGTGTGTAACTGAGACTTTTGCATTTATATCTACAGTAGAAATAGCAGATCTGTTGCTGGCTATAGCAGTATGCTGGGGGAACTCTTTTCGTGTGTTTGTTCCTTTTAGGATAACCCCACCCTTTCACGCACCTGCTATAGCCTATAAATTGATTGAGCAACTTTCATTTCTTTATAAAGTGCTAAGTGTGTCTAAGTATTCCACTACGCTCAACAGCTGCATACAAACCACAAACCCAAGAGACATAGGTTACCTAGTCTGGAAAGTGCAGGATTTCATAGGGAGGGGGGGGGGATTCCTAATGGAAAATTTATAGTAGAGTGGGAACAAACATGATTTATATATAGTCCATTCTACTTTTTTGACATTTTGAGATAAAGTGGCCTTGTGGTTAGCACTTCTGCCTGACAGCGCTGGAGTCATGAGTTCGATTCCCGACCATGGCCTTATCTGTGTGGAGTTTGTATTTTCTCCCCATGTTTGTGTGGGTTTCCTCCGGGTGCTCCAGTTTCCTCCCACACTCCAAAAACATACTGGTAGGTTAACTGGTTGCTATTGACCCTAATTTGTCTCTCTCTCTCTCTGTGTGTATGTTAGGGAATTTAGACTGTAAGCTCCAAAGGGGCAGGGACTGATGTGAATGAGTTCCCTGTACAGCGCTGCGGAATCAGTGGCGCTATATAAATTGATGATGAAGACATTCAGCCATTAATTTAAGTGTTTCGCTATGTGAGTGCTGTTTGTTTTCTCTGAGCCTGTATACTGTACACAACGTTTTACAGAATTATTCCAAAGAACTAGAAGGAATTAGAATTATATGTGACATACCTTTACCTGTGGCTGCTTTTTGAACTTGTAACGCCGTTCACTACAGCACTAACCTTGTAAACAGGTAGGAAAATGAAATTCCTCCGAAATATTTAAGTGTTACAGATATTAGGATCTCACAAAGACACCAGTACATACAGTCTAATTCATATGCTATAAATTTCTTTAAAACGTTTATTTAGCAAGGTGGGGAAAATAATGTTATAAAAGGAGTGAAATTATTTATTTTGCAAGTGATTTTAATTGGTCGTTCTCAGTGTGCCATCTTGTCTGTGTCTCTGTTACTGGTATTTTACAAGTGCCCCTGTCACCCATACAGGGCCGACAGCCAATCACTAGAAGCCGGTAAGGTCACCACCGGGTTATAGTAGAGATACGAGCCGCCCTGAGGGACCGCAGGGGAGATCTAGATCGGATGTCCTCGGCCACCAGCTGTTATTGCAGATCTCTCTAGATATAACTTTGTTAGACTGCAGGGGACACCCGTCACACCATGGCTTTCCCTAGCTAAGAAATAAAAATATTGATTGAACAAAATCGCAACTTTAGGGGGTAATGAGGATATAGTTAATGACATTTACATAGCCGCAATATTATAGACCCCGATGTACATTTATATTTTTGGTGGGCTGCATAGACGCTGGTATAATTGCTTCTGAACAAATAGAAGCAGATTCAGGAGACACGGGGATGCCACCTGTACTGGGTTACAATTCAACCGGTTCCTTGACCAGGCTTCGCTGCAATGTTAGAAGCTGTGAATTCAACAGCGCCGTGCAAGAACATCATTAGACAGCGCTCCTAATAGAACTCAAAGTCTAAAATGCTAATTGTTTTTTTATATTAAAAAAATGTTATATGTGGGGAAAGGATGTTTATTTATTTTTTGTCCTGAGCTAGGTATCAGTACCCACATTCATCTAGGGCAGGCGTGGCCAACCTGTGGCTCTCCAGCTGTAGCTCCCCAGCATGCTTTGCCAGTAGGTAGCCAGACGATAGCTGGCAAGGCATGCTGGGACTTGTAGTTTCCCAACACCTGGAGAGCCACAGGATGGCCAGGCCTGGTGTAGGGCGACAAACTCCAAATACAGTATCTTCCATCAGCCATCAACCTGGTGTGGTCACGTCTCCTTCGGCACCCCAAGAATTTGCTATACCGGGTCCCAAAAATCCTTTTGGCGTCCATGGTGATGTGGACTGGGGTGTGCATTGTATGTATCATTGGTTTAAACAAGGGGTTGGCGCTAGCTAAGACTCACATAAGAGATTGGGGAGGAGCAGACGATGATAGGAGAGATCGAGGATATTCTGCAGCCTCTGAACAGAGTACGACGACTGATCACTGACAACAGACGTCTGTATTACCAGAGTTACAAACATCAACGTAATTGTCTCACACGCACTTTAACAACAAAACTCTGGAATATCCCTGTATGCTAAAGCTACATTTATTCTCTATCTGGGAAACAACCTGGAACGGAAACATACCTATCCATTTCAAGTACACTAATTAGTGTGAACCAGAGGCTCTCTCAGTACAACCACTGAGCGGTAGGTGTTGGCATTGTGTCCGTATTTCAGTGTCCACCATGAGAATTATTTTTCAATACATTCCACCCTCTATAGTGGTGAAAGTTTGTGGCAAATGAAGTGCAATCTATGGGAAAGAGGGACCAGGTGTACTGCAATCAGGATAACATCTAACTGGGAACCACCGTCCATATCTTAAGTTACTTTATGTGCATCAGGGAGCCCTGCAGTGGAGTCTTAGGGGCGTATTCAATTGTTAGCATTAACGCTGAAAAACGAGCGCTCAAAAAATATTACCGTTTTTATACAGTAATATTGCGTGCGAAAAAGCGTTAATACAGTAGTTTACTCGCGGAATTTCAGCTCGCCGCTCAGGGAGCGGCGAGCTGAAATTCCGCGAGTAATTACCGTATAAACGGTAAGATTTTTTGAGCGCTCGTTTGTTAGCGTTAACGCTAACAATTGAATACGCCCCTTAGAGTATAAGGCGCCTGTAAGCTTGGTGCCCTGGTGGCTGCTGGGCACATCCATAGCACAGTGCTGGGCTCAATCTGGGCATCCAAAGCATTTTGCTGGGCACATCCAGGATGTTTTGCTGGGTGCGTTACTTGCCATATTACATCTTGATGGCCTTATTACTTGAGGAGTTATATTAAATTACTTGACATGGTGTTCACCGGGACTGAATAGTCTTTTATTATACCACACGTGCCAAGTGGCTACTCTTTCACCAAACTACGCACAGTGCTACGCTAAGTACGTCCTTATTGCCTTTTTATTTGTCGTACTATCATACTCGTCATTACATCAGTATGCCATGCAGTGTATCCTTTGAAATAGATTTGTGTTCGAAAATACAGAAACAACCACTGTGATAAAACTACACTGTCACAAACGCCCAGCCTGTCCCAGATACAGCAATCTGAACAGCTGGCCATGACTGGCGTCACCTTAGTCACGTATTGTGAAGGGGGGGCCCGCGGTGTATGCGAGCACCAACCGCGTGCGCATAATGTAAAAAGCTTAACTGCGCATGCGCAGTACATACAGTGCACACGCCGATCTCGGCGCGTGCATGGATGCAGCTACTGCGCATATGCAGTCATAACAAGGAACCCCACTATGTGTGCCAACTGAAGTCAGCACGCACACAGTGGGGGAAGATGCCAGGGGTGATGACATCATCACCTCTGGCCCACACACAAGGTCCACATGTGTGTGTATTGAATCACCACACACACGATGCCGCTGGGGAGGCTGGGAGTTTCTGGGTCTGGACTATAGAAGCCAGACCCGGGACTCCACCTCTCCCTCTCTCTGCCTGCCCCTGGACAACGAGCACTACACTACAGAAACTATATATGTTACACTATAGGAAAGGCAATGTACTATTCTATAGGGATACACTACACTACAGAAAATATATATTACACTACAGAAAATATATATTATACTACACTACACTACAGCAAAGGATAGGAATACACTATACTACAGAAAACCTACACTACGCTATAAAAAATATTCTATACTACAGGAACGTTCCCTACATTGCAGATAAAGAATTGGATTCAGGATACAAGAACTTGATAAGCATCATTGATAATAATATATATATATATCTATAAAGTTATATGTGTTTGTAATGTTGAGTTGACTATGCATATTCATATATTGTTTGATATCTGTGATAGTTAAATCAATATTATAAATAGTAATTCTTATCAAGGATACATTTGTAAAGCTAGGATAGGGTTAATTTTATATTGATATACTATGTTATGTTGAACAACGTTATGATATATTTGTGAACTCAATGCAAGCTTTTCTGTGTTAACAGTAAAATACTTTGATTTAAATACATACATATGTTGTGAGTATTGGTTATTTATAACGAATATATACTGTGAAGTACTACTGAGATACAGTGGTTATTGGATAAATAATTCTGTAAAGCTTAAGTGTTATTTAGTGTGGTCAAAAGACTGAGTAAGGCAACATTGTGTAAGGAAAAGTGCATAAAAGTGCGAGTTTAATAACGAGTGTATCTGAGAACAGAAGAAGAGGATAGTGTGCGCATGTGAGGCGCAACTACAGGTCCTTTTACATGTACCAATGAATACACCTTTTCTGCCACCACAAAGGATTTATTATGGTGTCCTTACGTTCACCAGAACAACTTATTAATGTTTTACACTAAATCATTAAATTCATTTAATCTGAAAAATGTTTCTAAAATTAATTTTGGAAACATTACAAAAATCAATAACAAGACATACAACATGTTGCACAAATAAGTTTCAGAAAATAAAATAGAAAAAATAAAATCAGAGTCACTACTTACTAGTTAAGACCTGGTGTGTGAAGGAACACAATTGAGAAATATGGGGCATTTTAGTCTTGATAGACACACTTTATTGTCTATGGCAGAAGATTGTAAACCCTTCTTACAGGCTCTTCACCCCCACCTTCGTCATTACATTTTCAATTAAGTCAGCTTGATTCCCAAAATGACACAGAGCTTTCCAAAGTAAATTATCTATCACTAAGATATGCTTGGGTACCTCAGGGAATCTCTCACCTCTGCTCTGCTTGAGTGGCTAGATGGTTTACAACTTTGGGGCGTCAAACTCCTCCAAGATCCTTATCTATCCCAGGCTTGCATAGGTTCAAACTCATGTCATCTAGCAAAGCACACGTTGAGATTACATTACAAAGTTACATAAACTATACATTGTCATACATGAATTCACCACAAAATAACAATCAGTGATTAAATATACTACAAAATCATTACACACACCCACTGTTTTACATAGCTACACCCCTAAAAAATTTGATTGCTACAGGATTTGCATGTTTCTTTAAGGCCCTCCCACAATTATTTGGCTCTGAACATTCTAAACGAAATGTCCTACACAAAGTTTGACATTTTACATCATTGTCCTCCGCATAGATCAGCATATGCCAAACACATCAGCCAGAGGCTGAAACGGACGCGTCACCACTGTCAGGGTAGAATGATGACCGCATATAAAGGCCTATTTATCAACCGTTAAATTATGCACAAACGTCTGTTTCCACATGATTTAGGCAAAATTGAGTAAACAGGCTATTTACCAAAAACCAAGCACAGTGGATATCAGGAATATCGCCTGCATTAGACTATCGGTTCCCGTAATTCTCAATGGGGATTGCGGTCTGGACCAATTTATCAAGCTCTCGAAAATCTTAGCTTCAGAGCTTAGCCAATGCTATTGTTAGTCGCTCTATCCTACGGGGTGATGCTGATCAAACGCCACCCTGATAGAGTCCTAATCAGCATCAAACCCATGACCTCAGCGCTATGAAGCAGCTATGCTAACCACCTACGCTACCCATCTACAGCCAGCAGGGCTTTCTACGTTCTACTACTAAGAAAGGGGGACCCGCTATGAATAGACCATTAATATTTTCATAATTGTTACGGGACTAGTAAGCTCCTAGAGAGGAACGTGATAAATAAGCAACTGAAGTGATTATATTGTACAATGCTGTTTTGATCCTAAACTTGATGACTTATACTATATTTACCCTATAACTGCTTTACAATTTTTTTTTTTTTTTTTAAAAAATAAAGTTTTATTCAGCTTAATAAATATGTTCATTCATGCATACTCTTGTTATGGGATTTGGGCTTGTGCTGTAAATACATATAATGATTTGTTCTATTTGTGAATCTCATATGTCATATTTGGCCAACAGATTAGGTAGAGCCATTTTACTTGTTACATTGTCTCATTAGCACCAATAAAGTTACTGTTTTCCATTTTAGTTTGTGCAAAACTATTTTGCAAATACTAAAATTACCCTTTTTTGTCTTGGATGAGGAAATGTAGCATGTTTTCTTATGTCTCTCATATCCTGTTGGAACTATTAGGTTCTTGGTAAATTGGATGTGTTAGTTATGATCAGACCAGTTCCTATTAAATCCGATTTACAATTATTTGATTAGCACTGGCAATAGACTTCAGAATGTTTCTTGTGTAAAAGTGATGATGCCTCGTCATGTGATATTTATTTTTAGACACAAGTCACAAATTTTATGGTCGCAAGACCTATGTACAAAGTTGCCCTGTCTATGTCAACCTAATGTGTCATATGCCCCAAATATTGCTTTATATACGGTCTGGGCCCGATTCATATTCTGAAGCAACTTGCACGCAAAGTTGTGCTTTTAAAAAAAAAAAAAGAGCACAAAACTTGTGCGTAGTTCAAAAACTTTGTGCAAGTGTACCTAGAAGAATTGATGTTGTTTTAAAGGCAAAGGGTGGTCACACCAAATATTGAATTGATTTAGATGACAATATAGGAGCTTATTAACAGTTTCATACATCTTCACATTTGTATCCATTATCCCTTTTTAATTATTTCACGAATAAACTTTGATTTTTGTTGATTGAGGGAATTCTTGCAACTACCTGAGAATGTTTTAATACATACCAATAAAGCTTATGAGCATTTTTTATTTAATTTGGATCTCTGAGTGCCCCAAATACACATTTTCCTCTCTTCTTCCAGTTCCTGTCAAGTTATTTGTATGTGTGGGTGCACCTCTCCCCTGTTGTCTATGGGGGTATGGTCAATGTGAAATTAGTGAATGACCAATCAAATATTTATTAGTGTGGGGAAAGGAGATCTACCCAGTGCGATGTATATTCTATATTAAGCATTTTTTACACATCTGCCTAAAACTTTTGGACAGTACTGTATGTAAGAAAAAGATGGGTTATAATAAAACAACAGGGGGACTGTATCCCTTCAAACCCACTGCCCTACACCAAAACCAAGGCAATCTTTCTACAAACTATGTGTCACATTCTTATCACTATTTATGTATTTATAAGGCGCCACAGATTCCATAGCGCCAGATACAGAAGGAAGTACAAAAAAAAGAAAAAAGAGCTAATACACATAAGTAGCACAGATGAGTGTGGTTAATCATCATCATCACCATTTATTTATATAGCGCCACTAATGGTATGGGGGCTCACACAGAGGGCAGCAAAAGACATGACATACGAGGGAGTCAGACAGAGGACAGACATGAGACAAGAGGTAGAGAGGACCTTGCCCGTGAGAGCTTACATTCTAGAGGGAGGGGGGGGGGTGAGAGACAGTAGGACCAACTGGGAGAAAATGAATACAGCTACGGAAACAAGCTAGATGATGCCTGCTTCCTCCAGCAAAGTTTATAATAATAATAAATACAGTAACAATGCCGATAAGACCATCACAAAATATATTCACAATTAAGAGGTGTGATTAATTATTCTACAAAATAAAATACATGCTCATGATACTAATTCTGTAGAGGTGAGCTGCCATGACTTAATACGTTTTAATGCTGTCGTCATTAAAACAACAGGTTACTAGGGACTGAAATAAGGGCACGTAATTTAACCATTGTACTTGTTTAGATAGGGTTAAATAACAGCCTACATATTATATTACTGTTTATAGTCCCTGAATTTTTCCATTTACTGCTGATGTCTTACGTATTATTCCAAATGTCAGTTAGCAGCAGAAAAAAAAACTACACGTTTAAGCTATATTCCAGCATTAAAAACATTCTTGCTGTTTAATTATGCATCAATAACTGAATAAATTAACAGTATTGTGTTTGTGTTGAGTAAGTACTCTTAAGTAGAAAAGCAAAGTGTAAACAGCTTACTTCTAATTACACATGAATTAATGTTGAATGAATTTTTTAGGAAGAGAGTCAATTATCTCGCATAACACACTTAAAGGCGGCAGTTAAACGCCTCCCACTGTACGCTCACAGCAGAGCCATTATCTTCTGCAGAATGAAAAAAAATACATTAAAGGGATACCCTTTATTGGCTAAATGAACAGATTTACATAGCCAGGCTCTTGGTCAGGCCTGGGTAATAGCACGTCTTACTGCTAGATAGTAGAACACTTCTTACAATGTAACTCCCGTTCACCTTGCATTAATCAGGCCTGACAATTTTTTTAAATAAGGCTGCGTAGAGAGCAATCCGTGTGTGAAGTGTCTTTTTGTCAATGTTGGCGATTTGTCAATAGTATTAGACTTTCCACGTATTGGGCCTGGTGCAGAGGAGGCAGCAAATTGGGCATAATTTATGCTCAAAAAAGATGCACATGAAAACTGCGTATTTCCACCCACAGGCTGATCCGCATGCATCTTAAGATCAGTGCGGGCCTGCACAGTATCACGTGAGCCCGGATTACGACAGACGATCAATTACGATTGGCTTATAAAGAGAGAACCCCCAGACGAGCGGTGGATTTATACAATAAAGAGCCGAGACCTCAGCCAAACACATCTTAACAAATATATTTTCTCTAAGTTTGCACTATAAAACAGACTTAATCCTGTACATTTTGATTCCTATATGCGAACAGAAAAGCCCTGACCCTACAGAGAAAAAAAATATACATATAAAGTTTACTGAAAATTATTCAAATAAAGTTCTGTACGATGAAACGGAGACACCCCAAACTTGAAAACTGATTTGGTCATGATGCAAAAAGAACTTTACAAATGTGTGGTGTTTTTAAAATAAAGTTATGTTTTATTATAATGTCTCGGTCAGATCCTCCTGGATAACGTTCTCCAGTTTGCAGAGATGCTGTCCGCTCACAGGCTCCACTGGCAGTAATGACATTTTGCGCTGCCGCATTTGTACGGCTGACGAGCCTTCACTGCTGCGATCTTCACATCTCATCTCATCTCTATATTGTATATCCCTGTGCTCAGGGTGTTGTACACTCTCATAAGAGGCATGAATAGGGAAATCTCGGAAATGGGATAACGTCCTTTATATTGTCCACTCCCAGAATGCATTGCAGGAAGCGCTCAAATCCCATGCCGAAACCGCCGTGCGGGACAGAACCGTACTTGCGCAAATCTAAATACCTAGAGAGGGAGAAATATGAGAGCCACAAGTCCCACAACCCATGTATGACAGCATCTATAATATAAATGTCTAGTGGCGTGTGTTAGTCTGTCTGTGTAAAAAAAAACAAAAAAAACCAAGCTGCAGCGCCACCTGCTGGGCAGAGTTATACACTGACCTATATATTTCTTGAAGGAGAAGTGACAGTTGGGAGTGGTTGGTGGTTGCCGGGGGTGACAGTGGGGAGTTTTGAACACCTTAAGTAGCTTGATTTGACTAGAATGCATGAGTATCATGCACGGGGTTACCTGACCTACTAAATTCTTAGTGTGTGTGGAAAAAAAAACCTCAAAAAGGGCTGAAATTTGGTATACTGACATTATTGACGAGTTGAGGGGTCAAACTCATTTTCGTGAGGTAATTTTACCTCATGAACACACATGTGTACAGTGGCGGATCCAGGGGGGTGCGATCGGTGCAATCGCCCCCACCCCCACCTAGCAGGGATTTACTGCCGACCGCTGCACAGTATGTGCAGGTCCGTTTGGCAGTGACAGTGTGCTGCCCGGCTGCTCTGATTGTGTTTAAAACACAGAGCAGCCGGGCAGCACACTGTCCCTGCCTGTCACTGCCGAGCGGACCTGCACATACTGTGCAGCCCCCGGGAGGCCTCAGAAGTCGGAAAGGGGGCGGGGCCTAAATCGCCCCGCCCTAACATCCCCCCGTGGAACAGACATTTTCTAGATCCGCCCCTGCATGTGTAGCGTCGTGTGTTAGTGTGTGTGTGTCTGTGGAAAAAACTATTTTCTCAGAAAGGGCTCATCCGAATGACCTGAAATTTGGTATACTGACATTATTTGACAAAAAAAATGCATGAGTATCATGCACGGGTTAACTTGTATAAATATAATCTTCAATGCTGAATATTCAATTAAATATAGATAGATGCTCTTATATCAGGACATACTGCACATTGTACGTAGACCGTGATATCTGCTATTGCCCATTTAAGGTTCAGATGGTTTCCTGCACCCCCGGATCACGG
The DNA here is from genome assembly GCF_038048845.1 of Mixophyes fleayi. Taxonomy (NCBI): domain Eukaryota; kingdom Metazoa; phylum Chordata; class Amphibia; order Anura; family Limnodynastidae; genus Mixophyes; species Mixophyes fleayi. The sequence continues at coordinate 19,348,603 of NC_134403.1, forward strand.
CGTCTCTGAAAAATCTTTTATGGAATTTCTGAAACTTAGATTTATAAATGTTACTGGACGCTTTTCTTCTAAGGAAACAAGGCATGTACATTTCATTGTCCTTACCCCTGCAGTACAAACCAATTACACGTAAATGTTTCACATATAAAAATAAGTAGACAGCCGTTTCAAATAAACATTTTACAATAACATTTTTAAGTCTTTTAAATAATTATACTATATGGGAAAAGCACCTTATAGTGCCCCTGTCACCTACACACAGTGGTAGCAAGCATTATATGGGCTGAATGAATATGTATTAGCTTGTAGCCTATCAATTCACAAGGAAACCAGTGTCTCATGAATATTAGTCAGGCCTCATTAATATAAGTCAGGCTCTTCCTCTGCACCAATTGTAACCATGGAAACAATCAACATATAGTCCATAGTTTGTTTCCATGGTTACATATGCTGCTAAGGAGGGTCGGTTGCAAACTATCCGCCAAATTGCAGCGTGGATTCAACAGACAATTTCATGCATAAATCCTATTTCAAGCTTGGGGAGTTATTCCATTAAATTGTAGTACTCACTGTAATGATTTTAATTAGGGGAAATAATTTTTGAGAAGAGTTCTCCTTCAGGTATGACTTTGGACCAGCAGGTGGAGTGGTTTCGTGCCTATGATGCATACGGTACTTACTGGACTTTGTTGCTGGTGCTTTGAAAACTAATCTAGATTATCGTTTACTATCCAAGATACATCTGTGTGTGTAAATGTAAGACAACATGAATCCGATCAGCCATTGATAAGACCACTGCCATCCCATTTATATGGAAAAGGCCCGTCCATGTTATCCTGCTAGACTGTAAGCCTTTGCGACGATCGCCGCCGTTTCCTGAGACGTTCCGCACAATCTTATAACTATGAGAACACTGGAATATTTCTTTCAGAAGCTTTAACAGCTAATCTATAGTGTAGGTGCTCTGCGATGGGATGTCTGCTTACCACTGGTAGGTGTCAGCCAGTCCACGCCTGTAAGGAAGTAAAGAATGTACAGAGTAAGGAATAGCCCAAATCAGAGATATTGTGCAAAAGCAATGGATATAAATACATGCAACCATACAGTCACTAAATGCAATGCTTTTCAAACAGTTTATTTACTGTGCAATTTAACTTATAGACTTTACAATGGCAGGAATATATATATATATATATATATATATATATATATATATATATATATATATATATATATATATCTCTCAATCATCATCATCAGTTATTTATATAGTTATTAATATAGCGCCACTAACTCCGCAGCACTGAATGAGTTATTCACATCAGTCCCTGCTCCATTGGAGCTTACAGTCTAAATTCGATAACATACACACACAGACACACACGTCAATTTTGATAGCAGGCAATTAACCTGCCAGTATGTTGTTGGAGTGTTGGAGGAAACCCACGCAAACACAGGGAGAACATACAAACTCCTCACAGATAAGACCATGGTCGGGAATCAAACTCATGACCCCAGCGCTGTCAGGCAGAAGTGCTAACCACTAGGCCACTTTATCTCAAAATGTCAAAATAGTAAAATAGTAGAGTGGACTATATATAAATCATGTTTGTTCGCACTCCACTATAAATTTTCCATTAGGAATCTCCCCCTATGAAATCCTGCAATTTCTACACTAGGCAACCTATGTCTCTTGGGTTTGTGGCTTGTCTGCAGCTGTTGAGCGTAGTGGAATACTTAGACACACTTTGCCAGCCAGTTATGAGAGTGAGAATGCAGCACATAAATTCACCAGCATTGACTGACTAATATATATATATATATATATATATATATATATATATATATATATATATATATATATATAGTGACAGATACAACCCCTGAAATTTGTACCTAACCAGCACGGAGAGATATAATAAAACTATATCTAGTACATACATTCCCCTGTATTGGGCAGACTTAAGCAAAGAAGATGTAACAATGTAAAGCCAGTACGTGCAGACTAAATCTACACCTGACATTTCCCAGTAACAGGAAAGCAAATAACTGCAGGACATAGGAATGGTGGTATTAAAACTAGAGAAAAGAAGATTTTCCTAGTAGAAAGAAAATATACTGTTGATGATGGCCCAGAGAGGCAGCCAAGGAAAAGATAACTGAACTTGTTTTAACCTTGGTATCCTAGTAAGAAGCTCATAACACATTCCAAGCGAATGAAGCAAGTTTTGTATAATCTGCTTCAATCTATGACATCGCCGGCTGGCACATACCAACGCCAGCAGCCGTCCAAGATCAACGCGGTGCCCTCGTGTTCATCTCTTACACGTAACTGGTAAGCGGAGAAAGATTACATTTCGAGACGCTGTACCGCAGGCGGCTGCCACATTGCGACAATACGGAGGAGCCCGGGACAGACAGGAGCGAGGCGTTATACAGCTGTCCGTATCTCCAGCCTTCCTGACGACGATGGTCAGTAACACGTGTATATTTATTATTACCCAAAACGGGTGTGTTTTGGAGTTGAAGGATAGGAAGAATGGCCAAAATAATTTTTTACGTTGAGAACTCTTTTAAGTACAGACAAAAAACGTCAATAATGGTTAGCGTGGGTGAAGCAAGGTAATTTTACCAGACGGGCAAAAGAGGTATTAATCCATGGCTTACCAGGATGCGAAGACCACTATTAGACTACCTAGTAATGGAGTTTGGATATCAGAGATCTTAAAGAGGGTCTTATCTCAGCCCCCTGTGTCCTAGGATAAGACCGGAGATCCTTGTTTCAAAGAGCAGAAAACCTTTTTTTTTTTTTTAATTGAATCACTAGACCTAGGTCAGGAGTCAGGGAACTTTTTTACCTTTTACCCCCAAATATATTTAGATAGGCCAACGTTACCCCCTTGATTTGAAAGGAAGGAAATCATATATTATTAATTATTGGAATTCAAAATTTTTATTGAATCTATTCAAAATTTCTTTGAAAGCTTCAACTTCAAAACTTCAGGTTTTGGAGAAATGATGTCGCTTCATTTTTGATACGAGAGCATCAATATTGGGGCATTTTGATGTCAGAGCTATTTGGATACAGTCTTCAGCGTCCAAACGATTTCCCTGCTTTGTTTTTATGTTCGTTAGAGTGGAAAATCCTTGTTCGCAAAGGTAGGTTGTTTCAAAAGGCAGCAACTTTTTGACTGCCTCCTCATGTGCAATTTTGATGCCTTTGCAGCTGTTGACATCCAAAAATATGACAGATCTGCTTTGTTTTCAAATGCAATACATGCTTCATTATTGCATCGAAGCTCAAGAAGTGCCTCTGCCAACCCTTGAGGCTCTTCTGGTACAACAGCAATTTCACATTTAAAGGGGTCTACAATCCAACTGACAGCATGTGAATCGGCAGCATTACCCCCAGGAATTTCATTTTTACCCCATTTGGGGTAATTTAACCCTGTTCCCTGACCATTGACCTTGGTAATCCTCAAGAAACAGTATTGATCTTAACTGTTTAATCTCAGTAACATTAACCCAAACACGAACCTACCCAAACGTAAAACCCACTTTAAAACTTAATGCAAGTCTGTCCTAACTGTCAACCTCATTCAAGCTATGAAATAAAAATTCTAAGAGCTTTGTAAATAAGAAAGCATAACACATCACCACATGGAACAGAGGAAGTATAAAGAAAATAAACATAACCTTTCATAACCTAGTGTGGCAAGAGCACATTTCTGGTGAAGCACACGCAAACAACTTCTTGTTTTTTACTGTGAATTAATTCTAGGATGACAAAGTACTTTAGAGATTCTACACACTTTCTTGTGACCTTAACTCTTAATTAACGGAGACCAGCTCTCTAGACACCGGCCGACTTATTTAGCATCGGTCACACTGAACAATGAAACAGACAGGTTCTTATACTTGAGACTCCTCCCACAGCCCTAGCTTGATGGACAGGTGACACTCCCACCTGCCCTTTAAAAAGGAGTTCTCATCAGCTGCTCTGCTTGATTGCTCTCACCGCTGACACACCCTGTCAGCCTGCTGTATCTGTGGGAAAAGACACCTTCAAACCAGGTAGTTAAATCAGACGCTATACTATTATTTTGTCACACATATGTCCTCCATCTGTTTATCTTTACGCTAGGTGCACTGCTGCACAAATGTGTAAACCCTGCTTACAGCCTTTCTCTGCAGGTTGCCAGCTGAATTCCTGTCTCCTCTTTTAGAAGCCTGTGAGAAACACCTCCCTTTGTCATGCTAGGTACACATACGTTACATCTGAAAGCTATTTCATATATTTGTCCCTACTGTGAGTAATTTAATTACAAATGACGCTACATAAAATCTCCTGTAATATGCACCCACCCATCAATCAAAAAAAAAAATCTCTATTATTAACATTTATTTATATAGCGCCAACATACTCAGTAGGGATTTAAAATCTCCATGCCACAACTGCACGTCGATGTGACAATGACAACAACCTATCAGGAACAAACCAATAAGAATTTCCGATAAATATTTGTTTGCAAAAATAATTAGCATCTTTTTACATATATCTTTTAAACCAGGTATACAGGTATTACCCAGAATGCATGGAACGTATGAGTAGAAATGAATACAAAATTTCAAAACTGTTCCACAATTTTGCCTTATAGTGGTTTGAGTCCTACCCCAACCTCTAAGCACAGCAGAATGAATTCAATGTCGTCATTCCAGCCGTATTGATAGGCTATTTCACTAAATATATTACTATAATTATCTTTAATTTATAAGGTGCCACAAAGGGTCCACAACGCCGTACATAACATACCAAAAACAGTGAGCCATGACACAACATGATACAGAAAGAACAAAAATGAACAAAAATATATACACAGACACAGGTAACATGGTAATGCAAATCAAATTATTACTGGAACAATGAGTGAAAGTGATGGTAGAAATCAGCGAGAAGTAGGCCGAAGCTTAAGAAAACAGGGCTAGGGAAGCAGGTCCAGAGGTACAGAGGGTGATGGAATAGTAAAAGGAGCACACAAGGAAAGAGGGCCCTGGTCCTGAGAGCTTATATCCTAAAGGAAAGGGGAGACACAAATAGGGTGGTACTAACTGGGGGAGAGAGTTAGGAGCAGGACTGATAGGTGTCACGATCTGCCTGCAGCATACTGCTTTGCATGGCAGCTCCTAACCTGGACTATCAGACTTTACTATTTTGTGTTCATTTTGTGTCTTAGCAGCAGTACCTCTACTCACCAGAGGTGCTGCTATTGTGCCTGTTGTGCTCCTAGTATCTTAGGAGTTAACACTGTTCACTAATTATTCCATGCACCTCGGTGTGTCTCATTCCACTTATATATACCGGTCACTCCCAGCACACATTGCTGGTTATTGATGTCATATCCTGTTGTTGCACCCTGTGGATTCTTCCTCCTGCCTTGCTCCTCTGGTTACATGCTGCTTGGAAACTGTTCATACCTCCTGCTTCCCTGCATTAGCTGTGTACCTCCTGGTTTCTGAACATTCATTTTGCTTCCTGCATCAGCTTGCACCTGGTATTTACTACTACTCTTGATTACCTGTTATTTATACTTTTCTGCAATAAACAGAGTGTTTTCACCATATTCGTGGCCCCTAGCTGTACTCCTGTTTGTAACCGTGACAATAGGCTTGAATAAAGAAATGAGTCTTAAGGGCACACATGGCACGGAATGGCAGTCCATGGAATGATGATGCAAAAGCGTAATAAAGATTATACCGCTGCAACTTTGTTTCTTAGTGAAGCGGCCTGTTCAACAGCAAAACTCGACTTAGCGCAAAACTTTGCAAAAAAATTGGATTGTCGCTGAACTTAAGTTTTCTCGGATAAGGATTTTTGCTGTAATTTGGAGCTCCATGCTTATACTATACATTTACAAACAGACCCCCGTCTTTCTCTGAACTGCCCCGAGCATTCACCTTCTCGTTAAACGTTTTAGCAGTGCTCCTTACAGTGTCTGCCACAGGAGCGACTGGTGTTCATGTCTATGTGTAGAACGTTTTCAGAGTAACAGCAGTGATTCCTTTTCCTTTTTTTTCTTTCCTTCTAGCTACTAGAACTTTCAGGGTAATTGTTTCCAGATAAGAGATCGTGTACCTGTACAAATATGTAATAATCCAGTTTCTCTGCCCTACGTAACCTTTCTTTAATGTGATCCATGCTGGGTAGAAGTTCACAGCAATGTAACACCTGTTCTTATGCAGGTGTCTGTGGGGGGAGTAACGACACCTACATTCCTAACAAGTATCCACTCACAGCAATGTAACACCTGTTCTTATGCAGGTGTCTGTGTGGGGGTAACGACACCTACATTCCTAACAAGTATCCACTCACAGCAATGTAACACCTGTTCTTATGCAGGTGTCTGTGTGGGGGTAACGACACCTACATTCCTAACAAGTATCCACTCACAGCAATGTAACACCTGTTCTTATGCAGGTGTCTGTGGGGGGAGTAACGACACCTACATTCCTAACAAGTATCCACTCACAGCAATGTAACACCTGTTCTTATGCAGGTGTCTGTGTGGGGGTAACGACACCTACATTCCTAACAAGTATCCACTCACAGCAATGTAACACCTGTTCTTATGCAGGTGTCTGTGGGGGGGTAGCGACACCTACATTCCTAACAAGTATCCACTCACAGCAATGTAACACCTGTTCTTAAGCAGGTGTCTGTGGGGGGGTAACGACACCTACATTCCTAACAAGTATCCACTCACAGCAATGTAACACCTGTTCTTAAGCAGGTGTCTGTGGGGGGGTAACGACACCTACATTCCTAACAAGTATCCACTCACAGCAATGTAACACCTGTTCTTAAGCAGGTGTCTGTGGGGGGGTAACGACACCTACATTCCTAACAAGTATCCACTCACAGCAATGTAACACCTGTTCTGATGCAGGTGTCTGTGTGGGGGTAACGACACCTACATTCCTAACAAGTATCCACTCACAGCAATGTAACACCTGTTCTTAAGCAGGTGTCTGTGTGGGGGTAACGACACCTACATTCCTAACAAGTATCCACTCACAGCAATGTAACACCTGTTCTTAAGCAGGTGTCTGTGTGGGGGTAACGACACCTACATTCCTAACAAGTATCCACTCACAGCAATGTAACACCTGTTCTGATGCAGGTGTCTGTGTGGGGGTAACGACACCTACATTCCTAACAAGTATCCACTCACAGCAATGTAACACCTGTTCTTAAGCAGGTGTCTGTGTGGGGGTAACGACACCTACATTCCTAACAAGTATCCACTCACAGCAATGTAACACCTGTTCTGATGCAGGTGTCTGTGTGGGGGTAACGACACCTACATTCCTAACAAGTATCCACTCACAGCAATGTAACACCTGTTCTTAAGCAGGTGTCTGTGGGGGGGTAACGACACCTACATTCCTAACAAGTATCCACTCACAGCAATGTAACACCTGTTCTTAAGCAGGTGTCTGTGGGGGGAGTAACGACACCTACATTCCTAACAAGTATCCACTCGCAGCAATGTAACACCTGTTCTGATGCAGGTGTCTGTGTGGGGGTAACGACACCTACATTCCTAACAAGTATCCACTCACAGCAATGTAACACCTGTTCTTATGCAGGTGTCTGTGGGGGGAGTAACGACACCTACATTCCTAACAAGTATCCACTCACAGCAATGTAACACCTGTTCTTAAGCAGGTGTCTGTGGGGGGGTAACGACACCTACATTCCTAACAAGTATCCACTCACAGCAATGTAACACCTGTTCTTAAGCAGGTGTCTGTGTGGGGGTAACGACACCTACATTCCTAACAAGTATCCACTCACAGCAATGTAACACCTGTACTTATGCAGGTGTCTGTGGGGGGGTAACGACACCTACATTCCTAACAAGTATCCACTCACAGCAATGTAACACCTGTTCTTAAGCAGGTGTCTGTGTGGGGGTAACGACACCTACATTCCTAACAAGTATCCACTCACAGCAATGTAACACCTGTACTTATGCAGGTGTCTGTGGGGGGGTAACGACACCTACATTCCTAACAAGTATCCACTCACAGCAATGTAACACCTGTTCTTATGCAGGTGTCTGTGTGGGGGTAACGACACCTAAATTCCTAACAAGTATCCACTCACAGCAATGTAACACCTGTACTTATGCAGGTGTCTGTGGGGGGAGTAACGACACCTAAATTCCTAACAAGTATCCACTCACAGCAATGTAACACCTGTACTTATGCAGGTGTCTGTGGGGGGAGTAACGACACCTAAATTTCTAACAAGTATCCACTCACAGCAATGTAACACCTGTACTTATGCAGGTGTCTGTGGGGGGAGTAACGACACCTACATTCCTAACAAGTATCCACTCACAGCAATGTAACACCTGTACTTATGCAGGTGTCTGTGTGGGGGTAGCGACACCTACATTCCTAACAAGTATCCACTCACAGCAATGTAACACCTGTTCTTATGCAGGTGTCTGTGGGGGGGTAACGACACCTACATTCCTAACAAGTATCCACTCACAGCAATGTAACACCTGTTCTTATGCAGGTGTCTGTGGGGGGAGTAACGACACCTACATTCCTAACAAGTATCCACTCACAGCAATGTAACACCTGTACTTATGCAGGTGTCTGTGGGGGGAGTAACGACACCTACATTCCTAACAAGTATCCACTCACAGCAATGTAACACCTGTTCTTAAGCAGGTGTCTGTGGGGGGGTAACGACACCTACATTCCTAACAAGTATCCACTCACAGCAATGTAACACCTGTTCTTATGCAGGTGTCTGTGGGGGGAGTAACGACACCTACATTCCTAACAAGTATCCACTCACAGCAATGTAACACCTGTTCTTATGCAGGTGTCTGTGTGGGGGTAACGACACCTACATTCCTAACAAGTATCCACTCACAGCAATGTAACACCTGTTCTTAAGCAGGTGTCTGTGGGGGGGGTAACGACACCTACATTCCTAACAAGTATCCACTCACAGCAATGTAACACCTGTTCTTAAGCAGGTGTCTGTGTGGGGGTAACGACACCTACATTCCTAACAAGTATCCACTCACAGCAATGTAACACCTGTTCTTATGCAGGTGTCTGTGTGGGGGTAACGACACCTAAATTCCTAACAAGTATCCACTCACAGCAATGTAACACCTGTACTTATGCAGGTGTCTGTGGGGGGAGTAACGACACCTAAATTTCTAACAAGTATCCACTCACAGCAATGTAACACCTGTACTTATGCAGGTGTCTGTGGGGGGAGTAACGACACCTACATTCCTAACAAGTATCCACTCACAGCAATGTAACACCTGTACTTATGCAGGTGTCTGTGTGGGGGTAGCGACACCTACATTCCTAACAAGTATCCACTCACAGCAATGTAACACCTGTTCTTAAGCAGGTGTCTGTGGGGGGGTAACGACACCTACATTCCTAACAAGTATCCACTCACAGCAATGTAACACCTGTTCTTATGCAGGTGTCTGTGGGGGGAGTAACGACACCTACATTCCTAACAAGTATCCACTCACAGCAATGTAACACCTGTACTTATGCAGGTGTCTGTGGGGGGAGTAACGACACCTAAATTTCTAACAAGTATCCACTCACAGCAATGTAACACCTGTACTTATGCAGGTGTCTGTGGGGGGAGTAACGACACCTACATTCCTAACAAGTATCCACTCACAGCAATGTAACACCTGTACTTATGCAGGTGTCTGTGTGGGGGTAGCGACACCTACATTCCTAACAAGTATCCACTCACAGCAATGTAACACCTGTTCTTAAGCAGGTGTCTGTGGGGGGGTAACGACACCTACATTCCTAACAAGTATCCACTCACAGCAATGTAACACCTGTTCTTATGCAGGTGTCTGTGGGGGGAGTAACGACACCTACATTCCTAACAAGTATCCACTCACAGCAATGTAACACCTGTTCTTATGCAGGTGTCTGTGTGGGGGTAACGACACCTACATTCCTAACAAGTATCCACTCACAGCAATGTAACACCTGTTCTTAAGCAGGTGTCTGTGGGGGGGGTAACGACACCTACATTCCTAACAAGTATCCACTCACAGCAATGTAACACCTGTTCTTAAGCAGGTGTCTGTGTGGGGGTAACGACACCTACATTCCTAACAAGTATCCACTCACAGCAATGTAACACCTGTTCTTATGCAGGTGTCTGTGTGGGGGTAACGACACCTAAATTCCTAACAAGTATCCACTCACAGCAATGTAACACCTGTACTTATGCAGGTGTCTGTGGGGGGAGTAACGACACCTAAATTTCTAACAAGTATCCACTCACAGCAATGTAACACCTGTACTTATGCAGGTGTCTGTGGGGGGAGTAACGACACCTACATTCCTAACAAGTATCCACTCACAGCAATGTAACACCTGTTCTTATGCAGGTGTCTGTGGGGGGGTAACGACACCTACATTCCTAACAAGTATCCACTCACAGCAATGTAACACCTGTTCTTATGCAGGTGTCTGTGGGGGGAGTAACGACACCTACATTCCTAACAAGTATCCACTCACAGCAATGTAACACCTGTACTTATGCAGGTGTCTGTGGGGGGAGTAACGACACCTACATTCCTAACAAGTATCCACTCACAGCAATGTAACACCTGTTCTTAAGCAGGTGTCTGTGGGGGGGTAACGACACCTACATTCCTAACAAGTATCCACTCACAGCAATGTAACACCTGTTCTTATGCAGGTGTCTGTGGGGGGAGTAACGACACCTACATTCCTAACAAGTATCCACTCACAGCAATGTAACACCTGTTCTTATGCAGGTGTCTGTGTGGGGGTAACGACACCTACATTCCTAACAAGTATCCACTCACAGCAATGTAACACCTGTTCTTAAGCAGGTGTCTGTGGGGGGGGTAACGACACCTACATTCCTAACAAGTATCCACTCACAGCAATGTAACACCTGTTCTTAAGCAGGTGTCTGTGGGGGGGTAACGACACCTACATTCCTAACAAGTATCCACTCACAGCAATGTAAAACCTGTTCTTATGCAGGTGTCTGTGGGGGGAGTAACGACACCTACATTCCTAACAAGTATCCACTCACAGCAATGTAACACCTGTTCTTATGCAGGTGTCTGTGGGGGGTAACGACACCTACATTCCTAACAAGTATCCACTCACAGCAATGTAACACCTGTTCTTAAGCAGGTGTCTGTGGGGGGGTAACGACACCTACATTCCTAACAAGTATCCACTCACAGCTGAACTGTTTATCCTGATTTATTCTACAGATTCGTCTGCAAGGTGCGGCCCACCGATCTGTGCACTGCCAGAGCAGTCAGCCATGAAGCCTCCGTGCTATTTTTATCTCCAGCTCAATGAATTTAATGTACTAACGTTTATTAGCTTCCCAAAACAGGGCCAGATGACGAGCGTCATGCGTTACACTGTGCACGGGTTTTATTAGCCGACAAGCACAAGATATTTCTGGATGTATTTTATGAGAAGAGGTGTGATGGAAATGAGACATATATGTGTAATTAAGAGAGGTTTCGCATTGTGCATTGTGTAGAAGGAGAATTCTCTCTACATTGAGAGGACAATAATCAATACTTCAACTTGCAGAATCGATGGCGGTATCGGGGTCAGATCAAGAATCCCAGATCTTATAAAAAAAAATATTTTTAAACAAGGACACTGCCCAGAAATAAAATTATATTGTACCCCCTCAACTAGCTGAACAGCGGCGGTCCATTATTCAGAACCCTCACCATTTGAGACATTCTATCTTTGTCCATTGCCCCTTAAAGGGTACCTTAACACACATTAATTCTTCTGAAGGGGCACGCAGGAGAAATTTGAAATGGTAGGACTCTGACACTTCAAAGCACCGAGTGGATGGCTGAGCCTCTGTCCAATCAGAGCTCTCAACACAAGAGGTGTCCGAAAGCTGACATTCAAAATTCTCTGCTCTCCTCTGGAAGGTGAAATGAGGAGGCATCTCACAAACTAGATCTATAATTTCAGTATAGTTGTGGTACAATTCCTCTTTAACCTTTATAGGAAACAGGAATGAAGGGAATAAACCCAACCTGCAAATTAATTTAACTATTGCTTAGGAAGGTATTTAATAATTGTTGAAAGAGGTTCTCCGCCTTCACAATAAAATCATTTTTAATGGCCTATTGTAGCCTATGTTTTGCACAGGTTTCGGTGGCCATTACAAATGGTATATATTTACACCCAGGCAGGTATATTTGAACAACCAAGCCTTTTTATTGCCTAGTTAAGCGTTCCAAGGACGTTAAAAGATTGGTCAAAATATTTGGGACAATCCAAGGTCATTGTATATTCCTTATAGGAAACATAATTGATCAAAGCTATAATGCTCATCATACATGTTTGCGAAGACCTCTGTATGAATTTGTAACTTATGGAAGTAGCCATATAACATGTTTCAACTACATATACAGGCTCTATAAGGAAACTATAGGGATGATGCATCTCTCTCCCAAGTAATCAATAGAACATAATCATGTTTCTTATGTATTGGTGCAGAAAAAGTAAACCAGTTTTAGTGGAAGTAATGCCACATCTCTTAAGTTTCAGGAGGGAGTTATGGTATATTTTTCAGAATCAACTACTAGAATTGTTCTTGGACAAAAGGCCAATAAATCAGATGTAAAATTGAGTAGAATGAGAAAGAAACATGTTTAAACAGTAACTGATTAAATAGTATGTGATTTTCAGATAGGTCAGACAGTAACTGATGACCTCCTAAGTGTGCGTACTGCAGTTTAATGTACAAGCAGAAATAGCAGCTGTTACTTTTTATAGCAGTGTGCTGGGGGATATCTCTCTATATTTGCTCCTTTTAGGATAACCCCACCCTTTCAAGCACCTGCTGTTAACCTATAAATTGATTGAGCAACATATTAATAAGGACATATTAATAAGGAACAAACACCACATCTGTATTCTTCAAGTAACTCTGACTCAAAAGTTGGAAGTGCCTGAAACAGTCTCCTGGCTGCCGTAGCATGGAGTCAAACAACAATAGACTGTTGGATGTTTCAGGGGCCGATTTGATGGGGAGAACACAGTACCCAAAGTAAGTAAAACTCTATTTTATCTTCACAGTGGAACTCTGCCCAGTATTACATTTAAAGGTTAGGGCGGGCAGCACGGTTGCTCAATGATTAGCACTTCTGCCTTACAGCACTGGGGTCATGAGTTCGATTCCCGACCATGGCCTTATCTGTGAGGAGTTTGTATGTTCTCCCTGTGCTTGCGTGAGTTTCCTCCGGGTGCTCCGGTTTCCTCCCACACTCCAAAAACATATTGGTAGGTTAATTGGCTGCTAACAAATTGACCCCAGTCTGTCTGTCTGTGTGTCTGTCTGTGTGTGTATGTGTAAAGGAATTAGACTGTAAGCTCCAATGGGGCAGGGACTGTTGTGAGTGAATTCTCTGTACAGCGCTGCAGAATTAGTGGCGCTATATAAATAAATGATGATGATGGATTTCCTTTTAAGAATTCTGTGTATGTCAGAGGTGAAACTCTTACTGTTCCTCTAGTCAGGTTATAGAAAATAAATGTAAGCATTAAGTCGTGAAAAATAAAGAACTAATAATTACGTTTCCAGACGTGACTGCAGGATAGGCAGTCTCTCTTCTCTCAAGCTCCCTCCAAACAGTTCTCCGATTCCAGGAACGAGCAGGTCCACAGCAGCCGCCTGGAGAGGAGACAGAATGCGCTGTGAGGACCAGAGGGGGAGATAGTGACAATGCGCAGCCTGTGTCGCACTACAGCGAACATAAGTCTCTGGTATTGTGGTGTTTATGTGATAGAAGGTGGTATTCTGTGCCATCTGAATGTTAGTAGGCCAAGAAATAATGGGTTTAGAAAATCATATGGAAGTTGCTCACTGGATGTTGACATTATTTATGTGAAAGTCCATCCCATATGCGCTAGTCACTGAACATAGACATTGCTGCTATGAAGGCAGTTTAATAATCTTAGCCTTTTTATACTTCCATAACCCGTTTTACCCGTTTGTGCTTCAAACACGGTGCTCAGGGTTAGTTTTAAAGTGGACTGGTCACCCGCACACGGTGGGGGCAGCCATTTTGTGTGCCGACACCACATGCCTTAGTAATGTCACTAGCTGAATTGATAGACGGTATTAGCAAGAAAATTGGTTCAGCCCATAAAATGGCTGCCTCCACCGTGAGAGAGTAATGGAAACACTCTAAATTCAATACAGTACCGTAAGGTATTTATGCATCAGTACAAACCAGCAAACAAGTCCCCACAATGAGAATACATTGGGTGATTAGGACACATTACAGAGGATGCAGACACATTTCGTGCTACATGCAGAAAGCTGTTTGGACAGCGACGAGAGGGAACGGTCATTCAGTTCGCGGAACCTGACTATGGGCGTCTCACAACCAATCAGATGTCTCTGCTGCACTAAAGTGCTCCGCCCACTTTCTTTCTAGCCTCACTTAGCCATTAGCTGGTTTTGACCAGGGCTGTAGACGCCCCCGTTATACTGTACCCCACACACAGACATTCTGTGGTCTGAAATAATAATGATGGAGACGCAGAATATTCATTCACTTGTGATGTCAGCAGCTCCCAGTAAGTCCACAATCCGAATATTCGTTCAACCCACAAAATCGCTGCCTCTGGATGCAATTTTAAATGTATATAAAAGTATTCAAATTCAATAATGTCGTAATTACACAACATTTTCTTTTCCAAAATCAATTTTTAAATTCATTGTATCAGTTGACAAACTAATTAAAAGGTGTGATCACTGGGAGAGTCAGAAGAGTGAGGGTCACTCTGAAAAACATAAAAGGAGAACCCCATTTTTTAATAAGGAAAACATCTTTACCACGCCTACAATGGGGCACAGGCAGGCTACCGTGCGGGCAAAGGTAGGTCACTGTGTAGGCAAGGGCAAGGTTGCCATGCGTGCGAGGGCAAGTTACCATGCAGGTAAGGTTGCCATGCAGATGGGGCTGCTGTACGGGCAAGGGCACGCTACTGTGCAGGCAGGGACAGACTGTTAAGCGGGCGAGGGCATGCTACCGTAAAGATGAGGCTACCGTGCGGGTGAGGGCAAGCTACCATGCAGACGGGGCTGCCATGCAGGCAAGGGCATGCTACCTAGCGGGTGAGGCTACCGTGCGGGTGAGGGCAGGCTACCATGCAGGCGAGGCTGCCATGCAGGCAAGGGCATGCTACCGAGCGGGTGAGGCTACCGTGCGGGTGAGGGCAGGCTACCATGCAGACGGGGCTGCCATGCAGGCAAGGGCATGCTACCATGCGGGCGAGGCTACCGTGCGGTTGACAGCAAGATACCTTGTAGGCGAGGCTGCCACGCGGGCAAGGGCATGCTACTGTGCCAGCGAAAGCTGTCGTGCGGGCGAGGTTGCTGTGACGGTGAGGCTGCCGTACGGGTGAGGGCAAGCTACCATGCAGACGGGGCTGCCATGCAGGCAAGGGCATGCTACCGAGCGGGTGAGGCTACCGTGCGGGTGAGGGCAGGCTACCATGCAGGCGAGGCTGCCATGCAGGCAAGGGCATGCTACTATGCGGGCGAGGCTACCGTGCGGTTGACAGCAAGATACCATGTAGGCGAGGCTGCCACGCGGGCAAGGGCATGCTACTGTGCCAGCGAGGCTGCCGTGACGGTGAGGCTGCCGTTCGGGTGAAAGTGAGGCTACCGTGCAGGCAAGGGCATGCTACCGAGCGGGTGAGGGCAGGCTACCATGCAGGTGAGGCTGCCATGCAGGCAAGGGCATGCTACCGAGCGGGTGAGGGCAGGCTACCATGCAGACGAGGCTGCCATGCAGGCAAGGGCATGCTACCGAGCGGGTGAGGGCAGGCTACCATGCAGGCGAGGCTGCCATGCAGGCAAGGGCATGCTACCGAGCGGGTGAGGGCAGGCTACCATGCAGGCGAGGCTGCCATGCAGGCAAGGGCATGCTACCGAGCGGGTGAGGGCAGGCTACCATGCAGGCGAGGCTGCCATGCAGGCAAGGGCATGCTACCGAGCGGGTGAGGGCAGGCTACCATGCAGACGGGGCTGCCATGCAGGCAAGGGCATGCTACCGAGCGGGTGAGGGCAGGCTACCATGCGGGCGAGGCTACCGTGCGGTTGACCGCAAGATACCATGTAGGCGAGGCTGCCACGCGGGCGAGGCTGCCGTACGGGTGAAAGTGAGGCTACCGTGCAGACAAGGGCAGGTTAAAACACAGCATTTAAACTTGCTCACATTCCTTTCATTAGTTTTGGTTTCTCAACGTTAAATAACAGTTTTAAAATACATTGTGGAAATTGCCTAAAGGGAAGTGCGGCCACCAGTTTCTTCAGAGCAGATTTTAGTTACGGTCACACAGGATAAATATGTGGTAATGAGGTGCAACACAGCGCCAGCCAAGCAGCCAAGGATGGGAAGACCAAACAAGGACAGAAAGTTGCACAAAGCTTGGCTGGAAGTCAGCTACACTCCCCGATCTATAATCGCGTTTCTAATCTCCAATGGAGAATTCAAGATACAAGAAAGTGAGTTCACGGTTCACTGTGACATGTCTCTATAATAAAGGACAGACAGCAGATCACAGGGTAATTGCATTGGACAGTGTTTTGGCTTTTCCAGTCTTCCATGTTCTAGCAATCTTACTGAGAGTAACAAGAGACCAACCACTTTAGCAACAACCAGCGTTTTCCATTAACGCTGCAAAGGACAAGCGATTCATTGGTGGCTCCGCTCAGAGGTTACAAACCACAGACGACACACTCACAGCCTTGAGTAAACACATTAGAAAGGGATCGAAGGACATTTATACTTTACTTTCAAACCATCTGCAAAGTTTGTGAGCAGTAGAGAGGTTAGATTATTCCAAGGATTTATTTGTATAAATATTTATGTACATATAGATTTTTTTTGTGCTTTTTAGCTGTGCTGAAATATCTTTTTGCTCATTCCTATATAGTAGATAACAGTTTGTCTTCCCCGGTTGGTAACACAAAACCATTGTGACAGTGAGAGGACATTGGTTGGGTGCATAAGAAGGCTGAATCCTGCGTCAGGTATCATCATTTAACTAGGTAAAAGCACAGAGATCATTTCTTAAATACAGAATGACTCAATTAGCTTGGTTATTACTTAAATAGAATGTAACAAACCAGGCAACAGAGAACGCAGGGTGACAGGGGCTGAAGCCTTAAAACTAAAAATCGGCAAAGAAATCGAGTCTAGCAAAAGTTTTTTAAATATATAAATAGTAAAAAATGAAAAGCTGGCATATTGTGTGACGAAGAGACGGGAACTGATTGGAGGAAGTAAAGAATAAACAGGGTTATATGCATATGTTCTTTTCACGTATGTTTATAGGAAACAACGCTGGGAATGTGACGCAAACCATTATCTCTTATATTTATGCATGTAACAGGATTAGTATCGCAAGACCAGCAGACGGCAGATGTGGCCCCAGTGCGTAAACTTAATTAAAATGATTAAATGGAACAGAATCCAAACAGACAACGTGACATCAGTGCTAGGTATGCTGAGATACACACAGCCAGAAATATTGTACTTTAAATAAACAGATAACAAAGAGTCAAGTGGTTTTTTAAGGGACCGGACAAACTAATCTGATTAGTTGTTATGAGAAATGAAGTTGTAAACTACAGACGCAGTTAATGTGGTTTATTTGGATTCTGCAGAAGCATCTGATACAGTTGAGCGTAACCGATTGGTACATAAGATAAAAGCACTGGGACCGGTGAAGTAATATGTACTGTGTAATAACTGGCTGGGGGTGTTATTAATATAATATAATCAGATCGGGCTGAAGTTATTAGAGGGGAGCCGTAGGGATCAGCAGAGCTGTAACTTAACATTTTACTGTTTAGGGAAAGACGAAAGACTGACTCCCTCAAGCCCTCACTTTTAACCAAATTACGTCTGCACATATCCCTTAATCTCAGTAATAAGATAAAATACATTTAATCAAATAGACACCTATCTGTAATAACAGATCAGCAGCATTTTACACAAGTGTTGCAAACTATAACAAACACATCTGACAATAAAGCAGGAAAGAGACGGGGGGGTGCAGGTGAAGGCTTAGGGAGGGGGCGCAGGTGAAGGCTCGGGGGGGCGCAGGTGAAGGATCGGGGGGGGGGGGGCGCAGGTGAAGGAGGGCTGCAGGTGAAGGCTCGGGGGGGGGGCCGCAGGTGAAGGCTCGAGGAGGGGCCGCAGGTGAAGGCTCGGGGAGGGGCCGCAGGTGAAGGCTCGGGGGAGGGGCCGCAGGTGAAGGCTCGGGGGGGGGGGGGCGCAGGGGGAAGGCTCGGGGGGGGGGGGGGCGCAGGGGGAAGGCTCGGGGGGGGGGGGGGCGCAGGGGGAAGGCTCGGGGGGGCCACAAGTGAAGGCACGGGGGGCCACAAGTGAAGGCACAGGGGGCCACAAGTGAAGGCATGGGGGGCCACATGTTTGCCATCGTTGGTGTAAGGACCCGCTAAGCATAGTGATGTTATTAACACAAAGCAGGATGTTAAGTCACTACAGAAGGGATGAAAATGAGTAGTCGGATGCTGCTCAATGTACAGAAGTAAAAAAACTAATACATGTCGGGCCTTGGTGACGATTGTGCCAATTATGGATTAAAAAAGCTACAATTGTGGAGATCTAAGATTGGAAAAAGACTTCAGTATACTTTATGAAGACAACAGGCCGTATAAGAGCACCGATAGATACCTTATTAGTAGTAATAGGAATGGAGGGGTTACATTATATTAAGAGACTTCATCAACTGGGTCTGTTGACTTTAGAGAATAAAGGTCCTTTATTAAATAGCCCCCATGGTATAAATAAGTAACAGTCCCTGCTCACCGTATGCCGTGGACTATCCTCATTGTCACGAGTGTAGAACGGTTTCAGGTCAAACGGGTAGTTGACGACGAACACCGGAACGTCCCCGCAGTGTTTGACCAGATACTTCTCGTGTTCCGTCTGTAGGTCACATCCCCACTGCAGGGAAATTCTACATTACAGCATAGAAAAGGCTCTCACAATAAAGATGTAAATACGCACTAACATTTTATTTAAATATTAAAACGGAAATTTGTGGAACATGTCTATTGAGTAACTGAACGAATGATATAGTTGATGGCGATTTAAATATATGGGGAACACATGTTGTAGAATGATAGCACATGTTTTTGTAAATGAAAGTGGGGGGAACAAAAACGTAAAAACTAAATAAGCATAAAAAAAAACAAAACCATAAAAAAACAATATCAACTATTCTTGGGTAAAAGTACAAAATATAAAAATTATTATTAATGAAGAAGAAACAAACCACAATCTGCACTTTTACTAGGTCCAAAACATTAGAATATTAACATAAATACCAGCTTGGCCCACTGACGAAGGTTGAAAGAGCAAAGTGGTTGAAGGAAACACGCTTACTAAATAACACGAGAAGCCATCATGTATGACAAACCTCATTATCACACGAGTCCGTGAGAGCCATCTCTCACTAGCACATCTTCCATAATAATACGCGACTCGTCAAAACAAAATATTTGCCCTGAGTATACAAGGTATTTGGAAATACCAGCTCACCAACCTCTGTTTTGTGCTTGAATGAATCTGTGACTTTCTTCAGAATTTCTATAGCTTCGGTATAAGACATTCTGGGGAAGTAAGACACAAGAAGTGAATATACATATAGTCTGTTGTGTGACTATATTATGACTGTACAGAAGCAGTATCCTATATAGAAATGACGCTACCTTAGAAGAGAAAGTTTTCTTCATAGGAAAGGTATTTTGAGGTCAATAAGACTCTCTTGTGTTTAAAGCATATTTTTCCCTAAGTGGCCCCGCTTTCATGAGTGCCAATTAGTGCACTTAATTAAGTCTGGCTATTCCTGACTGCTGTCCTAATTGTGGCTCAATTACACTCAGAAACTCAATGGACTGCCATTTAAACATGGTTCCCTGACTAAGCCATCATTACTGTTAAATGGATGGGAACAGTCACAGACCATCAGCTAGAACAATTCTTCCAGCTACTAAACACAATCTATGGAGCAGGCTGATGTTCTTGTAAGACAGACAACACAAAATCATAATTAAAAGGATAATTGCACTTTCAAATACTCGGCTTTCATTAAATATATTCTGTGTTATACATATTTGCTAATTTAGTTTAGTCCTTTAGTTTAGAAGGCACAGCAATGCCTTCCCCTGGGTAATATAGTTTAGTTTGGATGCTATGTGTAGCAGACACTGTTATACAGCTTTGACACTTCACAATCTATTTGGTCTTCTCTTTAGTGTTATCTTCTCTGCAGAAGTTAGCTCTCAGGATTGAAACACTAGCTGATGCAGACATAAGGCAGGCCAGGCATCTTGGTAATGATGTCAGTTATATTATAAGCCGACTCTGGGACCCTCCGGGGGGAAGGGTCTTCTGTTTTTCCCCAGTAAACATAAATAGATCTCGCTTCATATTACTCCAACTAGGGCCGAATTTACCTCTGTAGAACTTAACAGATGCCTTGATGCTAATGACTGGTTGAGTCTGGATGAAGAGCAGAACAGGTAACTAACGAACCCTCTAAAACTGGAGGAAATGTCAATGACTGTCGAGTCCTTTCCGAGGTGTAAGGCTCCCAATCTTGGCGTCCACTACAGTATACGGTGTTGGGTGCATTGGTAACCTTTCAATGTAGATTTAAACTGCGGACTTCCAAAACTACTCTGGGCTCTTTAAACCATCGGTGGTGCAGCGGTGTAGTGATTGCAGAACCGCAGGAATCCCAAGTATAGGACGCCTACAGTTATACTAGTGGAGAGATGAGCAGTTTTTCCATGAAATGTTTTGTCTTTAGTTCTGCTTTAACCGATTCAATTTAATTTTCCTTTAAATTTGATACAAAACTGCAAGAGCCTTCACTGAGTAGACAGCAAGTGACAAAATTAATTACTACTTACACAATAAACTTTTTCGTTATTAGTCGATCCAACCTGCCCTTGAAAAAAAGTGGGGAGAAACAACAGTGACTTAGCTGAACATGTATTATAACATTTATAATAAATACTCAAAACAATATTGATTACATCAATGGAAACACTAAATCCAATATGTTAGCACACTAAATAGCATCTACTGCCTTTGGTTTAGCTATGTGAATGCTTCAATGCTCCGATTGGCTGCAAATGGATCTAGCTTTGAATTTTCTAATGTTCTGATTGGCTCTAGGCTGATCTAGCTCTTTGAGTGTACTACTGCTCTGATTAGTCTAGTTCTGTGAATGTTTAATACTCTGATTGGTCGTGTGTTTTATGCCATCAGAGACTCACTCGCCGACTTGTAATATCCTTATAATTTACAGTACAATATACATGATCATATAGTTCTGTTAGATAAAACAAGCATTGTGATTATTATGTCATTATGTCGCACTTACTTCCTGTCCCAGAGATACATATTTAAAGAAGAGATTCATATCATCCGGGCACTTGGAAAGCAATGATGTGGTTGCGCTTTTAAACAGATTTTCCATGACCTAGAAATTAATAGTTTGCAGTTAAAATTGCTCATTATCAGCATTTCCTCCCCTCCTTCAGTTTTTAGCAATGTAGGTGGGCGGGGCCTTAAGGTTTTAGAAGTATCAGTCTGAACTTGTCATTGAGTGAGAACCTAGGAGTCAACGTCATGGGCGTCACTGTGGGAGGGGCCCTCAGTCCACGTCGTGAGCGTCACTGGGGGAGGGGCCCTCAGTCCACGTCGTGGGCGTCACTGGGGGAGGGGCCCTCAGTCCACGTCGTGGGCGTCACTGGGGGAGGGGCCCTCAGTCCACGCCGTGGGCGTCACTGGGGGAGGGGCCCTCAGTCCACGCCGTGGGCGTCACTGGGGGAGGGGCCCTCAATCCACGCCGTGGGCGTCACTGGGGGAGGGGCTGCTTGATTTTTTCTATTTTTTAAACAAATGTATTTTTAAAGGGGACAACTGAAGTTCTGGAGGAAGACAAGAAACATACTACTCGGAGCATGTGGATACGAGTGCCGGGACCTCATCGCCATATGTGAGAAAGGACGTATTGAAGCACTGACAGGAGAACTCGTACATTTCATGTACACTGAATAACACCTCAACATCCAACCACCACCCTCCCGCAACCCTCCCTTCTCCTAGTGACAGAGCACTACGGTCAACATTGCTTTATAGATCTCCTTGTGGTACCTGCATGATGTCCTCCAGGTTCTCTGTAAAGGAAACTTCAGCCTCCACCATGTAAAATTCAGCCAGATGTCTGCGACTCTGCGAGTTTTCGGCTCTGAATGTGGGGCCGAAGGTGAACACTTTGCTGAGCCCTCTGGATAAGGGAAAGGAGGATGCACAAAACATCAGAAGTTCCATACACATACAGGCCCGTTTTACTTATGTATGTATAAATAATAACTAAATATGTCCTCTGCAGCAGGCTCCCATGTTAGCAGGGAGATGTCTATATCTGAGTAAGCAGAGTGTGAGTGAGTCTTGCAGTCCTGCTCTGCAGGAAAGAGCTGTTAATTAGTGGATTTATGCACAGGGGCCTGGGGTAACTGTAAGACATTTGGGATGTAACGCTATTAAAGCTTATTAAATATTTCTAGAAAAATAAAGTGAAATTCTCTCTCCTAAGCCACCCACACGTTACAATCTGATTTATTCAAATTAGATCAAATTGTACATAAATCTTAATGCGTTAATAATATAAATTAAATAAATTAAATAAAATGATAAAAAGTGCCCTACTCCTTGGCCACTAATTAAAAAAATGATGAGTCTCCCTGCAGAAGGCATAGAAGAGGAGGAGCAGGCCAGACAAGTCTTTAGTGTAGTAGAGCCTTACTCCCAGCACAGCGCCCTCTATACCTCATTGTAAGAAGTGTCCCCCAAATGGAATCAATGAGAAATCATACTTGCCCACTCATAATTTGCGAGTCTCCCGAAATGTCCGGGAGACTCGCAAATTCCAGGTATATCTGCAACCAGCAAGAAACGGGGCAATCGCAATTTATGACTTTCCCCCTCTGCTACTGCAATTTTACCACCGATCCAATGTAGGCAAGCGTGAATAATATTCACATCAGCTTAGAGTATCACCCTGCTGCAGATGTTAAACAGATTGTAGCGTTTGGACAAGTAGAGAGAATATCATAAATCTTACTTGCTTGCAAAATATTGTCAATTCTTACACAAAATGTAACTCCCATTGCCTACACTGTAAGGGTAAAATGAAAAACAAAACAAAAAAACAAACTTGTGTAGAAAACTACAGCTGGAAAATGTGCATCGTGCATGAGTGATCGTGTGATTATTACACATCCTGCCCCAGATTACAACTAACAGAAGATGCTACGTTACCCTGACATAACTTCCAGGTGCAGCTGACCGGACACGGTAAGGAAAGCAGGTGCCCCGAAAAATTCACCATCACCCCCCGGCGCAGTGTCTCTGTTTGAAGCCTGCAAGACATCAAAGGCTCATCATTGCTGCAAATGAACGCATTAAGTGACAGGTGTAATAGCGCCTCCTACTGGTGGCAAACAAGTATCATCTAATAATGATCATTTATCTGGTTAATAAAGTTTACCTCTCCTCCTACAAAAGATCAATTAGGCTTCTCCCTTTGGGCGATCTATATTTCTGAGCATGCAGAATAAAATGTAGATAAAAAGCCTAACTTGTGACTGTTTTCTCTAAGAGCTACATTTTTTTTTTTTTGTAACATTTAAAAATGTCAACACTACAGAGAATAATTCAGAGGGGGGTATTCAATTGTCAGCGAGTTGTTTTTTTTGAGCGTGTTAAGTCATTTTAACGCTGTTTTCGAGCGTTAACTTTACCCGTGATTCAATTCCATTTTTAACGCTACTTTTTTTTCATGTAACAGTCCTCTCACGCTCCAGTAGGTCTATTGAAAGTATAGGGTGTGTGAGAGGCAGCCGCGTTAAAAGCTATTAAATTGTTTTTTAATGAGGCGCATTAAACAGGAAAATATGCTGTTTATTCTCGCACCTCCTTGGGGTATGTTAAAAATAAACAACCTCTGAAAAGTATTTGAAATCATGTAATAATGTGGAAAGAAAGTTAAACTTATGTTTATCACTAATGCCTAACTTGTGTAAGTTGGATTTTCTTGTGAAATATTGAAATAAAAAAAAACATAAAAGATAAATAAATAAATAAAACCACTAATTATATTTATGTATGTTTTTGGTACAAATATGAATGTAGTAATGTGTTTTGACATGGTATAGATCATCATCATCATCATTTATTTATATAGCGCCACTAATTCCGCAGCGCTGTACAGAGAACTCATTCACATCAGTCCCTGCCCCATTGGAGCTTACACTCTAAATTCCCCTAATATAGACACACACTCACACACAGACAGACAGACAGACAGAGAGACAGAGAGGGAGACAGACAGACAGAGAGGGAGAGACTAGGGTCAATTTTGATAGCAGCCAATTAACCTACCTGCATGTTTTTGGAGTGTGGGAGGAAACTGGAGCACCCGGAGGAAACCCACGCAAATACAGGGAGAACATACAAACTCCACACAGATAAGGCCATGGTCGGGAATCGAACTCATGACCCCAGTGCTGTGAGGCAGCAGTGCTAACCCCTAGGCCACTGTGCTGCCCTAGATGATTGTATGTTAAAAAAATAGTTCAATAAAATAAATATGCTAAAAGAAAGTACTGTAATGTAGACATTATCAATGTGTAATGCAATCTAATGTATGGAAATGTATGGAAAACATTTTAATTGTGTTATACATGACTGCGTTAAAACTCCCCTTTACTCCCCTAAAATCTCGCAAACACAATGTTTAACGTGCGGGGTCAGCGTTCCCTCTTTTTCAATTGAATTGCACAAGTTTTCCCGCTGCTCTAACTCAAAACAGTCGCTATTGCCGGCTTTTTTTTTAACACGGCGGGGAAAAATGGGATTTTTATACTTACGTAAAATCCGTTTCTCTTAATCCGTTGGGGGACACCGGGACCTTGGGGTATAGAGTAGGACAGGCGAAACGCTGGCAGTTTAACTTTTAGTTAAAACTAAAGCTCTCCAACCCTCCAGAACCTAACACTTCTGCATTTTATTTATAACTAGGGGACAGTTTAGTTTAGTGTGCTGGGGGATTGTGTGTGTGTGTGTGTGTGTGTGTAGCGTTAGGCAGAGACTACTCATGGACAGAATATTGCACAGTCTGTAGTAGTCACAGGACCCTCTTCATCAAATAATAATTATTATTATTATTATTATTATTATTATTAATAATCATTTATTTATATAGCACCACTGATTACGCAGCACTGTACAGAGAACTCACTCACATCAGTCCCTGCTCCATTGGAGCTTACAGTCTAAATTCCCTAACATACAGACACAGACACAGACAGACACACAGACTAGGGTCAATTTGTTAGCAGCCAATTAACCTACCAGTATGTTTTTGGAATGTGGGAGGAAACCCACGCAAACACGGGGAGAACATACAAACTCCACACAGACAAGGCCATGGTCGGGAATTGAACTCATGACCCCAGTGCTGTGAGGCAGAAGTGCTAACCACTGAGCCAACGTGCTGCCCCTAATCCTAATAACAATGCATGAGCCTGCTCCCGGTCATTGCATTGTCTCATGTAGATCACAGCCTGACATGCAGACCCAGCACGGGAACAGAGGGTTTGTCAGCGTGTTTAAAATAAACCGTGTTAAGGCTCACACCTACCTCCACCTGGAAGAGTTCCCCGGCTCCCTCGCAGTCATTAGAGGTAATTATGGGAGTGTGGATGTGAACGTATCCATTATCCTGTAGCGGGAGAGATAACAGGAGTATGATTACAGTGCAAGACGTCATCTCCAGCAGCGTTAGACCGAAGTCATACCACAATCCAGCAAAGTGGTTAATGCAGGATGCACTATGCAATAATTGTAATCATAATTATTATAGAGAGATTTGCAAAATACTTAAAGACTATATTCTGCGCAAGAGATTAACATAAACAGTGTCACTACGCTAGAATAAATCCAACACTAAGGCTACACAGATGCAGTGGTCCATCTTTCTGCCAATAGACAGGATCATTAATGCCGATTAGAAATTAAAACAGATGGAGCGGAGTTTATTGCAGCAAACGTGGCACCGTAATAAGTTTTACATGAAGAATCTGCGCTATCTTGTGACAGAGCTCGGATTGGTCTAGTAAAGAATAGCTCAGGATAGTACAGTCAACAGCAAGAAAACAAAACTAAACTCACGCAGACAATTGCAATAAACTATGCTTAATCTGTATAGTGTGACTGTGTTAATATTATTAGGAGTTGTTATAAAGCACCTCCTGCTCTCTAAATCTGTACTGTATGGATACATAGTTAACAATAATTAATGAAGAGTCATAATAAAACTATCAAATGAAATAACTAAAACTGGTTCCCTTCTCAGCATGTCTGTAGTTGTTGGCCACACGTTTTGTATGCAAAGTGTGCCACCATGTGGCGATATCTGGGAAGTGCAGTTAACAAGCACATTGTTAAGGATAATGTCACCTTTGGATGGATAATGTTAAAAAGTCATCTTGCCCCCACTATTACTCCTTCCGGGACCCCTGTGCCAGTGTCTCGAGATGTTCGATAATCAGAAGAGGAGACGGAGATAGCTCGGCTTCCAAATTTCACCAGGTACCACAGAGGATAATTCCGGCAAACGGAGCAATCTGACTATGCTTTCAAATTTAACATCCAAAATGTGGAATTAACCATATTCACATGAAACATATAAAAGCAGGATTACTAAGCGTGTAACGTCTATTGTTGTGTGGTCAAGTGGACAGAAGATGCATAACACAAGAGTGGAAAAGTTGTACGTTAGTTCTAATTTTCCAGGGATATGAATGTGGATTTTCCTTTGTTAAAGGGTTTTTTTGCATTAAAAAAACAGGTCCTACCTGCACCCTTTATTACCGCCCATAATAGTGGACACAGTGCGCTAGTCAGATCCTGGCTCTTGCATTACATAGCACATTGCATTGTACCAGATAGATATGGACACGTCTAATCTGTTACCCCTTCCCCTACAGAATCCTTTTCAAACTCCTCACCACCACTTACACAGCTCTCTCCCTGTCTACTGCCCCCTATATTTATAACCTCCTCTCCATTCACACCCCTGCCCGCTCCCTGCGCTCGGCCAATGATCGTCGCCTCTCCTCCACTCTGATCACCTCTTCCCACTCTAGAATCCAAGACTTCTCCCGTGCAGCCCCCCTGCACTGGAATGACCTCCCTCGCTCCATCCGTCTCTCACCCAATCTGTGCTCCTTCAAGCGGTCACTTAAAACTCACCTGTTCCTCAAAGCCTAAAAATCATCCACTAAACCCCTAACCTCCTTCGCTCGTTCTCCCCTCTCTCCCCTGACCCCTCTTTCCTCTCCCCCTCACTTCGATGACTCCCTTTTGTGCCTGTTTTGTTCACCCTCCCTTAGGATGTGAGCTCGTATGAGCAGGGCCCCACTCCCCTCCTGTCTCCATACCTGTTCTTCTGCTCTGTCTTTACCCCATACGTCTGCCCGGAGTTTCTGAAGTATTGGTACTTTGTTCTGTACTATGTCACCCTGTATGGTCTCCTGTTTGTACTGTGTACGGCGCTGCAGAAACCTTGTGGGGCCTAACAAATAAATGATAATAATAATAATAATACCACTTAAGCATTAAGCTCAGCGGTGACCGATCAATGCTGGATTGCCAGACAAGCGGAAAATTAAAACAAATTTCTATCAACTAAAGCTGGGTACACACTAAAGAAAACTTCCCCCGATGCGATATCTTTAACGATTTTACTAACGACTGTAAGTCTCGATCAGCAGCCGATTCCTGTGCACACACTACGCACGTTGTATACTATTTATTGTCAGATCTGTGCTCTTCATCTGTCATAACCATCAGCTGAAAAGATTGTGACTCTGTAAACTCTATGGAGATCTATGGACACTGCTGGTCGTGAATGTGTACACACTGCTGGTAGCAGGACATCGTTCCATTGTTTAAAGAGGTTTGTAGTCCAGTTATAAAATCAAAATCACACGGTACAATGTACCCTGCAATGATAAAACAAGATCGTGGGAACGTACTCACTAATCGGATATCGGACCTAACGGTCGTTTATCATGTGTTTGGCCCGATAATCAGGTGATAAACCTGTAATGTGCACCCAGCTTAAGTTACCCTTTGAAGAACTTGCTCCCTATTACAGAGGTAGACAACCAGTAGCATTCTGCTTGTTTGCAGACTACAAGTCCCAGCATACACTACTGAATAGGTCTAGTAGGGGCAGCTGGAAGGTGTAATTTGCACCAGGGTGATATAAAATATACAAAATAAGTCTGACAAACACACAACACTCTTCACACAGACTGAATAATACAAATTCATACCCTGAAATACTGGTGGATGGCAGCTGTGGCTTCACTACGGATTCTGAGTAAGGACCCAAACGCGTTCGTCCTGCAGCGGAGGTGGGGGAACTGACGCATGTATTCAGGGGGGTGATGCTCCTTTATCTTAAAGGGGAAATCCTGCAGAAGAGAACGACACCCAATGGTATAGTGTGCGACAGACACCAGACCGCGACTAATGTCATTACTTAACCAAGGACAGAGTTTCTAACATAGATATATCCAGACTTAGGAAGAAAAGTATTTACTGGAGTTAGGTAATGTCTTTATCCTAAAGGGGAACCTCCACCAAAACAAGAAAATAACGTTAATTTGAATTTAAGGCTCTTTGTGATGACCCATGTTGCACTCCTCTCTCTTCTTCCTGCTCGGCTGGATTCCAACAGGAAGCTAATGTGGGAGGGGCATCGACAACCACTCGGGTTGTTATAAACAGACTGAGCGGAAGGAGAAGGGGTGTGCTTCATTAGACCCGCCTAGGACAGTAAGAAATAGTTTCACTCTATCCCATTTTAATCACACGCTAGGCTTAGGTGGAGTTATCCTTTAAGTTTGTGATATCATTTAAGTCATTGTAAATAAAAGCGCCAAGTTTGACCCAACTATAAGGACAGCAGGAATTTCAGTTACTGTAGTGCATACCGCTGCTTCTTACACGTTACCCCATAAACACATAGTTATTAAACAAATAGGCCATCAGCCGAACATAAAAGCACAAGTTGTCAAACACCCAAACGTCCACTTACGACCTATGGATAACAACAGCAGGAGACAGGATCCTTGCGCAAGGACAGAACACAGCGCTGAGGGGCTCACAGATCACACACTAAATAATTACTTTTGTGTCGCACTCTCCAATCACACGGATCTCTTCAGCTTTCAGCTCCACCTTCTGCATTTTCCCCACGCTATTCACCAGCGTCCCGCGGACTTCCACCGAACTCCCAAAGCTGATGGCGCTGCCGCAAAACATAACCATCTAAATAGTATTTGTACTCTGACATGTGTATATATACACATCTCTATGTATATTATTATTATTATTATCCTTTATTTGTTGGGCGCCACAAGGTTGCCGTAGCGCCGTACACAGAACAAACAGTAGACCATACAGGGTGACATAGTACAGAGCAATAAACAAAAAGTGCCAATGCTTCAGGAACTCCAGGGAGACATATGGGGTAAAGACGGAGCAGAAGAACAGGTATGGAGACAGGAGGGGAGGGGGGGCCCTGCTCATACGAGCTTACATCCTAAGGGAGGGTAAACATAAACAGGCACGAAAGGGAGCCAGTGAGGCAGGGGGAAGAGAAGAGAGGGGCCAGGGGAGAGCGGGAGAACGAAAAGAGTGGATGAGGGGTTAGGTGGATGGTTGGTAGGCTTTGGGGAACAGGTGAGTTTTAAGTGCCCGTTTGAAGGAGCACAGGTTGGGAGAGAGACTGATGGAGCGAGACAGGTTGTTCCAGTGCAGGGGGCTGGAGTGGGAAGAGGTGATCAGAGTGGAGGAGAGGCGACGGTCATTGGCCGAGCGCAGGGAGCGGACAGGAATGTGAATGGTGAGGAGGTTATAGATATAAGGGGCAGTAGACTGGGAGAGAGCCTTGTAAGTGGTGGTGAGGAGTTTGAAAAGGATCCTGTAGGGGAAGGGGAGCCAGTGTAAGGCAAGGCAGAGTGGGGAGGCAGAGGAGGAGCGGCGTGAGAGAAAGATGAATCGAGCAGCCGCATTGAGAACGGAGCGGAGGGGGGCGAGATGGGAGAGGGGGAGGCCAGTGAGGAGAAGGTGGCAGTAGTCGAGGCGGGAGATGATGAGTGCGTGGATGATTGTTTTGTGGCATCTTGTGAGAGGAAGGGCCGGATGCGGGCGATGTTGTGCAGCTGGAAGCAGCAGGTTTGGGCAAGAGATTGGACGTGGGGGGCAAAGGAGAGAGAGGAGTCAAGGGTGACACCCAGGCAGCGGAGTTGGGTGTGTTATTAACAACGATAGAGAGGTTGTGGTGGGAGGGGAGCCTGGGGGGAGGGAAGACAATGAGTTCAGTATATCTCAATTTTAGAGATATATTAATGGTTTTCCCCATTGTCTTCTAATATTGAGATATCCAATATCTCAATATTAGAAGACAATGGGGAAAACCATTTTGGGATGCACATACTGCTTAGCTGAGCATGCTAGTGCTCACATAATTCTGGTAATGGTTATTGAGCCACAGCCATTCTGAACGTGCTTTCTGACTGTAGGTTAGGCTGCATATAGAGGGCTAATCAGGGGGAAGGGGCATCACTATGAAGCTGACCGGTCCTCTTTAAGTATAATGTAAAATGCAGTTTAAGCCACTTGCATCACGTCACATGACTGCTATAAGATTATTTCCCAGAAACCTCAGTCTATCCCGCTGTTCACCGATGTGTAGAATAATTCAGGCTGCAGCGGAAAAACAGCTTATTTGTCAGTTCTAAGGACTGTATGATAGATATGATCGATGAGGAAGGTGATTCAATATCCTTACTTTTTAATTTAGTTTTTTTTTTTACTAAGCCAGTGAGTAATCTTTTCCTGAACCACGCCAATGTGTTCATAATACCTGCACCTCACGTAATTTCCTATTTCCCATTATGAAAAGACTGAGTGTGTGATATCGGAGCCCTCCGATGGGCGCTGGTAAGAGCGATTGGTGTTATTTAGATTCCCTGTTATGTGAACAATCATTTCTGAATTGTTTTCATTGTCTGGTGCTCGTCATTAACATGCTCATAGAATGGTAACGGACGACGATCACATATGTGTCCCAAGTAAGTCTGTGCAGCAATATTAATACACCTCTACACAGAATTCTAATAATACAGCTTTAAATGGCTCAATAAACATACAATTAGCGTAAACTGAACTCCTTAAAACCAAATGCATCCACAAAGCATTACATGCAAAGCTAATCTACAAAGCAGTGTTTAATGCAGTCTGTACGCAGCATTATATGGACATATATTTCTGCTACTGACCTGTTTTTAAGACTGGGCTCAGCCACAACCTGGAGGTTTTCCAGGGAAGAGCCATCGTTTAAATGGAGGAACAATACCTCTTTCTGAGCCCGGACGGAGCGAACCCATCCCTGTAGGAAGATGGCAGAAATTAAAAGAAAGTATATAGAAATAACAGACACAGTGACACAAGCTGATGGCTGTGATAGGTCCCCTTTACTTAACTACCAAAATGTCATAGTCTGTAAAACCAAAAGATCCCTTCTATTCGCCCAAAGAGGTTGCGTTGGGTCAGGCAGTTAGTATGCTAATCAGTCCGGCTAATATGCTAATCATGCATACTGAGCACGATTTCTATCCATCCCGTTCATGAGTGAACTGGAGGATGTGAAGGTGTTTTTTTGTTTTCCACAAGCTGTTACAACATGCAGTTAACAAAAGAGAACCTGTCAAAGAAATGACAGATTATCATTAAATAATAGCTAATGAGCCATTACTTTATATTTTTAATATATATTAGAAGATTTGAAAATCCGGGGCTGTGCTGTGTGCACATCTGTATCCATATTGCAGACATTTGTTTTTTTAAATAAAATCTATATATCTTAAAGATACCTGAATTTTAATATCTTTTGTGCTTCCATGAACTTTACTAAGCGCCTCGCGCACACTTATCCCCATGTGTCTTCGGTGGTAACGACGCCAAGGACAGGTGCCCAGGAACGCCGCGGCCAGCTTCCTCGGGGCATACATGGTTCATGCAGTATGGAGGTCTCAACGTCACATATCACTGACATTCAACATCTCTGAAATAGAGCATACAATCCATGCTATAACGTGTCTTAATACTGACTAACATGTATGCATAGGAAAATAAAGGACCTTAAAGGCTGCTCCCTATAAAATTAAAGTTGCATGAGAACATGTACACAACAATATATTAAAGTCCTCTAAAGGCGCACAACTGCTTTAAGAAAACGTGAAACGCGTTGCTGATACCGCTTTAAATCCCAGAGTAACCCCTATAAGACTTTGGACAAGTTGCTTTGCCTCCGAGTGCCAGGTACCAAAACCCAAATTGTTATCTTGAGGGTGGGCAAGGAAATTGTGCCCAAGTATATGATAAAAATATAAATTATCGGCCATTGTCTATGCCTCAAGAATAACCTCAGCTGGATTTATAATCTATAATCTGATTAAAGCCATGGTTGTTGTCTAGTCATATTGGAATCGGTGATGTCATTGAGGTTGCAGTAACTTACATTAATATGGAAGCTGAGCATTGCATGATCATTACACAACTTGCATGACAAGGAAAAGTATTTATATTCCTACAAAATGTATGCTGTAGCTAAACAGAAATTGTTATGTTAAAGTTTATATCCTGCAGAAACTTGTGTTAACTTCATTCCACTTAGAGATTCAGAGAAACATGCTATGTGACCACGGATGACATTGGTGGCTGACAACGCTTCTGTCATATACTAGCCGCACATTCTTCCTACCAACAGCTACAACGGTTATTAAGATATCTTACGTATGAAGTGTTACCCACACTTTAGATTGTAAGCTCATATGGGCAGGGCCATCTTTACCCTCTGTCTTATGTCATTGTACGTTATTTATTTGTCTCATGTTCTCCCAATGTACAGCGCTTAGTAATATGTCAGCGTTTTATAAAGAAGAACAATGAACAGACCTTGCTGCATTACAATCACATGTACATTATAATGCACTGGGGGGGAAGTAGGCTCAGAGGAAGTGTGAGGAAGAATTACTTCACAGAAAGGGTAGTGGATATGTGGAATAGCCTCCCATCAGAGGTGGTAGACGATAAAACAGTGGAGTAATTTAAACATGCTTGGGATAGACATAAGGATATCCTTACAAAGGACTAAGGATCATATAGAGTTTGAGGTTACCATAGCTTAAACATGGGCCAAGCGGTTCTTATCTGCCGTTAACTACTATGTTTCTAATGTCATTTTGTATATTTTGAATACTCAAAAATAGACCGTGATTTCCATCATATACTATACGGCTTGATCAGTATTGCAAAATAGGGACAAGATCTGAGAATAAAATAAAAAAATAAAAAAAAAGGAGGGTCTGCTCGAATCTAATAGGTAAACACAGTAATAAATTAATCAATTTTTTTTAAATATATTTTAAAAATAGAAATTACATTGTTTCCCTACATCCTCATGATTTTATTATATGAATACAATTACTATAACATATTATAATAACATAAATAGTAACATAGGTGTCCCTTATGTGCGGAAGCCTTGTGGCACCTTATAAATAAAAAAAATAACAATAACATATAGTCATGTAATTACTATATTAATATTAAGCGCAAATTTATAGTAAGCGGAGAACAATGGTAGTAAAGGACACTTCCTCATATTGTACTTGGTACACTCCAGCTGTAGAATAACTACAAGTCCCAGCAGGAACTTACAGTACAGTAGCTGGAGAGCCACGAGGTGACTGAGCTAGATGCAGTATGTACTAAATAAATAGGGAGCATGTACTATTCATGTTACTGGACTATATAAGGGGCAGATACATGGTGCATGGACCCCACCCCCCTCTCTCACCTCACATTGCACTCCTGTGGCTCCTCCAACACATGTGAACTGCTACAGGGTCTGACTGACCTGTCACCTAACACACTAAAGGGAAAGTCATTCGATAAATAGGAAAGGGCAGAAAGAAAAAGCAGCGGCGGCCATTTTTATGAAGACCACACACACACACGCTGTGTAACCCATGGATCGCAGGTAAAATGGCTCCGGTGTAGGAGACACACAGTGTAGTAGACTGAGGTAGAGCTGAAGGGCGGAAGTGCTGGCTAAAAGCTGGAATGAGGCATTCTGGGAAATGTAGTTGATTTGTGCTCAGTCATTTATTCCATCACAGAAACAGAAGAAGACTTTACATTCGTTATACCCTGATATTATTTTAATCTGGGCATCATTGTCGTGGATCAGGAATGTCCCCTAAGTTGCACATTTTTAAAATTGTGAATATTGACTTGTGTGTTATAAGTTCCCTAAAATTCCACATCTGAACTAGAAATACTGTATACATTTAAAGAACATGATAAGTACTGACACTTTATCTATGCACAAACAATATCCTCTTTTCATGGCAGTGTGGCATTATTACTGTTCTGTCCTGTCTCCACTCAGCCCCTCGTATGCCTTTTCCTTGTTTTTTGCAAGTTGCAAGGAAGGAAACAGCACATGTGTACTGCATAGCTCATGGGAGTAGGAAGAAAACATAGCACATGTGTAGTGCATAGCTCATGGGAGTAGGAAGAAAACATAGCACATGTGTAGTGCATAGCACATGGGGGTAGGAAGGAAACACATAGCACATGTGTAGTGCATAGCTCATGGCAGTAGGAAGAAAACATAGCACATGTGTAGTGCATTGCACATGGGGGTAGGAAGGAAACACATAGCACATGTGTAGTGCATAGCACATGGGGGTAGGAAGGAAACACATAGCACATGTGTAGTGCATAGCACATGGGGGTAGGAAGGAAACACATAGCACATGTGTAGTGCATAGCACATGGGAGTAGGAAGGAAACACATAGCACATGGGAGTAGGAAGGAAACACATAGCACATGTGTAGTGCATAGCACATGGGGGTAGGAAGGAAACACATAGCACATGTGTAGTGCATAGCACATGGGAGTAGGAAGGAAACACATAGCACATGTGTAGTGCATAGCACATGGGGGTAGGTAGGAAGGAAACACATAGCACATGTGTAGTGCATAGCACATGGGGGTAGGAAGGAAACACATAGCACATGTGTAGTGCATAGCACATGGGGGTAGGAAGGAAACACATAG
The DNA here is from genome assembly GCF_038048845.1 of Mixophyes fleayi. NCBI lineage: Eukaryota > Metazoa > Chordata > Amphibia > Anura > Limnodynastidae > Mixophyes > Mixophyes fleayi. The sequence goes on from NC_134403.1 coordinate 19,384,045, forward strand.
CACATGTGTAGTGCATAGCACATGGGAGTAGGAAGGAAACACATAGCACATGGGAGTAGGAAGGAAACACATAGCACATGTGTAGTGCATAGCACATGGGGGTAGGTAGGAAGGAAACACATAGCACATGTGTAGTGCATAGCACATGGGAGTAGGAAGGAAACACATAGCACATGTGTAGTGCATAGCACATGGGGGTAGGAAGGAAACACATAGCACATGTGTAGTGCATAGCTCATGGCAGTAGGAAGAAAACATAGCACATGTGTAGTGCATTGCACATGGGGGTAGGAAGGAAACACATAGCACATGTGTAGTGCATAGCACATGGGGGTAGGAAGGAAACACATAGCACGTGTGTAGTGCATAGCACATGGGGGTAGGAAGGAAACACATAGCACATGTGTAGTGCATAGCACATGGGGGTAGGAAGGAAACACATAGCACATGTGTAGTGCATAGCACATGGGGGTAGGAAGGAAACACATAGCACATGTGTAGTGCATAGCACATGGGAGTAGGAAGGAAACACATAGCACATGTGTAGTGCATAGCACATGGGGGTAGGTAGGAAGGAAACACATAGCACATGTGTAGTGCATAGCACATGGGAGTAGGAAGGAAACACATAGCACATGTGTAGTGCATAGCACATGGGGGTAGGTAGAAAGGAAACACATAGCACATGTGTAGTGCATAGCACATGGGGGTAGGAAGGAAACACATAGCACATGTGTAGTGCATAGCACATGGGGGTAGGAAGGAAACACATAGCACATGTGTAGTGCATAGCACATGGGAGTAGGAAGGAAACACATAGCACATGGGAGTAGGAAGGAAACACATAGCACATGTGTAGTGCATAGCACATGGGGGTAGGTAGGAAGGAAACACATAGCACATGTGTAGTGCATAGCACATGGGAGTAGGAAGGAAACACATAGCACATGGGGGTAGGTAGGAAGGAAACACATAGCACATGTGTAGTGCATAGCACATGGGGGTAGGAAGGAAACACATAGCACATGTGTAGTGCATAGCACATGGGGGTAGGAAGGAAACACAGCACATGTGTAGTGCATAGCACATGGGGGTAGGAAGGAAACACATAGCACATGGGGGTAGGAAGGAAACACAGCACATGTGTAGTGCATAGCAAGTTGTGGTAGATGCCACTTCTATCACTATTGCTTTTCCACTGCATTCAGTTGTGGCTTTACTTCTAACAGGGGACCCAGTGTACACACGAAAGCACATACTACCTCAGAGGTGTGCAGCCTGTGCGTCAGGACCCCAGCGGCATTCCAGAACCTGTTTTTGGGGTGCCCTGCTTGGCAACTATGCAGTACACTCAGTTGGCAGCTGCTTGTTTTGGGGTCCTAGAAAATTGCACCATTGAGACTTGGGGGCCCCAGGTAAAAGCAGTTGAGCACCGCTGAGCTACGCTGCTACCATTAACATGGCCTGTTTATTTACACCCAGCAGGATGTATTTTAGGGGCGCTACAGCTCGGCTCAGTAGCTTATTAGAAACATTTTAAAACATTTTGTCCCCCAGCCCAGCAAACCCCTGCATTTAGGTACTAGGTCATTGTTGATACACCAGTGACACGATCCTACGTGAAAACCCAGCAGTGTCCCTATTCTTGGTGCACTAATATAGGTGCATCTCAGGACTACCACCGTACTGCATTCAAAGTCACTTCATTATTGGTCATGCCCATTCTCCCACTACTGCACAAACTCACAACCTGTTGATGTCTGTCCACCTGCAGTCAGATTTTATTTAATTCAATGGCCATTAAACAATATAATCTATTTACGACCTTTCTTTTTTTCCAAAAATACATTATACCTGGATCTGATTTGATTGTGATATTAATCTTAGTCAGTGATGAATAAGTTAATCTCTTTTAATAAATACAATAAAGTTAATCTTTACATTTGTCCAATGCATCCGATATTTGGATAGCCCCTATAGCCCTGTCTAATAACATTCCATTGACCTTTATTATGTTATTGATGGACAAAAAAAATGACTTTGATTTACCAACAACTGGTTGTACTGCACCTGAATGTACTAGTTCAATACTATAACCACATAAATTATGCACGGTCAATTAGAAATTAGTTTTAAGTGCCAGCTGTATCTAACATCATCTGGACCTATCTTCTTTTATGGCAACAATCACACATAGGGGCATATTTACTAAACTGCGGGTTTGAAAAAGTGGAGATGTTGCCTATAGCAACCAATCACATTCTAGTTATCATTTATTTAGTGCATTCTACAAAATGACAGCTAGGATCTGATTGGTTGCTATAGGCAACACCTCCACTTTTTCAAACCTGTAGTTTAGTAAATATACCCCATAGTCCTCTGCATCAAATGCCCTTTTGTTGAGCCGTCTGATTTCAAGACTAGAAATGCATTGTGATCTATTAGTTATAGCAGTGTAGCTGTTGCACTATGTTTGGGATACGTCACCCTCTCAAGTCATGGGGCCACCCTAATGTTACCCCACCATTGATGCTTATTACCAAAAAGCATTAGGCAGACTCTGCAGCAGCTACTGCCTGTACTATTGGCTAATAATTACATTATGATTGGTCCCCTTCTCAGTTAGCCAGGACGATGGTAAGCTGGAACAATGCCTGAGATCAGAGCCGGATTTACCGCTAGGCAACCTAGGCACCTGCCTAGGGCCTAGCGGCTCTCGGGGGGCACAGCTGGGGGGGACAGGAGCAATTTTTTTTTAAAAAAATGGCCCCTCCCCCGAGTCGCGGGGGGCGTGAGTCGGGGGAGGGGGGATCGGGTGCCGCGAATCGGGGGAGGGGCCTCTTCTCTCAGTGTCTCAGTTATAGAGAGAGAGGAGAAGAGGCTGCTGGGACCCGACGAGCGATCACGTGACTTTTTTTTAAAATCTGGACTGACCGAGGAGGAGCAGCGCGCCGGAGAAGAAAGGCAATAGAAAGGTAAGTAATACAACGGAGGGACAGAGGTGGTGATGGTGATGGGCACAGAGGTGGTGATGGGCACAGAGGTGGTGATGGTGAAGGGCACAGAGATGGTGATTGGCACAGAAGTGGTGATGGTGATTGGCACAGAGGTGGTGATGGTGAAGGGGCACAGAAGTGGTGATGGTGATTGGCACAGAAGTGGTGATGGTGAAGGGCACAGAGGTGGTGATGGGCACAGAGGTGGTGATTGGCACAGAGGTGGTGATGGTGATTGGCACAGAGGTGGTGATGGTGATGGGCACAGAGGTGATGGTGAAAGGGCACATGTGATATTGTGAAGGGGCAAAAGTGACAATGAAGGGGCACAGTGTGATGATAGAGGGACAAAAGTGACAAGAGCACATACTTGGATTTATGCGTATTATTTTTGCAAACAACTTAAGTAAGTATTTCTGCCCTGACTTCAATATTTATTAAGTTGTTTCTACGTAACTATAGGGGTATATGGTAGGCATGCGGCGGCACATGCTTTCACTTCTACGTAACTATAGGGGTATATGGTAGGCTGCAAAAATATAGTGCTATGGATTGTTTCAGGGAGGGGGCCCAAAAACAGTATCCTGCCTAGGGCCCCATGAGGTCTAAATCCGGCTCTGCCTGAGATGGCGATAACAGAACAGGTACTTTGGTGGTACCAGTACAGCTGTGATACTTGATAAATAGCCTTTCACATGCAAGAAAATTTTTCAGCCGGTGGGTGCTACCGCTAGCAATGGCAGCATTATCGCTGGCAGTAACCCGTTGACAAGAGAAAAAGCCCTATTAATTTATTAAAATGATTGTGGGCTGGCCCAAATCATTGCATTTGGGACTGGACCAGCCTGCCTTGCCCAAATCAGAGCCATAACGTTATGGGGAGGACATCAGCCTACTGGGAAATCTCCTAGTAAAGTCTATGGCCAATCCATTTGTGCTCTACATGCCCACATCCCCTAGAGACGGGCACATATATCTATCCCTTTGTGGACTTTTTAACAAGTGTTTAGAGGTATGTCATAAATGCAGAAATGACATATTGGGAGTGGAGGCAGACATGCTACCTACAAGGGGGCCCGCTGCTGCATCCTTAATTACGCACAGAGGTCTCTTCCTACACCACCACTAACATCTCAGGAGCAGCTGCTGCTTATAAATGGCACCCGCTACCTCCCTTAATTCACTGCAGAAGCCCCTCTCCCTAATAAATTTGTTTGGTTCCTCTTTTCCTATAGTAAATTCTATATAGTTTACATTGTTAAACAAGTTTTATTTTGTTTCTAAAAGAGTGAAAACATAATTTCATAACCCTGCCCACTACACCCCCCAGGGTTGTACCTCTGGCTGCAGGGGATGAGGCCCCACTAGCACTGGAACCAAACAAATTTATTAGGGAGGGGGGCTTCTGCAGTGAATTAAGGGAGGTAGCGGGTGCCATTTATAAGCAGCAGCTGCTCCTGAGATGTTAGTGGTGGTGCAGGAAGAGACCTCTGTGCGTAATTAAGGATGCAGCAGCGGGCCCTCTTGTAGGTAGCATGTCTGCCTCCACTCCCAAGATGTCGGGGCCCCACGGCAGCCGCCACCTGCTCCAGTCCCCACCACCCAGGTGCCTTACTCCCGAACAGAGAGCCGCGACAAGACAAAGAGGCTCCTTGCGGTACCTATGACGTTGTGTAAGTAATAAGGACACAGCGCTGTCAATAGAGAGGAGCCGAAAGGAGTCAGCAAAAAGATGTAGAGAGGTAAGTAAACTACTGCAGGGGTTAGATGGAGCCGGGGATGGGGGGTGACTGTAGAGAATGGGGGCTGTGGCGATTATGTAATGCACCTAATCACTGTTTGTTACTTTTCCCCTGAATATTCATGTATGACAATATGTATATCGTAGGTAACCCTGTAATGTAATGTCAAACTGTGCTTTGCTGACTGACACCAGTGACCTATGCAAGTGTCAAGAGTCTTTTGAAAGTAACCAGGCTAGACAGATAACATCTCTGAGACGCTCCAGAGTTGTGTAAATAGTCCGGCCAGTCAAGCAGAGCAGAGGTGAGATATCCTGCCCTCTGAGATGCCAGACATATATCTCAGGGATAAATAACTTACTTCGAAAGCCCTGTGTCATTTTGGAAATTAATCTGCCCTGACATTGCGAGAGCTAAGTTCCAAAGGTGGGGGTGAGAGCAGTGTGAGGAGTTAAAATCCATTGCCTGACCCAATAATAGTGTTCATTTCTAAGAGAAGACCTACTGTATCTATGTGAAGTGTGACATCCATCTCAAAGTGTACTCCTCTCACGCCAAGTCTTAAACTAGTAAGTTAGTGACTCTGGTTTTATTTCCTAATTTATTTCTGAAACTTATTTGTGCAACTTGTTTTGTATGTCTTGTTATTAACTGTTTTGTACTTAAGTCTTGGAATTTTTGGGGGATTAAATACATGTTATCTAGCAGATTGATTCTCCGTGATTTTTTGTGAATTTATGAAGCCAAGAGAGGCTCATGCTACATGTGTATGTGATTTAAGTGTGTAATATTAATAAGTGGTTTTGGTAAACATAAGGACTCCATACTAAATCCTTTGTGGTGGCAGAAAAGGTGTATTCATTGGTAAGTGACCAAGGTAACTCCAGTCATGGCCAGCTGTTTCAGATTGCTGTATTTGAGACAGGCTGGGTGTTCATAATGGGGGGGAAGAGAATAATTTAAATTGCGGGTGGAATGAGAGAAGGACCTGCAATTTCTGGTGGCAGCCCTGGCAGGGGGAGGCAGGAAGGGAAATTATTTGTACATTTTTATCTGATCTCCAGCTGCCCCTTCTCCCAGTCAGTTGGTCTAGCCCGCTGTCTCTCACAGACACGCTGGAGCCTATAACGGGCAGGAGCGGAGGTGGAGTAAGTAAAACCTTTTTTTTTATATTTTTGTTCATGTAAAAATGCATTCTACTATAGGGGTCAAGGGACATTGGTGGCAAGAAAGTCCTCCCTCTGAGACCATCTGGTCCAGCACCATCCCTGCCATTACCACTTATGACCTATCCCTTCATTACATTAAAATTTTACCTTTTTTCCCCTAAAATATTATTTGTTTTTTGGAAAAATTACTGCACGGAGCAGCCACACAGGAAGAGGTTAGTAAAATGTATTGTATTGGAGGTAGTGAAACTTTAACCTCATTTAAATATCTTGTCTCACAAAACAAAAACAAATTTTGGGCACAAATCCAGGTAAACAAAGCCGGAAACGCCCCCATCCGGTCAGATCCTCCTATCACAAACTTGCCTAGTCTCCTGGAAATTATAGGAGGCTCCTGAATTTTGGGGAGTCCTCCACCCTTTCAGATCCTGGTGGAGGTGGGGCTTAATAAAGTGATTTGCATCATTGGGCACGCCCCCAGTTATGCCATGTGCGATGCTGTGAATCTCAGCATTACATGGCAGGAGGAGGGGCCAGGGTGACATGACACCACGCCCCCTACTGCACTTGTCACCTGACCTTCCCTCTGGGATCTACCTGAGGGGAGGTTATAAAAGTTGATAAGTATGTCCTATCAGACATTTATACACCGCACATACAGTTCACCATCTTGGTATCCCCTAAACACAAGCACATTACAGCAAAAAAGCGCCTTGCATCACACAATAACGGCCCATGTGCTGCGGTGATGCATTTTTTCATGCTCATATATGACCCATAGGGGGGGGGAGTATTCAATTGTCAGCGAGTTTTATTTTTTGTCCGCCGCGTAAAAAAAAATAAAAAAAAAATCTCCCTCGGATTTTTGACGCCCGTTTTGAGTTAGCGCAGCGGGAAAACTCGTGCAATTCAATTGAAAAAGAGGGAACGCTGCTCCTGTGCGTTAACAATTGTGTTTGCGAGACTCTAGGGGAGTGAAGGGGAGTTTTAACGCAGTCATGTATAACACAAAAAAAAGGTTTTGCATACATTTCCATACATTAGATTGCAATACACATTGATAATATCTACATTACAGTACTTTCTTTAGCATATTTTTTAATTTAACTATTTTTTTTACCACACAATCATCTATACCATGTCAAAACACATTACTACATTCATATTTGTACCAAAAACATACAATAATATAATTAAATAGTGATTTTATTATTATTATTATTTTTTTTATGTTTATTTTATTTCATTATTTTTTCACAAGAAAATCAACTTACACAAGTTAGGCATTAGCGACAAACATAAGTTTAACTTTTTTTCCCACATTATTACATGATTTCAAATACTTTTCAGAGGGTTTTTTATTTTTAACACACCCCAAGGAGGTGCGAGATAAAACAGCATATTGGCCTGTTTAATGTGCCTCACTAAAACAATTGAATAGCTTTTAACGCGGCTGCCTCTCACACACCCTATACTTTCAATAGGACCGTTTCATGCAAAAACACGTAGCGTTAAAAATGGATTTGAATTGCGGGTAAAGTTAACCCGCTCAAAAATAATAAAAAACAGTGTTAAAATTACTTAACGTGGTCAAAAAAACAACAACTCGCTAACAATTGAATACCCCTCTTACTGTGTAAAAAAGTAGACATCTAAAAATATAATTCACTGACAGTGACAGAATGTGGCTAGTACCAGAACAGAACATAGGCAACCTTCCAGGGGCAAACGCAGGATTTGTAGAGGGGGGTTTCCAGGCACTATGAAACCCCCTCGGTTTGCCTATGCCTTCGATTCTCCCGCTTGTTTTTCTCCAGCGTGCCTTGCAAGTCTCCAGCTGGAACTTGTAGTTCCTCAGGAGCTGTAGAGCCACCGGTTGCCCGAGCCGTAATAGGGCTGTGGAATCCCTTCCTTCCACCTTAAAGCTGCTAATCCACCTCATCCCCTGCCCCGACGTCTCATGTGTGAATTCAGTGTCAATGAATAGATTGTTTCCCGTGTCAGCTATCATATTTATGGGCACCTACACGTGAATCTAAGAGGGATCTATGGCTCCTGTATGTACAGAGCAGCCCGCTCTTTGATCGATGACATATTGAAAGCTGACAGGAGCTGTGATATACAGCTGCGGATGGCGTGTGACCTGCGGATGTGCATAGAAATGAGTTTGCCGGGATGATATAACTCAGCCCATGTTGGGCCAAAGATTTTCATCATCAAAATGAATTTTCTCAACGTTTTGTAGATAGAAAATAAAATGTGCCAACATTTCTTTTACAAGTTACTTATAAAGAAGGTAAAATACATCTGGATATGAATTACAATTCTACTTTGTATCAGTAGGATGCAGTAACATTTGTATTACTGGACATTTTGTATGACTATTACATCTATTATTTATATTTAAACTACATATGATATACGCTAGTACTGCTGGTCACTTATACTTGTTACATTATTTTTACACCCTAAGTACAATCAGTTTTATTTATAAACGTAGTTTCAAAGTGTAAAAATAAAGTATCCACATATTGCAATAGAAATGTTATTTCTGCATAGTTATCTAAAAAGATAATATAATATATGAGCGCTGCAGAGGAAGGAGTCTTATTGCACAAAAGTGGAAATATTAGAGAATGCAATAGTAGAAGTGGACTAAAATAAAAAAGACCTGTTGCAAAAAGGAATAAAACAAAGAACCAATATTTATAGAACTGTAACACAACAGCACCTTAAAAAATACAGAAGGAAAATATACAACATAAAGGCCTGATTCATGTGCATATGCCCCCGTGACGCGACTTTCGTTTAAAAAAAATCAGCCTGGAACAGGTACATATTCTAATCCAATATAAGGTCACATCAGAACGAACGTCCCAAAAAATTCTATTATAAAATAATAAGAATAACTCTAAACAGTATAATTATTAATAAAATTATGGATTGTTACAAACTAAAAATAGATAAAATGCATAAACCAATGTTTTAATGAGTACGGTATAATGCGTTTTTTTTGTGTTGGTCTAGCTCCCTAGCATAAGCATGTTAATGCCTATGGTTTAATGCGTTTTTATGTGTTGGTCTATCTCCCTAGCATAAACATGTTAATGCGTATGGTTTAATGCGTTTTTATGTGTTGGTCTATCTCCCTAGCATAAACATGTTAATGCGTATGGTTTAATGCGTTTTTATGTGTTGGTCTAGCTCCCTAGCATAAACATGTTAATGCCTATGGTTTAATGCGTTTTTATGTGTTGGTCTATCTCCCTAGCATAAACATGTTAATGCGTATGGTTTAATGCGTTTTTATGTGTTGGTCTATCTCCCTAGCATAAACATGTTAATGCGTATGGTATAATGTGTTTTTATGTGTTGGTCTAGCTCCCTAGCATAAACATGTTCTGTGCTAGCCAGTGGCACGCAAATATGTAGTTTTTAAACCAAAGACTATAGCGTGTTATTCATCACTACCAGTCGGCACTTACACCTGCCCTGTAGTGCGTGGAAATGAGCACTTATGAGAGACCCAGGACTTCAGTTTGCCCTATCTGCGTCGTCGGCATGCCCTTAGTGTACATTGCTTACATTAGTCCGCCCCCTCCCTCCCCTGTACCGCTCTTTAAGACGTAGGCAGTCGTATGTGTCATTTGCCGTCAGACATGAATTGCCTGTTATTGCGTTCATTGGCGTAAGGTCCGTTTTGGAGCATTGCCGGAGCTATTCCACTCCCGATACGGCGCGCAAACTGACATCAGAGCATGAGTCATGAGCATAGTTTATTATAGTTGACTAAAGTGACTATCATCACTTGAAATAAACTATAAAATACAAACAGACATTTAAATCACGTATTACACACGTATTACCAGTTATGCAGCTGAATATCTCAGACAGCAGCCGCAACAACAATACAGCCAGCTTCATATGCATGACGACATGTTTTTAAATCAGCGTCAGCATTCAGAAAAACTAGGGTAGCTCTGTGGGCATTTGCCCTGTAACCCAAATCCAATCCTGCCAAGGTCACACTACTATTTCCTAATACCTAATTTTGGGACAGGATTAGGGCAAACTGGAAAAGCTGTAGAAGACAGTGAGTCATGTAAAAATATTTGTTTTACAGGATGGGATATTCAAATGATCACAAAGGGGTAAATATCAGGGCAGAGATTGAGCCTTATCAGAACTCGAGAGGGTAGATTTATCAAACCTTCGAAAAAGGAAAAGTGGAGGTGTTGCCCGTAGCAACCAATCAGATTCTACCTCTCATTTATCTTATACATTCTAGAGAATGATAAATAGAATCTAGTTATTGTCTTAAATAAAAGCGATTTACATTATGCATGTTGAAAATGATCTATACCAGTGGTTCCCAAACTTTTGCAGTTCGCGGCACCCTTAGAGTCTCCAAAATTTTTCAAGGCACCCCTCCAAAATATTTACTGAGCAGTCCTGTTTTAGAAGTAGTTGGGTCAAAAAATTGTAATAAGTATTTAGGTCACAACAGAAATACTTATTTAGTTGTATGCAAAAATGCCCCTCTGCATCCAGATACTCTGCCCCCTCTGCATCCAGACACTCTGCCCCCTCTGCATCCAGGCACACTGCCCCCTCTGCATCCAGACACTCTGCCCCCTCTGCATCCAGTCACACTGCCCCCTCTGCATCCAGTCACACTGCCCCCTCTGCATCCAGACACACTGCCCCCTCTGCAACCAGGCACACTGCCCCCTCTGCATCCAGGCACACTGCCCCCTCTGCATCCAGGCACACTGCCCCCTCTGCAACCAGGCACACTGCCCCCTCTGCAACCAGACACACTGCCCCCTCTGCAAAAAGGCACACTGCCCCCTCTGCATCCAGACACACTGCCCCCTCTGCAAAAAGGCACACTGCCCCCTCTGCAAAAAGGCACACTGCCCCCTCTGCATCCGGGCACACTGCCCCCTCTGCAACCAGACACACTGTCCCCTCTGCATCCAGGCACACTGCCCTCTCTCACGTTGCCCCCTCTGCCCTCTGTCCCCTCCTCTGCCCTCTGTCACGCTGTCACCCTCCTCTGCCCTCTCTCACGCTGTCACCCTCCTCTGCCCTCTCTCACCCTCCTCTGCCTTCTCTCATGCTGTCACCCTCCTCTGCCCTCTCTCACGCTGTCACCCTCCTCTGCCCTCTCACGCTGTCACCCTCCTCTGCCCTCTCACGCTGTCACCCTCCTCTTCCCTCTCATGCTGTCACCCTCCTCTGCCATCTGCCCTCCTCCTCTGCTCTCTGTCCCCCTCCTATGCCATCTGCCCTCCTCCTCTGCCCTTTACCCTCCCCTCCTCCTCTGCCATCTGCCCTCCTCCTCTGCCATCTGCCCTCCTCCTCTGCTCTCTGTCCCCCTCCTCTGCCATCTGTCCCTCTCCTCTGTCCCCCTCCTCTGCCATCTGCCCTCCTCCTCTGCTCTCTGTCCCCCTCCCAGGGCCGGATTAACCCTAGGGCTAACTGGGCTATAGCCCAGGGGCCTCAGGCATCCAGGAGGCCCTTCAAAGTCCTCAGCAGCATTATTGATCGGTCTGGGGGTGGGGGCGCCCCATCCCGATCAATGCTGCTGAGCACTGTCAGTGCAGTCCTCCGTCCCCGGCGCCGCTCAGTAATCTGCTTACTGAGGAGATCTCGCGAGAGTTCGTGAACTCTCGCGAGATCTCCTCAATAAGGAGCTTACAGCGCGCCACTGAAGGAGGACTGCACTGACAGATAAGTGCTTGGGGGGGGCCTCACGGAGGGGCGGCGGGTGGCTCACATTGGGGGCCTCACGGGGGAATGGAGGCCCCCTTAGCCCAGGGGCCTCCATTCCCTTAATCCGGCCCTGCCCCCTCCTCTGCCATCTGCCCTCCTCCTCTGCTCTCTCTCCCCCTCTGCCCCGCACCAGGCGCCAGCTATAGAAATAAAGAAAGCAAACAGAAACTTACCAATCCGCGCGGCGATAGGACCCTGCAGCCTCCTCTCTCGTGCAGCTGTCACTGACGTCGATATTCAGTGACAGCTGCGGGAGAGAGGAGGCTGCAGGGTCCTAGCGCTGCGCGGATTGGTAAATTTCTGCTTGCTTTCTTTTTTCTAGGGCTGGCCCACGGCCCCCCAGTGACAGCGCCGCGGCACCCCTGGGAGCCGCAGCGCACACTTTGGGGACCGCCGATCTATACTAACTGCCAAAGTCCTCACTCTGCTCAAGTTATAGAATGAGGATGTTATTGTCTTTGTTCTTTACAGAACAACTTGAAAACATAAATGCGAAAATTAATATGTAGCTGCGGCTACAATGAGCCAAGATACTTCCTATATTAAAAGAACCACAGCTATAGTTTACTCGTACGTCTCTTGTAGCTAAAATGTTCTCAGGCTACTGTTCTATCAATTATATGAACAGCATGTTACACCCCAAGCTCTGGAATTATTAAATCACATATTATCAATCCGCACACATGTTCTTTTTTAGCTTTTGGGCTCCATCCCGGGAAACATATCTGCATCACAATGATATTAGCACGTCTGGCGATGGAGCAGCGTAGAACGCAGATAAAGGCAGAGAAATCCTGCAAGGGATTGGTGAAGTCTGCAGACACAATTCCAACCGCATAAAAAATATCGGGCGCCTCCGAAGCTTCTGGCAGTTTTAGTGCTGCATGTAATATTTTATTTTTTTCCTTGTTTACGGTATAGATCTGAAATGCCAGAGGGAGGAGTCGTGAATGTATCTGTAAATTAGGGGAACATAATGTTTCCTAACCTGGAGCTGGGAAACGGGAAAACTTGTTCTGACAAAGAGTACAAGAGAGTTTATCATCAACATTTTGTATAATTATAATAAATAGCAGCTTTAAGCATTCATGTGTTTTCCAGCAAGCGAAAGAGAAAATTATACCCAGAATAAACTCAACTACATAGCCGAATGGTGCCGTATTGTGCATATTGGTTTGGGGTTGCCCAAACCAATATCTTGCCTAGGGCTCCATGAGGTCTAAATCCGGCTCTGTTTGTGCCATGACCTTATCTGTGTGGAGTTTGTATATTCTCCCTGTGTTTGCGTGGGTTTCCTCCGGGTGCTCCGGTTTCTTCCCACACTCCAAAAAAAACATACTGGTAGGTTAATTGGCTGCTATCAAAATTGACCCTAGTCTGTGCGTCTGTCTCTGACTGTCTGTGTGTGTGTGTGTCTATATTAGGGAGTTTAGACTGTAAGCCCCAATGGGGCAGGGACTGATGTGAATGCGTTCTCTGTACAGCGCTGCGTAATTAGTGGCGCTATATAAATAAATGATGATGATGATGATTTGTTCCCAATTGTACAGCGCTACGGAATTTTATGGCGCTATATAAATAAATGTTGTTGATGATGATGATGATGATGATGGGGATGATAGAAATTAATTTTCTGCACAGGAGACATTAAGAACATTGTAATAAATGTATTTAATGGAAACAAAGGACAAAAAACGCTTTTTTTATTTCGTAATGGTTTGTCATTAATAACTATATTATAAACAGATGACAAAAATTGTTTGGTTTTTTTCCTGTGCGTTCTTTTGCGACTTTATATTTCACATATGTATTGGGCGCATCTTGTCTTTTCTAGTAGAGCACAGCGGACCAAGACCCGCATTCATCCACAAACGTATGTTCAGATCTGCCCCTTATTGAATACGGACGTTCCTTAGAAAGCACAAGTCGTTCATTTTATGTTTCTTGATAAATGAGGCCCAACAGCCTTTAAATCTGCGGAGCGTTGCTTTGTTCTATTGGAAAAAATATTAAAACTTGGACATGAAAACTTTATTGATTAATAACCAAGATTGGTCTGGAGTGTTTTTCAGGTACCACATGTAATCCGCTCATGTCTTATAAAACTTCTCTGAAACAATAAAATTAAATTCCTATCCGTTCAATTGTCCCACTGCGGGTTTTTATTAGAAATGCTCAGGCTCGGTTCCTCGAGAACCGGACACACCCAAACTTAGAGGTTCCGAGTCGGCTCGCGAGCCGGCTCGGTACCATCGCTCGCCCTCGGAATCGAAAACGAGGCAAAAACATCATCGTTACGTCGTCGGATCTCGCGAGTTTTGAATTCCTTTTTAAGATCCAACATAGCGAGGGGTGGGAAGGAGGGTAGACCCCCATTTATCTTTTCTGCCACTGCTGTGCTAATGTGTCCTAGATGTGGTAGGAACTGCCGTGTGTTTGTGTCATTGCTCTGTCGCTTACCATCCAGCCAGGTCGCTGCAGTATTTGTCCCAAAGTGTATGATAATAATATTGTGATCTGTGAGGTGGTCAAATTTGACTGCAAATGACTTGAAATTAGTGTTATTGAGGTTAATAATAATGTAGGAACAAAGAAAGAGCAATATTATGTGATTTTAGCATATTTTAGGATTTTTCAAAGAAATGCAAAACCAAAACACACGACGGCGGTTTTGTCAAAACCAAAACTAAAACACGAAGCTAATCCAGATCCAAAACCAAAACTAGTTCACGGGGTCAGTGAGCATCTCTAGTTTTTATAGCGCTGCTTGTATCAGGCAGGAGTAGGACAAAGGCACAAGTATGGACTAAAATATCCGACCTAGACATTTGAACTGTATCCTATCCGAAGATAGAGACAACAGAATAACTGCAAACTCTAGCCGATGTCAAGGTTGGGGGAAAACAGAGGATTGTTTCATCAAGGCTCCCAAAACTAACGTAATGTGTGTGTATATATATATATATATATATATATATATATTTATTATATATTTATATTTTAAAAAACTGCATGTAATTCGGGCATACACACGTCCGTATTCCACTACAAGCGGATCTTTGAAGATACGTTTCTTGTTGAATACAGGTTTTGGATCGCTTTGCATATATGGCACTTGCTGTATTGAGACAGACACAACACAGAGCAGGATATTTGAATACATATATGGAATATAACATCCCAGCAGAACACACAGAAAAAAAAAAGTATTCAACTATTGTCACCTGTTAATAATATAATCATTAAGAAAAATATTTTTTCTTCTTTTTTTCCCCCCACACCAAATACATTTATCGAGATGTTCTCAATGTGTACTCAGGGGCGCACGCAGGATTGTCAGGGGGGGGTTTCCCCCACCAAAAAAACCCAGAGAGAGAGAGCTGCTGCGCATGCGCCCGCGCATTTCGGCAGCGCTGTCCTATACAGCAGCCGTGGCGCTGTCAAAGAAGCGTCCATGGCGGTGCTGTATACAATACAGCACCGCCGCGGACGCTTCTTTGACAGCGCCGCGGCTGCTGTATAGGACAGTGCCGCTATGGTGGCCAGTTAGTTGGCGCAGGGGGGAGGGGGGTTTTTGGAGACTCAGAAACCCCCCCTGCGTGCGCCACTGGTACTGTGTATAAAATGACATTTTCTAATTGCAAACACATGTTGTGGCATGCATACACTTACTTGCATTCACTGGTGTAGAGTCCTTTTCTGGGTATGCACAGAGCAGTTTTACGCAACATTCAGCCCGTATTGACATCTATGTTCCTTAAGGAATCAGGCCCAGAGTGTTTAGCTGGCAGAAGTTAAGCTACACACTCCCAACATTCAGTGGTGTTTTCACAACTAATTCCTAGCTCAGGCTTGGAGTCAGGCATAATCCTGTGCCAAATACAATGAGAGAAGTACATGACATCATCTCGAATTGATGTCACACTCACCAGAAACACAACGCCGGGTCTTGTGTGCGGGAGGGGGGGGGGGGGCTGTGTACACTGGTGGCACGGGGCAGGTAACTTAGATATTGTTACAGCTGTACATTTAATGCTGGGTACACACTACAGTGTTTTCAGCAGATTATCAGGCCAATCACACGATAAACGACCGTTCGGCCCGATTTCACATTAGTGTGTACTCTGCAACGAGGAGCGGTTATCGTTCCAAAGCACATCGTATCGTTTCATATGATTTTTAAACCGGACTAAAAATCTCGTTCATCGATGGAACGATGTTGTACCAATTCCCAATTCGGCAGTGTGTACGCGCTCACGACTGTCTGTCCGACAATCTGCCGATGGTTCCTTAAACAGCGACGCCTCTCTGGGCATGTATATTTAAATTTATGATGTTGTCTCTATGTCTCCTACGTGGTACGTTGTCAAAACGTGAATCAAATGGAAATATAGATTTTTATAATGGCGAATTTATACTAAATCTACAATAAACCTTTGTTACATGCTCCATATGTCATCTATGTGTCCCTTTATGCAAGTGTATACAACATGAATTGTTAACACACGTGAAAATACATATTCTCAATATTGTCCATGCAGAACTTGTCCGATAGTCTCACAGGGCTCAGGTATGATCATACCCTGAGCCTGCGGTGAAATAGCTGTGCTGTATTTCAGATCAGCTGGTGTCCTTTCAGTGGCCAAAGTTCGTAGGGTAGCAGCCAGTCTCCACTCTGCACATATTGGTCTCCTTAGATGGGTGTCCTCCTTCTGGATGAGTGGGGTGACCAGTTAAAGCAGCTCCTGGCAAGTGGGATCATTCATCCGCAGGAAATACCGGAAGTTATCAGGATTCTTGTCCTGTATCTCCTGTAGCAGGGGCATCTGAGAAAAGTAGTCTGTCCTCAGCAACCAGTCCTTAGTCCAACAAGTCAGATTCTTTCTTCTTCTTTCCCTCTGGCTCTGTGTTTCTTGCCATAGCCAGAAGAAAAAAAACCACAAGCCTTTTGTTGATTTATTGTGGTCAGTACATTAAAATAAATCATAGTAATTGTGCAGTTTCCAACCCATTTAAGAAACGTACTGTATACACCAAGCTGGCCATATATCTGTACAGTGTACGGAGTCACGATATTTTGAGACGATGGTTATGACAGACAAAAACCGCAGCTCGGACGCTAAATCGTGTAAAAATCGTGTAAAACGTTAAAAGTGTGTGCGCATGAATCGTCATGCCGATTAGGACTTCAAATCGCTAACGATATCGCATCCAAGAAATGTTTTGTAGTGTGTACCAAGCCTTAGCCTTGTGTTTTTTATTTCTAATGTGTTTCTAGACATAAAAGGTAAAGTCTGTTTAAGTTATAAATTAGGCAGCATAAAATAAACTTTCAGAGAGTACTTTACTTCCAGAGATAATACTAATGAGCATTCTGAGGGTTTGTCGCTTTTCCCAGATAACAAAACCAAAGGCCAATTCTCTTATTTATTTTGTCTCTTATCTCCTCTTCTTAATTTGCGAAGCTCATGAGGCAATAAATTAAGGTCCTCAACCATCAACTTATAGACAAACTCTTGCGTTTCTCACTAAAGCATAAAATGTTCCCTAATGTGTATTTTTCAGATGCTAAGAAGCCACTACCACCTTGATATGAGCTGTATACATAACATATATCACTTACTTCAAAACGTAAATAATATATAAATATTATTCTACCTCACATAACAGCTAGCAGTGTAAATCTGGTAACATGATGGTCAGTTCTGCTACAGCGTCCAAGATAAGTCAGTTAGGCTCTACGGTGGAAAGGCTGGGTGGCAATGTATAAATGTTATTGTGGTTGCCAATTGGTACACACAGGCAGTTATTGGTCCTCTATTCATCAGATTTACTCACATGTCCTTGATATGAGCTATATACATAACATATATCACTTACTTTAAAATGTAAATAATATATAAATATTATTCTACCTCACGTAACAGTTAGCATTGTAAATCTGGTAACATGATGGTCAGTTCTGCTACAGCGTCCAAGATAAGTCAGTTAGGCTCTACGGTGGAAAGGCTGGATGGCAATGTATAACTGTTATTGTGGTTGCCAACTGGTACACACAGGCAGTTATTAGTCCTCTATTCACCAGATTTACTCACATGTCCAATAATGAGCCAAAAGATTTTCATGGTTATTTTGGCATGACATGTACAGCACAATGGAGCCAATTTGCTGACATTATCATAGATTTCACCAAACATGTCCAGCATTACATATCCGCTATGTCTCATCTAATATAGTTCACCTGGGAATAGAATTTAAAGTGGACAAAAGACTTTGGTTGATGCAGGCATAGTCTTTCCACAAAAGTTAACTTAAGGCCAAATAACTTCATTCCTCAACAAATGATACATTTGTTTCCCCCACCTCAACAATTTTACAGGAATTTACCAACGTTTCAATGATAAATTAATTTCAAAGAGAGTGGTCAGCACGATGGCTCAGTGGTTAGCATCTCTGCCTCACAGCGTTGCGGTTATGAGTTCGATTCCCGACCACAGATAAAGCATCTGTGTGATCTTTATATGTTCTCCACCCGTTTGCATGGGTTTGCTGCAGTTTCCTCCCACACACCAAAAACATACTAGCAGGCTAATTGCCTACTGACAAAATTAACCCTAGTCTGTGTGTGTTATGGAATTTAGATTGTAAGCTCCAGTGGGGTCTGTTGTGTATGACAAATATTTTCTCTACAGCGGAATTGGTGGGGCTTTATAAATAAAAGGGGATGATTATGAAGTGGGGCTATTGGGCAATGATATCCCCCTCTATTCTTTGTCAAATGCCACTAAATATTTGTAATATGATTTAAAGGAAACATACATGCAATAAACATAAGTATGATAAATGTGAATTCTGACCTATTATAGCCTACAAACTACAATAAATACATAGTTCATTTGGAAGAACTCTTTAGCGCCACCTTGTGATCATAAGCGGTACTGTAGTTTTTTCGGACAATGTTTCATGACAGGAGAAATTTATATTCTAAATCTATTATCACCATTTCCAGTATTGTAACTAAGTTTCTTCCCCAAATCCTAAGACTTTCCCTCCAAAATGCTATTACTAATCATTAATAAAAAATTTTTTTTTGATACCCCAGAGATGCACAGAGCTTGAATCGGACGAATGATATATAATATATAAGAATATATATACATATACACACACACACACAGGTGTGTATATATATATATATATATATATATATATATATATATATATATATAATGTAATATAAATATATAATATATATATATATATATATATATATATATATATATATATATATATATATATATATAATATATAGCTTTCACTGTTCCTAGCTGTCAACTTTAATTTAAGTCACCCAGTTCCATCCCAAACTATTTTTTGTGGGGTGTAATTAACTTTTAACATTATTAATTATTGAAAGGTTTTAAAGTAGAAGGTCAAAGCTTTTGTGATTTCTTGGGATTTTTGTAATTAATAGTTCTTAAATCTTTTGCATTATATATGGTTGACTTTCTTGAGTCAATCATTCTCTTTTATCGCTATTTTTTTGGGCTATTTTGACATAATCCATATATATTATGATGCTCAATTGTACTATGAAAATATCTGGTGAATAAATTAAAAAAGTATATTTTCCCTTTAACAAATGAAGCTATACACAATTAAATATGTTCCCTCTTAATATCATAAAATGTTCTTAAAAATACAGCTATCCCCCAGGACAATGAGTACTGCATAGGTAAGAGTTTTCAACCTTGCCGAATAATTTAAGTTCATTATCATGCACCATTAAAAAGTAATTTCCTATGGTCTAATATTTAATATAAATGGAATATTTAAAAAAAATAAGTTGCTTAAGTAGTTTGAATAGCTATTATTATGTACCTAGACTTTTCCAATTAAAAAAGTAACAGGAGTTAAATGTTTAAAATTGTTTATAATAAGAAGGGAAGAGGGGCAGAATTTTTGGGTGAGATGCAATTGCTTTATCTACTAAAGAAAAGTGATCAATACCATTTCCATTGTGATACAGGCAAACACTTGAGAATTCATAGTAAGCTGGGTCTAAGGATGCTTAATGTTAATGTTAGTGTTAATGAATAATTTTGTATACAGGAAAAACATCACAGGATTTTAGAACTTGCTAAAATCCTCCTTCACTCATTCGTCATTCCAGAACAGTCTACAGTGAAACATTGTGCTACAGATATAGGTATGTCAATGTTACTAGCTACTCTGCCAATAGCACCCACATTAGTTAATAAACTGATTTTCACATCTGTCACCTAAGCAGAGAACCAAGGACTGTAACAGCCCTTTGTCTTCAGGATGATTCCTACGGTACTTAGTGACGGCCAGTTCTTTTTACACAAAGCCCCTGAAACTCCTGAAAGAGGGTGGCAGAAGAGAGGTAGCGGATGAGACTTGGGTCTGGTTACCCCAAACCAGATCAGCACAACTTGAAAAATGCCAATCATATATTTATTTCTAAGTAGCTTGGCATAGCAGTATCATCGTCAACAGCATTTATGAAAGTACATAAAAAATGTCAGTAACAATGCTGTAAAATCCCATGGTTCTGCATGGAATTGCCTAGAGCACATC
This sequence comes from Mixophyes fleayi, assembly GCF_038048845.1. Taxonomy (NCBI): domain Eukaryota; kingdom Metazoa; phylum Chordata; class Amphibia; order Anura; family Limnodynastidae; genus Mixophyes; species Mixophyes fleayi. Next base: position 19,404,331 of record NC_134403.1, read on the forward strand.
ATGGTACGCATCTCTTCTAAGCCGTGCAGGGAGGCACCCATTGGACGCACTTCCAAGTCTGCCCCTCTAGGCAGCTGTGGATGCCAGACAGATCTGAAGAGGAGGTACAGATATCGTCATTGGCAGGAGAGAGGCACTTCAAAACAGCCAAAGGTCAGGGTTACGGACAGACAGGAATGGTGATTGACAAGGTAGGTTGATCATCGAGTGACCGGTACACAACTGTACAGCAGGGAAGGTCAAAAACAGAACAAGACCAGTAGCTGGTAGGATGTAGAATAATCTACATATGCTAAGACCAAAATACCTGTTGGTCATGTCAAGTGTGCAGTGAGTTGTCCTTTTAAACAAGGTTCCTGCCATAGGTTGGGGGCATCATTCACAAAGCACAACCTGACACGCACTGCAAAACACCTGGACTTTTCACCAGTGCACCTTGATGGTCTCCCCAGCGTACTCCAAGGAGCAAGCCTACTCTGCTCTCTCATGTGACACTGCCGCAGACCAGAAGTTCCCCTCAACCTACGGACAGGCAGCATTACCCTCTCCTGTGTCTGCCCCTCCTCTCTAGATTGTTAGCTCTCATGTACAAGGCCCTCTTCCCTATGTTTTTCTACCGTCCCCCTTTACTGTACTCCCTTCACTCTAGCCGGTCACTTTATCTCCTCCTTTAGCGTCTCGGGCCCTGTTGTTGGGTCAATGTTTTCTTACTTCATGCTAGGATGCTCCCGCTTATCACCTTCTCCATTTGTATTATGTAATTTTGTAATTTGAATCCATATTTAAACTCCAGTTAGCCAATCGGAGAATATGGGGAGGGGTCAGCATTTTTTTTTTTTAAATTTAGTTAAAAATACCTGAAGAATAACTTACATAACACACTTTTTATGAACCATCTAAACATTATCACATAAAATCATCTTTAAAAAAAAGCTCATTTTCAAATTTCCATTTTTTTTTTTACGAAACCAGAAGTGACGTTTCTCGCTCTCTTTTTGTAGATCTTGAATTTACAATAAACGACAAAAAATTATTTAACAAGAATATATATAAAAAACAACAACTATGTTTTGTCTTTTATATTTTCTTTTATGCAGGATGGGATTATGAACTAATGAATGAAGATTTCAACAAGTGTTAAAGTACTCACCATTCACATTTAGGTCTGCAAGAGGTACATCTAGGGGTAAGATTAGTACTGAAATATTTCAATTTTATTTGGGTTTTCACATTTGGTCTTTAGATGTTGTGTATCATCTAGTTTAGAAACTGTTTAGGCTGCTTTTACATATTGGAGCACAAATAATAATTCACAACTATGTTGTTTTGATATTTGCAGGTGTAGAAGAACAATCTACGATCATGGAGAGCCTTTGAGATCAAAGTGATCAGGATCTGTGTTGTGAGGCAACCGGCTTGCAATCACACACGTGTGAGTAACATGCCCGTGCAGGAAACATGTCCGTGCAGGACATCTGCAGTCCCCCTGTGCCCAACCTAGTGTAGCCAGGACAGGAGCAATAGTGCCGTACCTCAGCTACACACCATGAACTCACCCAGTCCAGGAAATCTCAGATTTTCCTTTGTGCTTCTCTTTGCAGGTGAGACGTCCTTACACCTATGATTCCGGTGACCGGTTGGTAGTTCTCCACAGATCGGCAGGTTGAGTGAGGTAGGACCTTTATACAACAGGTTCACCGCATCCCACAGATACTCTAACTACGTCCCACAGCCCCTAGCCACACAAACCAAGAGAGATTATGGCCTTCAACCTGCACCACCACTAATATTATCACTAGTGGTTTATAAGCACTAGGTAGCTCATACTCCTCATAACATTCACACCACCTATCCCCTTGGACATTGGCTGCTCTGTGATTCAGGGGGGCAGTGTAATGCAGATGATGGGGCAGTGGTGTGATGCACAGAGGAGCAATGGTGTGATGCACAAGGGGGGAAGTGGTATGATGCGCAGGGGTGGCAGAGTTGTGTGCAATGAGGGGAGCAGTAGTGTGATGCACAGGGGGGACAGTGGTGTGATGCACAGGGGGGACAGTGGTGTGATGCACAGGGGGGAGCAGTGGTGTGATGCACAGAGGGGGGGGGCAGTGGTGTGATACACAGGGGGGGGCAGTGCTGTGATACACAGGGGGGGGCAGTGCTGTGATACACAAGAGGGGGCAGTGGTGTGATACACAGGAGGGGGCAGTGGTGTGATGCACAGAAGGTGGCAGTGGTGTAATGCACAGGGGGGGGCAGTGGTGTGATGCATGGGGGGGCAGTGGTGTGATGCACAGGGGGCAGCAGTGGTCTGATGCATAGAGGGGGGACAGTGGTGTGATGCATAGAGGGGGGACAGTGGCATGATAAACAGGGGGGGCAGTGGTGTGATGCACAGGGGGGGAGATTTGTGATGCACAAGGAGGGGCAGATTTGTGATGCACAGGGGGGGCAGATTTGTGATGTTCTGGGGGGGCAGAGTTGTGATGCAGAGGGGGGCAGAGTTGTGATGCACAGAAGGGGGCAGTGGAGTGATGCACAGAGGGGGGGGCAGTGCTGTGATGCACAAGGGGGAGCAGTGGTGTGATGAAGGGACATGTTAGGGATGTCTATTTGGATTACTTGTCATTTCCATTTGGACCAATAAAGGAAGGAAGATGTCCATTGCTTTTAACAAGAGCATAATACATAGACTTATTGTGATTTTTGTTCCGAAATCTATCACCTGGACACCTCCCATCTAGAAATCCTGTGTTTGCTCCTGGGCAGCAGTGGAGACTGGATTGTGTTCTGCATCAATCATCGCTGCATCTGGACCGCTGGAGGAGGTAAGGTTTATCTTTTTATTTATTTATTTATTTTTTACACAAGTCAAGTGTGTGAGGGTCTGGGAAGTGGGTATTTGGTGTGTGAAATTCTCTAGGAAATTTTGCCTAGGGCACCAAGAAACCTTGCACCAGCCAAGAGGGGCATAGCTGCATAGTTAAATAAGGGGGACAGCAGAGTGTGATTAATACCACTTTCATACTGCCGCCCCGGCAATATCCCGGGTTGTTAACCCGGGATATTGCCGGGGCACAGGGCAGTAAAGATAACAAGGATCCCGGGTCGGGCGGGTTCCTACTGCACCTGCCCGACCCGGGTTTTAGAAAAAAAAAAAGTGAAAAAAAAGATTTTAATTACTAAAAAATACAAAACAAATGTGTACTTAACTTATTTTCAGCCAGCGGTGTCTCCGGGGCGTTGCCGGCTGTCAGGGGGACCTCTGGGTACTAAAATGACGTCATTTCTAGTCCATTAGAAATGACGTCATTTTAGTACCCAGAGGTCCCCCTGACAGCCGGCAACGCACCAGAAACACCGCTGGCTGAAAATAAGTTAAGTACACATTTCTTATGTATTTTTTAGTAATTAAAATCTTTTTTTTTACTTCACAATTTTTTTTTTTACAGTATGAATGGTGAGACCCGGGAATTACACGGGTTGCACCATTCATACTGCAGGCGAGCGGGGTCCAACACGGGAATTACCCCTCGCAAAATCCCGGGTCTAAGTCCCGGGATTTTGTGGTTGGACTATTCATACTGCACCAAGACCTGGGTTTTTCAGCGTGCCTCTGCAAAAACCCGGGTTTTTGGTGCAGTATGAATGGGGTATAAGGGGGTCAGTGTGTGCTGCAATGGGGGTCAGACTGTGCTGCAAGGGGCAGAGTGTGTTGAGGGGCAGTGTGTGCTGCAAGGGGGATGGTGTGCTGCAGTGGGGGGCAGCGTGTGCTGCAGTGGGGGGCAGTGTGCTCTGCAGTGGGGGGTTAAGGTAGATGATGAATTGGCTGCGAGGCAAGAGATGAATTAACTTGAGAAACGGGTGATGAAATTGTCAGGGGCATCATAAATTGGCCACTAGGGTGTGATGAAATGGCTGTTGAAGGAGCATGATCTCTGTATTGTTTGGCGTTCATGAGGATAAAGCTAAGCGATAACAAAGCTACAAGAACAGTAAGAAAGAACAGAAAGAACAGGTAAGAAAATCTGTCTAAATTTGTTTGCTGGAATATAATCATAAATTTCCCTTTATTAATTTGAGGGAGAGGGGGTGCTATGGCTATATTAGCCTAGGATGGCCATAAGCCTTATCCAGGCCCTATATTGTGTGCCTAATCTTTGAATCTTTGTAGTGTGGGTGCATGACACCTTCGTCTCCCAGCATTCTCATTTATTTATATAACGACAGCAAATTAGATAGAATTGAATAGATGGAAAAATAGAAAAGAATAGTTTTTTTTGGGGTGTGCTGCTGCGTGCTGACCTCTCACAAACATCCTTCTTTAAATATACATTTCACTGAATGACCCTTCTAAAATAGACAATTATTGAAAAATAAGATTAGAATATATAGCTTTTTTGGGGATGTGCAATTGCTGTTGAATCTCACACGCAAACACCCAGTTATTTTCAAAATGTATTTCCCTTGTCACTGCCCCGCACAAGATTACTGTCACTAGAAAAACATTCAAGTTTACAAGAAAGAAATCTGTTTGTTTTTTGGATTCTGCTGCTAATAGTCTGACAGCAAAAGCACTGTTTGTCTCAAAGAATATATTAGTTCAGAATGATATCTATGTAACTCAGTCTGTATATACTGACTATGACTATTAGATATATGCAATGTGAGGCATTAACAACAACCAGTAGCCACTGTGTAAAGTCTATTTAAGATTGATATTAATAGCAATTGAGCAGTAAACTATTGTAGCTGACTGTTCTCTACAGAACTGCTTTACAATAATGATAGGACTCTACTGCTTTCCTATGTCCCTGGTTCACGCTGAGCACTATTATATATATATTATGCCTTGTATTGAACTCAAATGCAAACCTGAGACTTCATGTTGTGCGATGAGATATTTACATATGCCTCAAGAGGAGGGGGGAGATTTAGGAGAGCATTCCAGGTTCAGTCGGTGGCTGCAGGGCATTTGCGCAGTCGCACAGATACGTGACGCAGGAGCAGCCTCCGTGTACCCTGAGAACCCGATAACCCGTATTTTGGTAGGGAAATGGAAAAATCCAGTCACAGCCCCCAATAATAATGCAGCCTTTGGAGACTGGCATTTCTGTGCAGCTATTGAAGGTGTATTACGGTCAGAACGAGGAGAGGCAGCAGAAGCCGGAGACACGAAACGTGAACCAGTCACTGTAGAAATCTTAAGTGACCATAACTGTCCTTCACCATGTATCCTAACTAAGCATCCTTCCTCTGCTGGTTTTAGAGAAGGCTCTTTCTATCATTTACACGGGCATATATGAAACTAAGTTATTAATCTAGGAGTATAATTAGAATTTAGCCCTTTTTTTCGGCTGGTGTTTATTGGATCTATAGTGATTCAAATAAGCAGTTTAATTTTTGCATAGTGATTTAGAACAACTATACTTGCTGCTGCCGTGTGTTCAATAGTCTTTGAATCCCTATGTTTATTTTGTTAATTGGTTGTGTTGTTTTGTTATTATTGGTTCAGTGTTAACAGTTAAGTGGTATAGCAGATGGACCCCAAATGTGAACCATAGTTCAGCCATGTTTGTTATATTGATTGAAGAGTGTAATGTTATTATAAATGTATCAAATTAAATATGCTTCACTCAGTATTATTACATAAATTGTTTACAGGAAGAAAAACAGGAACTATCCCAGATGTCCCAAGGACCAGGTTACTTGTGAAGTTAAGACTGACCGCAGAACAGAGATGGTCCAGGAATATGTTGTTAAGCTGGGAAACACAAGTTATATGTGTAAGGTGTATAATGGCTAAGTGTCAGTCCGCTCATGTTGTAACCCTGTTGATGTTTGCAGTTCTACACAGCAACGTATAGTGTATAAAGTGTATAAAACCTTAGCTGATAATCAGAAACATCTTGATATACATTTGAGAAACGTCAGAAACTTCCGAGCTGCATGTAATGAAGATCTAAGCTGTAATTCTCACTTCTTGTATGACTTTGTTGTGTGAATCTTGGGATAAAGGTGTGAAAAGACCACTGACTGCACCTATGGGAGGCGGATCCAGGTATCCAGCTGTCAAACATCTTGTTCTTTAACGTATGATGAAGCATTCTACACATAAGGAATTTCATATTATTTAACAATACACTGAGCTGTTCTTTATGGTTTTACTAGAAAAGTCCCAATATTTACGTATTTATATATGTATTTTTCTTACATATGTCATACACATTGTTTTATGTAAATATATATTACTGTTATTAATTAGCCAATGTCTGTAGGAGTGGGATTACCCATAGTGTGACCAATGTAAATTCACTGTGACCAAGAGGCTGAGAAATCACCTATCAACATTACATTATATTACACTACCGCTATGGGATCTATTATCCAAAATACATGGGACTATGCTTCATGAAGAAGGGTTTTTCTATATTTTGAAGCACTTTGCCTTAAATACACTAAATTATAAATAGAAATAGTCTTTCCAGTTACTACCCCCGGCATTCCTCTCCCCCTGACAGTAGTGAAGCAGAGCTCCTCACAGTAACTGAAGGAGACACTTTCTGATCATGTCTGTGTGCATGACATTATCACCAAATAGCAGCAATTATTTACAGTCCTCCTTTCTGATTTTCTTTATTATCTGGTTAATGGTTTTCCAGGTAAAATAACCTTTAACTCTATCTGTATTCATAGTGATTATCTAGTAGTCATGTGACCCTTCCTTCCATTCTTATTACCATCTGGTAATTTTGCAGAATAAACTACTTTCCCAGAATTCCTAACATGAGATAACACCACAGAGTATTGCGGCATGGGGACGGCTCATGTCCTGCTGAACCACTGATTGGTTATAAACAAACCTCCTCTGTATATCAGCTGGCAGTCTGTATCCGTGGTACTCAGGGCCTCCAATAGGGCTCTAGGGCCCCTGTGCGTGTGCTTCTTATGGGCACCCCCTAGTCTTGGCTTATGGGGGATGACCATGCAGACCAGCAGGAAGCTATTTGTTCTCCCAGTCACTATATCCAAAATAAGGATCTGATTGGACCGGAGGTGTGGCCGGAACCCTATCCGTCCTCTCACAGTCATCACCTCCCCATTCTCCCCGAACTCCATTGATAACCAACCAGTTACCTAGTTATACCTAATATGATCATTGTGTTTGAGTGTGTGCAGCTTAATATAAACAAGAATCACACAGTTTATTTTGAAATATTTTTTTTTATTTAACAATATGCAGAAATGCAATTGAAATATTGCTGATGTTTTATTTCAAATTAAAACATAAATTTGTTATTCTGCATAATAAAATAGGAACATATGTTTGAACAGTGTCCTATGTCTTTTACACACTTGTTCTATAAGAGAACCATGATAGCGGATACCCCTGGACTCACGAAGAGTCATCCTTCAGCACTCAGGAGAGGAAAAACCCCCCTGTGGAGGAAACCTCTGGGGAACCATGGCTGTGAGGACTGCCCTTCCCTCTGGGCATTAAGGGGCTGCAGAGATAACTTGTAAGGTTGAAATGTTTGTTGATCCATACAGGTGAAATTCACCAGTATTTCTGGTAATAATGTCCATTGTTCTGGTCCTGTTTCAGCTCTCGGTGATCTGGCTTCAGAGTTACTCTTCTTAAAGATCCAGAGGAAGGCAAAAAAAACCCCCCCAGAGACATTTCATTTTTCTCAAAGGGGGAAAAATAATTCCTTCCTGACTCCATGTATGGAAATCGATTTTCATCCTGGATCATATATAGCTCTGTAGAGAAATAAAGGGGAGGGTGCCCTGCTCCTAGGAGCTTACAATCTAAAGAGATGAATCCTGCCCAATAGGGCTTACAATTTGATTCATCTATACAGAGCAGGGGAGGGAGCCCTGCTCAAAGGAGCTTACAATCTAATGAGATGAATCCTGCCCAATAGGGCTTACAATTTGATTCATCTATACAGAACAGGGGAGGGAGCCCTGCTCCTAGGAGCTTACAATCTAATGAGATGAATCCTGCCAACTAGGGCTTACTTTTTGATTCATCTATACAGAACAGGGAAGGGAGCCCTGCTCCTAGGAGCTTACAATCTAATGAGATGAATCCTGCCAACTAGGGCTTACTTTTTGATTCATCTATACAGAACAGGGAAGGGAGCCCTGCTCCTAGGAGCTTACAATCTAATGAGATGAATCCTGCCCAATAGGGCTTACAATTTGATTCATCTATAGAGAACAGGGGAGGGAGCCCTGCTCCTAGGAGCTCACAATCTAATGAGATGAATCCTGCCCACTAGGGCTTACAATTTGATTCATTTACACAGAACAGGGGAGGGAGCCCTGCTCAATGGAGCTTACAATCTAATGAGATGAATCCTGCCCACTAGGGCTTACAATTTGATTCATCTACACAGAACAGGGGAGGGAGCCCTGCTCCTAGGAGCTTACAATCTAATGAAATGAATCTTGCCCACTAGGGCTTACAATCTGATTCATCTATACAAAACAGGGAAGGGAGCCTATACAGATATAATTACATGCTTCTCACTTACCTTAGCGAGAACTGGATACAATGTGATTGGATCTTGCCTATAGGGCTCACACAATCCTGCATAGAAGAGAGCAGGGGATCCCACGCAGTAACTGTTAAAAGAACAAGTTACTTGAGCAACCCTGATCTTCATTCTCTTCACTGGTATCAGTGATCCTCGGCGTCACCCTCCCAACTGACATCCTGATTGACTGACTGCAGCAGGTTCTGGTCCTTTATATACAGTCTCATGAACATTCCATCATAATGGTCTCCATGGAAACTATGTCACCTGCTCTGATGTCATAATAGGCTCTGACCTCATGTTACTGATAAGTGATGAAAGTATAACCAGAGGTGGTGGAGGGTGTAAGCCTAAAATATAAATACAGAAATCACATCATGTCATGTCTACATCAGGTCTATGAGTGGGTGAAAGGTTTGTGGCCCCCGTGGCCCTTTCTTACTGTGTTACCCCTTCCCCCAGATTGGTCTCAGAGATCCATGGCTCAAACCTCCACCACATTCCATGTGTATAATACTATAAATCATCTATTCTGCCGCTAGTAACAATGTACCTGTTCCTCCATCCTTTCAGAATTACAGTCTCCATCCTATTAGAGAATACAAATTAAACAAAAGAGTCATTTCTGTTATTTATAATGAATAATCTTGTTCTATATAATCAGATTAATAATTTATTAATTAAAAAATAAATGCAAATGAGAATAAAATAAATATAAATAGCGGGTGGGGGGGCTAGGGGGCGTTAAAAAACATTGTTGGTCAGTGGACAGCAGAGCAGTTGGCTGCCTGTTGCTGTACGGGGTCCCAAAATACTATGCGGCAGACAGGAAGTCTGACATCACTTCCTGTCTGCCTGATCTAAGAAGTGATGATGGCCAATTGAAATTATAGTAAGTGAGCTGGGGGGGGGGGGCAGGCTATACTAAACTATGGGGGAGGGTCTGCCTGTTCTGAACTATGGTGGGGGGCTGCCTATACTAAAAATGGGGGTCTGCTTGTACTAAACTATGGATGGTGCTGCCTGTTCTAAAATATAGTGGGGGGCTGCCTATACTAAACTATGAGGGGGCTGCCTATACTAAACTATGTGGGGGCTGCCTATACTAAACTATGTGGGGGCTGCCTATACTAAACTATGAGGGGGCTGCCTATACTAAACTATGAGGGGGCTACCTATACTAAACTATGAGGGGGCTGCCTATACTAAACTATGAGGGGGCTGCCTATACTAAACTATGAGGGGGCTGCCTATACTAAACTATGGGGGACTGCCTATACTAAACTATGGGGGGCTGCCTATACTAAACTATGAGGGGGCTGCCTATACTAAACTATGGGGGACTGCCTATACTAAACTATGAGGGGGCTGCCTATACTAAACTATGAGGGGGCTGCCTATACTAAACTATGGGGGACTGCCTATACTAAACTATGAGGGGGCTGCCTATACTAAACTATGGGGGACTGCCTATACTAAACTATGGGGGACTGCCTATACTAAACTTTGGGGGACTGCCTATACTAAACTATGGGGGACTGCCTATACTAAACTATGGGGGACTGCCTATACTAAACTATGAGGGGGCTGCCTATACTAAACTATGAGGGGGCTGCCTATACTAAACTATGGGGGACTGCCTATACTAAACTATGAGGGGGCTGCCTATACTAAACTATGGGGGACTGCCTATACTAAACTTTGGGGGACTGCCTATACTAAACTATGGGGGACTGCCTATACTAAACTATGGGGGACTGCCTATACTAAACGTTGGGGGACTGCCTATACTAAACTTTGGGGGACTGCCTATACTAAACTATGGGGGCTGCCTGTTCTAAACTATGGGGGGCTGCCTATACTAAACTATGGGGGACTGCCTATACTAAACTATGAGGGTGCTGCCTATACTAAACTATGGGGGGCTGCCTATACTAAACTATGAGGGGGCTGCCTATACTGAACTATGGGGGACTGCCTATACTAAACTATGAGGGTGCTGCCTATACTAAACTATGAGGGGGCTGCCTATACTAAACTATGAGGGGGCTGCCTATACTAAACTATGAGGGGGCTGCCTATACTAAACTATGAGGGGGCTGCCTATACTAAACTATGAGGGCTGCCTTTTCTAAACTATGAGGGCTGCCTGTTCTAAACTATGGGGGCTGCCTATACTAAACTATGGGGAAGCTGCCTTTTCTAAACTATGGGGGCTGCCTATTCTAAATGATGGGGGGGCTGCTGTTCTAAATGATGGGGGGGGGCTGCCTATACTAAACTATGTAGGCTGCCTATTCTAAACTATGGGGGGGCTGCCTGTGGGTGCTATTTTATTTGTGGGATGATGGTGGGGCAATTTAATTTATTGGTGGGGCAATTTAATTTAATGGTTGGGCCTTATTAAATTAAAATGAGGTGACAGGACCTTTAATTTAATGCTGAGGTGGTTTGGGGCTATTAATGAAATGTGGGGCTGAGTTTAGGGACCTTTTATGTAATACCGGGGTTGGTTATATTAAATGGTTATATCAAACATAAATGCAATTAATTTATTGCTGGGGCTGTTTGGAGGGAGGAAAATAGGTTTATTTATTAAATGGGAATACTATTACTTTTATATCAGGGCTGGTTGGAGGGAAATTGGTTTATTTATTAAATGAGTATGTTATTAATTTAATGTTCGGGCTAGTTGGAGGCAAATAGATCTATTTATCAAATGTGAGTACTATTATTTTAAAGTTGGGACTGGAGGGAGGCCTAATTATTAAATGTGGGTGCTATTAATTTAATGCCGGGGCTGGTTGGAGTTTTCTATATTTCATTCACCAATTTTTTTTTCCCAAATAGGGCCTCCAACATTCCAGGATCCAGACAAGCAGCAACGGATCTAAAGAAACCAGCAACCACAAGTGGTGAAAGTGCCAAGAACAGGTAGGAGAGAGCAGGACAGTCTGCCAACTGTCCTGAATCTGGTAGGACAGTCCAGAATGTGGGTGACTGTCTTGCTTAGTCAGGATTTGGTCTGACTGCAAGGACAGTTGGGAGGTATGTCCCACCTCACACTGTACTGCTCATGAAGACAGAGCTGTGTGTACCTAACAGTAGTGCACACAGTTTTGCCTGTGTATTTGTCTAAAATGTATCTAAAATTATAACCCTCCTGTCTTAAGTGCCCCGGCCCCCCAGAGCCTTACTCAGCTCTGGTGATACTTTAGTGGTTCTTGCATTGATTCCATTGTCTGCCTTCTACCTTGCACTGGTCCCATTCTCAGATCACTTTGTAGAGCTTATGGCCAGCCCCCATTGCACTGACAATAGTATTAATCCTTCCTCCTTTGTACTTAGTATATCACCAGAAAACCCTTGGAATAGCTCTCCCCATCACTTATGCCATTGTCTGCCAACCCTCCCTGCACTGTTATTAATTCAAACCACCACCAATCACTGGGCACATTTAGGGCTCATACACAATTGTTATAAAAGAAGTGTTTTTCTTGCAGATGTTTGCGGTGATCGCACTGGATAGACATTTATTATAAATAGTATTTTTAATGCCTGTTTGAATCACACAAAACACATATTCATATATTATGTGTAGAGAAATCTGACTGGTAGTTTGCATCTCAGGGCGTCAGGGATAGATGCACCAGTGGGTAAGGTGCTCATATGCTGCTCTGGCAGACTGATCAGATACAATTGTGCCAACATGTTTCGTAACAGGTAAACAAAATCAGATATGTTTCTATGAAGAGAATTTTGGAAGGATGTGTTAGTGGCAACTAAACAAGTTTGAGCCCAGAGACATAAACCAGTCGCAGATAATGTAAAATGATTCATGTATTTTTATAGCACAGGACTGGCTGCTTTTTCCCTGCATGAAGATGACCCACTGTGTATTAAGTCATCACATCCAGGTTTTCCTAAATGTTACAACAACTAACATCCAGTGGTTCCAAATCCCGCCTACTTTTGTGTTGGCCACACCTCCAGTTGACTTGGTCCCACCCACATGAGGCCACTTTAAGAATTTTTTCCAGGGCCACTTTAAGTTCCCAATACACCCCTTCTTGGGGACCACCTCTGCTGCAAATATCGGGCAGTCCCTGTTGGACGAAACTTACCCCAGGGGAATGATTTTTCCTCCCTCCCTCTCACATAAATATTTACAAGCCCCCTGGTTTGATTCAGAAGGGCAGCATTATGGCACAGAGCATATAAGTAAACCAAGGTAATGAAAGCCATGTTCTTGGCCACCGATGAGTAGTCTGGTCAGGGCCTGATCAACCAATAGGCTGATCAGGCTGCAGCCTGAGGCACTGGGACCCGGGGGGCGCTGAGACCTGGGGGGCGCTGGGACCTGGGGGGGGCGCTGGGACCTGGGGTGCACTGGGACCTGGGGGGGTGGGCGCAGCACTGGCAGCATGTAAGATTTTTTTTTACATTTTTTTTACTATTGATTACTTGCATCCGGAGCCGCCCCCCCCCCCCACTACGCTGTCGCTCCCTCCCCTCCAGTAGTGTAATACACAGGAGGGGGGCAGTGGTGTGATGTAAAGGGGGGAGCAGTGGTGTGATGCACAGGGGGGGGGGGGCAGTGTGCTCTGCAGTGGGGGGCAGTGTGCTCTGCAGTAGGGGCAGTGTGCTCTGCAGTTGGGGGCAGTGTGCAGTGGGAGCAGTGTGTGCTGCAGTGGGGGGCAGTGTGCTCTGCAGTGGGGGCAGTGTGCTCTGCAGTGGGGGCAGTGTGTGCTCTGCAGTAGGGGGCAGTATGATCAAGAGGGACTGAGTGTGCTGCAAGGGAAATATTGTGATGAGGGAAAGAGTGTGATGGAGGGGGGCAGAGTGTGATAAAGGGCACAGTGTATTGTGGGGGCCGTTTGATAAGGGGCACAATGATTTAGTCTTGGGCAGCTAGAACCATTAATAAGGCTCTGCCAACAAGAGCTAATAAAACAAACATAAGAGTTATAAAGTAAAAGAGCTATAAGAACACAAGATCAAACATTTGAAACAAGAACATAAAGAAATAACTTGAACATCACAGCTTCTATAATTTGGGGGATATAAAACACCACCCACATTCTGTGACACATCTCCTATCTGGAAAAACACTCCAAGAATTATCTACCGAGATACCCAAGAAGGGGAACCGATTGACTCAGGAGGAACACCAACAAGCCGATCCGGGACCACCCCACCAATCTGCGAACAGTTACAAACGAGAGGAGCGTCTTCCGACAACTTCTACTCTCCAAAGGAACAACAAGTAAGTGGTGAACGGATAATACACCACAAATGTTCCTCTAGATCACACCAGGTTGTTCCCTGACACCCCATTCGCTTCCCGCAAAGGCCAATCCCAATCTCAGCATGAGCATGTCATCTCTTTGTGTGTCCATTATTTTACTCATTGCTTCCCTTATTTGGTCCAGCTCTCTTTCTATCCAAATGTTCCCTTATAATAATTTATGAAGGAACATTTGGATAGGCAGAGAGCTAGAGAAGTTTTTAGGAGCAGATGATTTTCCAAATGTTAATGGCTGAGCGTTGCTTTATGGTGGTGCAGTGGAGTTAGGGCGCTTTTCTGCAAGAAGAAAAAAGTGTCACAACAACGTGGGAAGTCTCCACTGCCAGCCAGTATAGCTGGGGAGACGAGCATCACTGGGCTGCTGCGGCGATATTTTCTAAGAAAGTCGCAGTGATACAAGACTCTCTATCAATGCATAACAGCCCTATAAATGCTAATTGTAGTGCTATGTTCAATGCACATTGTATTCAAAGTATAAGGTTATATGTTATGTGATAGTAACAACCGGCAGATTACAGACACAGATTACAGTTCTTGCTTCGGAAAAACGGTGCTTTTTATTGTTCGTGTCACAAAATAGCAGAGCAGTCATTTGTTAGGATCTTTAGCTAGACACAATTCACGATGCCTAGTCACTGGTCAGCTAGCTGGCATCGGTCACTCCGAACACAAGAACAGACAGTATTTTATCCTCCACCCAAGCACTATAAACCAATCACAGGAGACAACAAACCAATTACACCCACGTGAAGCACTTGTGAGTTTATGTGCTGCATGAGAAACCCAGAGGGAATTTAACCCTCTCTGCGGCCTGTTCCTGCAGGCTCCTTGGGTTTTTACCTATCCCTCTGTAAGAGCGGGGTAGAAAATAAGCCTCTTTGTCACAGTTACTACTGTTATATGCACATTATTGAGCATTGGTGATATGTCTGTGCGCTGATATCTATATTACTATTTCTGAAATGTAATAAGGGAAACACTTACGTGCTCTCCAGGGTCTTCATCTCCCAATGTGTTCCCTGGCCTGTAAGAGGGACCTACCTCGTCTCGGCCTGTCCACTGGATGTAAATCACTGACCTTACCCGCAAACCTCTCTGGATGCACCGGCAGCTTGTTACCTAGGAAGGAAACACAAGTGATTATCTGGAAGTGATAAGGGAGGAAGAGAATGTTGGAGACACTCAGCTGGAATGAGGTATCTGCACCCCACCTCAGACACTAATACCTCAAGTATGTTCTGGTCTGGGATGGGGGGACTACAGGTATTCGCCACAGGGAAGATCCCTACTCTCTGATAGTGAGGGGCAACCAAGAGCACAAGCAAAACAAAACAGACTAATTGTAGTCTTCTCTTGATTTGAGTCGGTCAGAATAATTGATGACTTCTGCAAAGGGGTCAGACACATCCGCTCTTCACAAGGGACTGAGCAATCAGTAGTATAAGTCACCCACTCCAGTGCTAGCTAACAAAAACAACAAGCGTCCTGGTCCTAACAATGCTCTATGTGACCAGTAGGCCGCACAAATCTAACTCCTAGCTCTATGGTATAAAGTACCACCCTGACTAAGGCCTAACAGTAACATCCACAATGCAGCTAAATGTCACACACCAGGCTCTCAGGGTCTGTCACTTACCTCTCCGCTCTCTTTCTATGGTGTCCCTGCGGTCCTCAGGCTCTGCTGGTTTCAGACCTCTCTGCAAGATGCTGTCCAGTCTGTCACCACTCCAGAGATCCCTCCAGAATCAGGGTATGTGCGCTGCCATCTTGGATTTGGTCACATGATTCCTCTCAGGCAATCAGGTGATAACATCCTCCATTTCAGTTTCCCTCCAAAACCAGTTCCTGGGAGCTGCCATCTTGGATATAGTCACCGGATCCATCTCAGCAACTCACAGTGCTGCTTCTGTTCTGCCCAGATGACCGCAGTCTCCAATCAGGAAACAAAAACTATAAAAGAACTTCCTGGAGCCCTTACTTGTTGCCAGTGCAAAGTTGTATTTCCAAACGCCAACCTGGTTCCCAGCAGTCTGCAGTCTTTCTAGCTCAGACAGTGCAGTCTGCAATCCGGCTCCAGTCCGGTTCCGTTCTGGATCCAGCATTTAGGTTCCATTCCGAGTTCAACAATCCAGTTCCTGCCTGGTCTCCTCTGCTAATTCATCACCACCTGTACTTGTCCTTTCATTTACTTACAAAGGAACATAATCAGACCACCCAGCTTTGTGCACATAGTCACCAGCCTAACTCCAGACACACCACCCAGTCTGGGTACAGACAAATCAGTGCCATACCTCACAACATCTCTGTCCCCGGACAGGGAACATGCCCATGTCGTGATGGGGGCGTGACCACGGTGCAACGGAGATGTCACCACGCCCCCAGGGGGCTGCCTAGCGCTATAAAGCTCAAGGCTGCCCATGACATGCCTCCCCTCCCCCAACATTACCACCTGTGGACATGCATGTTCCTGGGCGGGACAGCGGAACAGACCTATAATCTGGACTGTCCCGTTGAAATCAGGACAGGTGGGAGGTACGCAGTGCAATGTATGCAAACAAGGAACATACCAAAAGCTAACCTTTAATGGGGGGCCAAACTAATGGGTAATATTTAAAGGTAGGAACAGTGAGATGTAGAGGGGAATATAAGTGGGTCTACACGGCTACTGTACACAATTGCCAACAGTGTTCGACAGAAAGGCGGTAAATGTAAAACGCGGCATAGGAGCGGCCCAGCATGTTGGGACTAGGTGGGCTGCGGCCAACTCTATCTGGAGGCTATATATATATATATATATATATATATATATATATCCCTATACCTGGGAGGTGAGTGCATCTGATTTTAACTGCATTTTAATAGTGTTTAAAGCATATAGGTCAGTGTAGGACCTGCATATAATGAGGTGCCCTTGACGTTGGGATGCAGACTTAAGTCTTTTGATCAAAATATGAACTAATACCTCATGTTTTCATTTTGCTAGACACACACAGATATGCAGTTTAAAGGATAAGCGCTGACAACTTTCTTTTTGTTTTGTATACATATATGGGCATTTATATTGCCATGCAGCTGGTACCACATACAATATGGGATATACCGAGCGCGGGCTTACTGCCAAGCAGCTGGTACCATATATAATGTGGGATATACCGAGCTTGTTTTTCTCTGGTTTTGTATATATATAATTTTAAATATATTTTTTCCAAAGCTGGGCTATGAGTTAACCCTTACCGCCACAGACCAATATTTCCAGGGCCTCTGAGTATCGCACAGCTGCTTTGGCAAGATTGTTTTTTGCTGCACTTTACTAAATAGCTCCCTAGGTGTTGTCTGTATAGATTCTGAGTCAGCTCACCCCATGTGCTGAATGTTATACGATGTGTCACCCTGTGGATAGGATTGTCCCCTGATTGGATCAAAACCATGTTTGTTTGCATTCAGCAGTATCAGCTTGCAACACTTTAGCTGCACACGTTAACGTGCGCCAGTAGGTGGCAGCATGATACCAGCTTTATGTCCACAACCACCTAGGAAATGTTTTTCTTTACATTATTGTTTTCTCCTCAGTGAGTAGTAGACAATTCTAGTGTCTAAAAAAACACATTTATATTGCAGTCTGGCTATTTCTCTCCCATTCTAATGAATTGTGCTTGTGTTGTTTGTTATTATTATTATTCTGTTCAGGGTTAGTTATGTCAAATCTAGGGACAGGAACTGTTAATGTGAATTAAGTTGTCCATCATAGTGAATGTCTGCCTCGGAATTATTAGGATTTCTACTCAGTGTAATGATTCTGGTGAAGATAGGTATGATGCCCAATCGTGAAATAACTAAAACAATTATTACCATACACACAATGGTGGCAACTATGATAATGATTCTAAATATTATGAGAATGCAGCCAATCAGTTCACTAAGAACCAGAGATGTCACTGAGGCATTGTACAATGTGACTTTGTAGCTGGATTTATATAATGTGTCATCGATGTCTCTGGTTTCTTGGGAACTGAATGGTTGTAGTCCTGATTGTCTTCACTGTGTGTAGGCACCAGATGCACGTCAAGGTTTGTAGAACAGAAATGACAATGAGACCCTAACACCAGTGTACAGGGACTGATATATTAATGTAGCATGGGTGCCTTGTGTTTCTCTAATGATGAGTATGACACAAGCTCCTCAGTGCTGGTCTGTGGTATGGAAGACACTGCAGGTAATCCAGATACAGTATTTTATGAATCACATATCACTTATTCCATAGATATCAAATAATCTTACAATATGGACTTATTTTGCAAATTTTATGGTATCTGAAGACAACACAATCCTGTTCCCCTGTTTTCTGAGCTATTTGGGGGATCCTCTGGTAACTGTAATGGTGAGTCTGAGTCTCAGGCTCTGGGACGGAACACGGAGGCCTCATATCGTGGACGTCCCAAACTAGATGGGAGAACCTTGAGTAACCCATCATGGATAGCAATGTAATATAAGTGGCTGTGTATATTGTGTTTAATATAGAACATACAGTTGTATGCAGCGCTGTATACACAGTGATCTAGTCATAGTTTTCCTGCCCACTACAGCTTATATAGTATCAAGCTCCAAGTTTAGAAGGAACTGACACTGGGGGGTAAATGTATCAAGCTGAGAGTTTTCCGGCGGGTTTGAAAAGTGGAGATGTTGCCTATAGCAACCAATCAGATTCTAGCTGTCATTTTGTAGAATGTACTAAGTAAATGATAACTAGAATCTGATTGGTTTTTCAAACCCGTCGGAAAACTCTCAGTTTGATACATTTACCCCCTGGGATTTCCTTGTTCTACAGCCAGTCTCTCAGTGTTATTGTTAGACAGGGCTTAACCACTGGGCGATCCTGCTTCCAGCAGTAAAAGTAACTATATTTATTTGATAATAATTCTGTCTCAGTGTTACCTCTCTCTCCATACACTTGAGAGATAGTATAAGTGTTAGCGTAGGCATACACTGAT
Source organism: Mixophyes fleayi (assembly GCF_038048845.1). Taxonomy (NCBI): domain Eukaryota; kingdom Metazoa; phylum Chordata; class Amphibia; order Anura; family Limnodynastidae; genus Mixophyes; species Mixophyes fleayi. The sequence continues at coordinate 19,423,173 of NC_134403.1, forward strand.
CAGCCACAACATTAGAACCGGGCAGCACAGTGGCCTAGTTGTTAGCGCTTCTGCCTCACAGCGCTGGGGTCATGAGTTCAATTCCTGACCATGGCCTTATCTGTGTGGAGTTTGCATGTTCTCCCCGTGTTTGCGTGGGTTTCCTCCGGGTGCTCCGGTTTCCTCCCACACTCCAAAAACATACTAGTAGGTTAATTTGCTTCTATCAAAATTGACCCTAGTCTCTTTCTGTCCGTCTGTCCGTGTGTGTGTGTGTATGTTAGGGAATTTAGACTGTGAGCTCCAATGGGGCAGGGGCTGATGTGAATGAGTTCTCTGTACAGCGCTGCGGAATCAGTGGCGCTATATAAATAAATGGTGATGATGATGATGATTAGAACCACCTGCCTAATATTGTGTAGATCCCCCTCCTGCTGCCACAACAGCTCTGACCCGTTGAGGCATGGACTCCACAAGACCTCTGAAGGTGTCCTGTGGTATCTGGCACCAAGACGTTAGCAGCAGATCCTTTAACTCCTGTAAGTTGTGAGGTGAGGCCTCCATGGCTCGGACTTGTTTTTCCAGCACATCCCACAGATGCTCGATAGTATTGAGATCTGGGGATTTTGGAGGCCAAGTCAACACCTTGATCTCTTTCTCATGTTCCTCAAACTATTTCTGAACAATATTTGCAGTGTGGCAGGGTGCATTATCCTGCTGAAAGAGGCCACTGCCATCAGGGAATACCGCTGCCATGAAGGGGTGTACTTGGTCTGCAGCAATGTTTCTATAAGTGGTAGGTGTTAGAGTAAATTCCACATAAATGCCAGGACCCAAGGTTTCCTAGGAGAACATTGCCCATAGCCTCACACTGCCTCCGCCAGCTTGCTTTCTTCCCATAGTGCATCCTGGTGCCATCTCTTCCCGAGGTGAACGGCACACACACACCCGGCCATCCACATGATGTAAAATAAAATGTGATTCGTCAGACCAGGCCACCTTCTTCCATTGCTCTATGGTCCAGTTCTGGTGCTCATGTGCCCATTGTAGGTGCTTGTGCTTCAGTAGCTCTTCTGTTGGATTGGACCCTCTCATGCTAGCTTGCGCTCCCCACGCGCATAGGCAAACTGAGCGGGGGGGGGGGGGGTTTCCTAGTGCCTGGAAACCTCCCTCCAAGCCTGTGGCACTGTATAATTGAGGTGGCTGGACCCTGTTCCCGCTTCACAAAGCTCTGCTTGAAAATCGAGAGCTGCGTGCACCTAACAGTAGTGCACGCAGCATTGCCCATATATATTATGGGGGTAGGGCGTGTTGGAGAGCAACCAAGCACTGTCTAAAATTATAGACACGCCCCCATGCATGGTGGTCACGCCCACTGGTGGCGTGGAAACCCCCCTCTACAAATACTGCGTTTGCCCCTGCCGCGCATCAATAAGCCTTAGGCACCCATGACCCTGCGTGCAACACTTCAACTTCAAGAATTGACTGTTGACTTGTTGCAAATATATTCCACTCCTTGCCATTTGCCATTGTAACAAGATAATCAATGTTATTTACTTCACTTGTCAGTTGTTTTAATGTTGTGGCTGACCGATGTATATGTACAATAACATTTGGATATTATCGCAGAGCTGGGAAACGGTCTCTTTTTCAGTACAAACCAAATATCAACAGTCTGTGTTTCATGATAATACTGAACTAGATCTTGGTGGTTGAGAAAATGAAGATAGAAGTGTTATTAATTACCTAAGCAAAAAAGTGATTCATTTTATGTGTTGTTCTTGGCATCAGTGAGATGAATTAGAACAAAAGATAAATTGATGAATTAGCCTGAAAGTGACCTACTGACCAGTTGTGTATCAAAGGAAAAGTTATTAGACCCACTGACTAACTACGTATTGAAGGAAAGTTATTTGGGTGTCTGACAAAATAATAGTTTTTCTGAAACATATAAACATTATTTATTTGAAAAACATTGTATGGAAGTTTTGTTCATTTGCAATCCGTGGCTTGAAGTTTCACAAGCTGAAGAGACGCATGTTGTCTAATCCTGGCCAATGTTGACTAGTAGTTTAGCTGGTCTTGCAGCTGCTAGGGAAACATAGGTTGTCTAGTCCTGGGCCAACACTTGACTATTTGGTTAGGTGAGGATAGGTCAGGATTCCTGGATTTTGCATTGCTAGACCATTATCTTCCCTATCTGACATTGACACAGTTATTTGTTAAACTTCAGATTTTGAGAAACCATTTTCAGAGATTTCTAAATTGTCAATGACCTTCAGCTGTTCCTAGTTAATGACCAATCAGAGGACGCACTGGGCTATTTAAACGCAGCAGCTTCCTGGTTCTCTTTCCTAGGAGGAGAGAATGGCGGAAACAAGAGTGGAGAGAAGTCACAGACAAGGCACAGGGAGGTGAGGGTAACACCCACAGAGCACAGACAAGGCACAGGGAGGTGAGGGTAACACCCACAGAGCACAGACAAGGCACAGGGAGGTGAGGGTAACACCCACAGGGCACAGACAAGGCACAGGGAGGTGAGGGTAACACCCACAGGGCACAGACAAGGCACAGGGAGGTGAGGGTAAAACCCACAGAGCATAGACAAGGCACAGGGAGGTGAGGGTAACACCCACAGGGCACAGACAAGGCACAGGGAGGTGAGGGTAACACCCACAGGGCACAGACAAGGCACAGGGAGGTGAGAATAACACCCACAGGGCACAGACAAGGCACAGGGAGGTGGGGGTAACACCCACAGGGCACAGACAAGGCACAGGGAGGTGAGGGTAACACCCACAGAGCACAGGCAAGGCACAGGGAGGTGAGGGTAACACCCACAGAGCACAGACAAGGCACAGGGAGGTGAGGGTAACACCCACAGGGCACAGACAAGGCACAGGGAGGTGAGGGTAACACCCACAGGGCACAGACAAGGCACAGGGAGGTGAGGGTAACACCCACAGGGCACAGACAAGGCACAGGGAGGTGAGGGTAACACCCACAGAGCACAGGCAAGGCACAGGGAGGTGAGGGTAACACCCACAGGGCACAGACAAGGCACAGGGAGGTGAGGGTAACACCCACAGAGCACAGACAAGGCACAGGGAGGTGAGGGTAACACCCACAGGGCACAGACAAGGCACAGGGAGGTGAGGGTAACACCCACAGGGCATAGACAAGGCACAGGGAGGTGAGGGTAACACCCACAGGGCACAGACAAGGCACAGGGAGGTGAGGGTAACACCCACAGGGCACAGACAAGGCACAGGGAGGTGAGGGTAACACCCACAGGGCATAGACAAGGCACAGGGAGGTGAGGGTAACACCCACAGGGCACAGACAAGGCACAGGGAGGTGAAGGTAACACCCACAGGGCACAGACAAGGCACAGGGAGGTGAAGGTAACACCCACAGAGCACAGACAAGGCACAGGGAGGTGAGGGTAACACCCACAGGGCACAGACAAGGCACAGGGAGGTGAGGGTAACACCCACAGGGCACAGACAAGGCACAGGGAGGTAAGGGTAACACCCACAGAGCACAGACAAGGCACAGGGAGGTGAGGGTAACACCCACAGGGCACAGACAAGGCACAGGGAGGTGAGGGTAACACCCACAGAGCACAGACAAGGCACAGGGAGGTGAGGGTAACACCCACAGGGCACAGACAAGACACAGGGAGGTGAGGGTAAAACCCACAGGGCACAGACAAGGCACAGGGAGGTGAGGGTAACACCCACAGGGCACAGACAAGGCACAGGGAGGTGAGGGTAACACCCACAGGGCACAGCCAAGGCACAGGGAGGTGAGGGTAACAACCACAGGGCACAGACAAGGCACAGGGAGGTGAGGGTAACAACCACAGGGCACAGACAAGGCACAGGGAGGTCAGGGTAACAACCACAGGGCACAGACAAGGCACAGGGAGGTGAGGGTAACAACCACAGGGCACAGACAAGGCACAGGGAGGTGAGGGTAACAACCACAGGGCACTGACAAGGCACAGGGAGGTGAGGGTAACAACCACAGGGCACAGACAAGGCACAGGGAGGTGAGGGTAACACCCACAGGGCACAGACAAGGCACAGGGAGGTAAGGGTAACACCCACAGGGCACAGACAAGGCACAGGGAGGTGAGGGTAACAACCACAGGACGTGAAGCAGTAAAACGGGGACATAGATAATGCACAGTAGAAGGTAAACGGGCATAGAGTAAACAATGGTGAGATGAGGGTAACATCGCATGACACAGGGGTCTAATAATTAATAACCACATAAGTCCCCCATTAAATATCATCCCGTATTGCAATGATAAAGGATGATATTTTGCTGGCATTGTTTAAAAAATCATCCCGGTACAGCGCATTCAATAGGAGACATTCCCGGTGATAACTTTCCTTACCTGTCAACTCCGGATTCTGACCCCGAGTCTGTACTGCGCATCTGCAACCTTAGGCCGTGTATGTCAATGCCAGTTTGCGTTAGTTACTGGAGGGAAGAGCAGGAAGGCTGCCAGGTAGGGATTCGAAGATCCCTCTACCATAATGCTCTCTATAGGGTAGAACGACTCTTAAGATGGCGTTAGCTATTGGGCCCAAGCTCCGAAAACTAGGCTTAAATTGGCCCAATGAAAATTATGGGGGCAACTTATTTAAAGCAAAACTTTGCCTCTCTATGATATCTCCTGTGTTAGGTTGTTACTATATAGCAGTAATACTTAAAATTGCCTAATCCATGCGGTTAAAGCCGTTTCCGCATGGTTTATGTCTTAATAAATAGGACCCACAGTGAGCGGAGGGGAACATGTGAAAGTGAAGATGGGGATAAACAGAAAACAGGTGGGGAAATGAGACATAGACAAGAAAATAGAGGGGCATAGACAATTGGGTAAAAGAAGGGGCACAGGGCATAGACGGGACTGGGCCAGAAGTGACTATAGCCATGATGGGTGAATAGAGATGGAAGAGGAGGCTGATAAGCTGGTGGACTGTATAAGATCTGATGGGGCTCTACAGACCATCGCTGGTCACCATAGTTCTCCCCCAGCCATCAATAAGAAGACCTTCCGGTTCCCAGGACTCTTCCAGCAGAAGTAGCTCAGCTTGGAGCAGCTCACTGGATTTGTAGCACGATGCTGGCTCTCTGCCATAGGTCCTCCGGCATCTATGGGTCGGTCTCTGTTACGTTGCACATTGACGCCTGTGTTAGATTGACTTAGTGCTACATATGTCATAGTCAGTAGAACCTGTATTGTTGTGATTTTCTCATCACGGCTATAGTGCTATATTCCATTATTGCAATTACTGTTGTAGCTATATGCTCTGCTGACAATGCGCCATAATATAATTATTTCTTATTACATATTTTCATACAATTATATGCTAATTTTCTCTAGTTCAAAATGAATGCTTGATGGGCCTGTGTAGGAATTGTATTAGATATTTAAATTAAAATCCTGTACTAAAAATAAATAAATACTGGGCAGTAGTATTCTTGGTAGAGCCCCCCCCTCCCTCCTTTTTGTATGTGGGGAATAATTATCACCCCCTACTGGTAATCTCTGCTCTCCATCAAGTAGACTAATCTTACGAATGATCTCTGTGATATATTTCAGGCTTGTCGTCTTAGGGTCCCATTAAATCTGGCTTATTTATAATGTTTATATTAGTGTTTTCCTGATTCAATATTTTTGCCGGTGTGATTTTTTCACCACTGAATTGACTTGATTCCTTGTTTATAAGTATTACCTGTAATGATGTACAGTGTGTGCAGGTCACTTGCGTCCTCAGTTGTTGGTCCAGGGATCGATTTAATTAAAAATTCTAAAGAATGAAGGCGTTGCCCATAGCAACCAATCAGATTCTGACTATCATTGATCTAATGCATTCTTGAAAATGATAGCTAGAACCCTGTATCTGCATTCTCCTTTGATAACCTAGATGTAATAGCATTTATAAGATTAAATGAGATGATGCTTCATGTATTTATTTAGAACATTTTCAAATTAAATAATATAACACTATGCAACTATATTTACTGTTTTACGCCGTCCATTTAAAAGTGCATATATTCTGGTTATAGCTGCTCAGAATCACCAGGGTAGCTGTAAATACATTGCTATTACTGTTATTAATATATGAATGTTACAGTACATGTTCTAAGCCTCTAAATATCCCGTACATTTATGGCAGCATAGATATACTGTGCAGCAGTAACCGTAAGTATCTAATGGTCTGTGCTACCTCTCCTTGAGTGCAGTTGTGTTTATACACAATTGTAAACTAGATTGACTGTGCATCAGCTCAACTACATTACAGGTAAACACAGTTTATTCATGGGAAAAATACTATCCTATATTAAAATCCGCATCGCCAAGATTTATTTTCGTGTAAGTGCCAGAGATTTGAATATTGGTTTACATCTCTTGTTTTTCAGACTTGCTGATTGTTCCAGATTACACAGAATTCTCAGTAGACCTTATAAGAAACATCCGCTTTATTTTTTTAAACGCCTATTCTCCGGAATGAATAATAAGATGATTTGTAAACACTGTCATTCATTTTTATTATGGCTGAAAAACAATGTTTAAACTCAGAAGATGGGGGGAAGGAATAAAGCGCCAGCTACACAACCATAGAAATGCACAATATGGAGCAAAAAAAACTGTGTCCCTTCTATTGTATCCAGAATCTTATTTATAATACTGTGCAATTATCACCCTGAAACAGACAAGTGAGAACGTACATCAACCTGTGTCTTCTCTTCTCTGCTTCAACACTTTATATATAATGGGGACTAGATAAAAAAAAAAATCTGAATCTACACTCAGCCCACACAGGTCATTTCTAATTATCACCGACTTATAATGCCTAAAATGTTATATCTCAGCAATCAATCTCCATCACTATCTTCTGAGATTACTCATTTATTAATAGAACTTTAGTGAAAACATGAGAAGGGTTAGTGAGATGTTAAGCTGATTCGTTATGACAATAGGCCTATCGGAATGTTCACAATCCTTGGGGGAATCACCCTTCACATGGCAACGGATAACAGATATACCCAGAAGTAACTGCTCTTGCACTAGTTATGCTTATTATAAGAAAATATGTATACATGAGAGCAAAGTTGGGCTAATTACATACAGTTCCCCCAAAATGGGCAATACTGGCTTTGTGTACACTCTACTAAACATGACATAGGCTAGTTAAAAAAATAAATATATTTCAACTGAATACCAAATAATTGTGTTTTCAGAGAACATCAAAATACCTTCTTCTCACATGGTTTTCGTGAAATCTTACAGGAATAAAACCATCTATGTAAGTTCTTACAAATTTGGAAAATTCTTAAAAGTGATGATGTTTTTCAGATGTCCAACTCTCCTTGTCATATTGAATAACCTAATCCTACACCTGAGATTCGGTGGAGCGTGATATTACCCCATGGAGGTTCCATCATGATTAGGGTTTGGATCAGTTCCAGTGATCCGGGAGGTAAGTTTTGCGTTAGATCTGTAGACAGATTGTGACAGAGTTTGAGATACAATGAAAAGGCTGAGAGTTCCACAGGTCAGCAGCCGTCAGGGAGAAAGGTGAGAGAGCAGCGGTACATAGAGGAGAGAAGGAGATACGTCATATTATGTCAAGATATAAGGGATCAGATGTAGGATTGCGTGTATGAGGGAAGTAGCAGGGACAAACGCAGGATTTGTAGAGGGGGGTTTCCACACCACGCCGCCAGTGGGCGTGACCAGCATGCATGGGGGCGTGACTACTGTTAGGTGCACACAGCTCTCCCTTTTCAAGCAGAGCCGTGTGAAGCGGGGGCAGGGTCCAGCTACCTCACTTATACAGTGCCCCAGGCTTGGAGGGGGGTTCCCGGGCACTAGGACCCCCCCCCTCGGTTTGCCTATGAGTAGCTAAACTTTCTATGTAATGCTCTGAATGAAAAGGGGCCATGAGAGCAATTTGCCCAATCTGTGAGTTGTTAGACATCTTGGAGAGAATGAGTATAGAGGAGAGATGAGAAGTAGTTACACCAAAAAAGAAGACAGTACTATTTTGAGAGAAGGGAAAAAAGAGAGGCATGTTTATTTTCTCCCTAAAGGACTGAAAAATTCTGTGATGATACACGCTGCCTAGTTTTATGGTTGCGTACAATTAATGGATAACAATTGAGGGGAATTTGTGTGAAATTGGAGCATGGGGGATAAAAGTTACTCTAACCTATAGCAACCAGATTCTGGTGTTGTTCAGAAAATGAAAGCAAATGTCTGATTGCTGCGGGTTACAGTACCTCATTCTGGTGCAACATCCATCATAAATGCTTTCCGATATTTCTTTATCATCGGTAATATTTCAATAAACAGATCAAAAGTCAAGCCCCGGGGGACAGAGAAGATGAGGGGAGACTTGTGTGCAGAAAGAGGCTGTCAGAGTCTACGCTGATGTAGTGGCAGCATGATTGCCTTTGATGCTTGAAAGCTTGAACCAAGGTTAATGGATAACTGACACTTTATAAAGCGGCTTCTGCTCTTTCTCAGCCAGCACCTGGAATGTGACAGTACCACACTCTCCCGGGGAATTGTCAGCGGTTTAGAGCTGAGAAGTATAAATCACGATGCCACCAGAACAAGGAATCTTAACATTCTCTTAAGTCGTTATTTGCAATGCAGACAAATGACAAGAGATTATTACAATCTGCTATGCTGGAAATATACTAACTTGTGAAATACAATAAAAGGGGTCATTTGCGAAGCTAAACCAGTGGTCATAGATTGCAGTTGATGTTTTGCAATGCCAGGCACCTATCATTGCTGAAATGCTCCCATTTATACAGGAAGTGCATGGATTAGTGAGCCATTGGCAAAACTTTGCATCTTATCATGGGAGGAGCTGAATTGGATTGTTCAGAAATTAGACTTTATATTGCAGGACAAGATGTTTCTATGAGGGTCAAGGGGTCTGTTTCTAATAGTGAGCATGATGGCTAAAAAAACCCCACCAGGCTACACACAGCTACTCCGAGCTTGCAGGTAACCCCAAGAGTGCCTGTACAGCACCAAAGCAACCACCTTCTCTGGAATCAGAAGGGGAAGGACGCTCAGTTAGGATAAATGGTGAAGGACAGTTGTCAGCAGCTGAGTTACACATTTCTAAACTGTCTAATTCATGTCTCCGCCTTCCAATGTCTCCCCTCATTTGATGCGTACCTACCACGCTACCGGTAGCTGCACAGAAATGCCAGTCACCAAAGGCTGCTTTCTTATTGGCCGCTGACAATGCTGCTGTCTTCCAATAGCCACACCCACTTTCCCCACCACTAGCTACACTTGTTCTGCGCCTATCTTAGATCAGTGATGGGCAACAGGTGGACAGACAGGCCTTGACCTGTGGCCCCCAGCTTCTTCCAGCTTTGACTTGTCCATCTTCCCATCAGCCCTAGCTCTTATCCTCTGCCATGTGTGTGATTCCCAGTCCTAATTTTTAGGCATGGTGTTACTAGCCATTAGATTAGGAGATGGTGGTACTCCCAGTGAGGGGTGAGTGTGGGGATTGAAGAGCGTATTGTGTGGAGTCTGATGGACTTGAGGATTTCAGGGGTTAATAGTATGGCTGAGAGGTGTATTAGGGCAAATGGGCGGTATGAGAGGTATTTTGGCCTAATGGGGTTCCTAAGGGCATATGGGCGCATGTGGTGTATATGGAAGGGAGAAGGGGGCATGTGGGGTTTTATAATGGTGAGGAGGGGTCGTGTGGGGGACACACAGAGGAGAATGGGGGCATGTGGGGCAGAGACAAGTGAGAATGGGGGTTGAAGGGTACAGAATGGTGACCAGCAGAGCATGGAGGGCACAGTGAAGTAAAGAGAGGGCATGTGAGGCCGTCCATTAGGCAACCTATATCACGCGCCGGGCGATCGGACCATATACCCGTTCCCCGGCATACTTACCTGCTCCTGCCGTCCACCGCCATCTTTCCAGGTCTGCGAACCTTCGATGGGTTCCTGACTCCTGTACTCTTCCTCGTCCGCAGAGCTGACATTCTACTTGCTGTATCGCCTCTCCTCTATTCCAGTGAACCTGCTGACTACTGAACTGTATTCCTGTCGCCATCCTAGTGGTAATCAGTCGTCCGCAGAGCTGACACTCTACAGCGCTTGTTCTCTGTTCCTGCATAACCTGCTGGCTACACCCTGCAACATATCATCGCTATTATTGAGTAACCTGCTGACTACTGAACTATATTCCTGCTGCCACCCTAGTGGTAATCAATCGTCCGCAGAGCTGACACTCTCCTCTTGGCTGCTTATTCTTGTGGCTTGTCTCCCTAAATATCTCGACTGGTCGCTTCCAGTAAAGGCCGCAACCTGCAAGGAAGTCCAAACCGCCTTGCGGCTGGTCCCTGGTGAATACCTCCTCCTTGTCAGACTCTGCGCCTTACTGGGAGTTGTATTTAGTCTCCAGCTGGTTCCCGTTCATTACCATTCCTGCTGCAGAACCGTGACGCAGGCCCGTGACAACCTATGCCAACGGCTAGGGCACTGTGTGCCCTGGATTGCACTAATCTGTTTTTATGTGGAGTTTTGTTTGACAAGAGGGAGCAGAAAAGGCCTATAATGTAGAGGAGGGGGTCATGGGGAGCTTATACTGAAGAGAAGAGGGTGGGGTAGAAGAAAATGAACAAGGGGTATGTGGGGTACAAGCAGGTGTAATGAGCACTCAGACTGGTTAGAAAATGTGGAGGGGGCATATGGTGTGCCGAGTGGTGAGGGGGCATGGAGGGGGCATATGGTGTGCCGAGTGGTGAGGGGGCATGGAGGGGGCATATGGTGTGCCGAGTGGTGAGGGGGCATGGAGGGGGCATATGATGTGCCAAGTGGTGAGGGGGCATGGAGGGGGCATATGGTGTGCCGAGTGGTGAGTGGGCATGGAGGGGGCATATGGTGTGCCGAGTGGTGAGGGGGCATGGAGGGGGCATATGGTGTGCTGAGTGGTGAGGGGCATGGTGGGGGCATATGGTGTGCCGAGTGGTGAGGGGCATGGTGGGGGGCATATGGTGTGCCGAGTGGTGAGGGGCCTGGTGGGAGCATATAGTGTGCCGAGTGGTGAGGGGGCATGGTGGGGGCATATGGTGTGCCGAGTGGTGAGGGGCCTGGTGGGAGCATATAGTGTGCCGAGTGGTGAGAGGCATGGTGGGGGCATATGGTGTGCCGAGTGGTGAGGGGCCTGGTGGGAGCATATAGTGTGCCGAGTGGTGAGGGGCATGGTGGGGGCATATGGTGTGCCGAGTGGTGAGGGGGCATGGAGGGGGCATATGATGTGCCAAGTGGTGAGGGGGCATGGAGGGGGCATATGGTGTGCCGAGTGGTGAGGGGGCATGGAGGGGGCATATGGTGTGCCGAGTGGTGAGGGGGCATGGAGGGGGCATATGGTGTTCCGAGTGGTGAGGGGCCTGGTGGGGGCATATGGTGTGCCGAGTGGTGAGGGGCCTGGTGGAGGCATACAGTGTGCCGAGTGGTGAGGGGCATGGTGGGGGCATATGGTGTGCCGAGTGGTGAGGGGCATGGTGGGGGCATATGGTGTGCCGAGTGGTGAGGGGCCTGGTGGAGGCATATGGTGTGCCGAGTGGTGAGGGGCATGGTGGGGGCATATGGTGTGCCGAGTGGTGAGGGGCCTGGTGGGGGCATATGGTGTGCCGAGTGGTGAGGGGCATGGTGGGGGCATATGGTGTGCCGAGTGGTGAGGGGCATGGTGGGGACAATAAAGCGATAAGAGTGGCGTGACAGATTAAGAGGGCCCATGTGCGCTACATGATCCGTGTCGCCACACCCCTCCCGCCGCTTCACGCAGAGAAAGTATGATTCCTGCACCTTATTTTTAGGACCCAATCATTGCTCTCATTACTTATGCTTTAGCAACACGTTCAAATGTTCAGAAATTTATACTATATAAAGTATTATATTTCTGCACTGTTATTGTAATATTTTTGCTATTTATTTAGATGAATCTACTGTCCTACATACAGTGGTGCAAGCTGCAATGTCCTGCATCTATGGTAATAATTTAGCTATATATTCAGACTGTCCTACATAAAGATGCAGGCTGCGATGTTCTGCATCTGTATTCCTCATTACTGCCGCAGAGAATGTAATGTTGTCAGTCATACAGAGGATATTGCATTGCACATGTCATTCCGCAGCAATGTTTTCTGGTAATTTGCTCACAATCACTTTGATACGGGGGGAAGTGATTGTCAGCCGGCTCTAATAAGCCAGTTGGATAAGATGACAGTCACCCTATTGTCGCCTGTTATAAATGCGGATATCAGAGAATCTGTTATTATGCAGGTGTCAATGTTTATTAACATGAGGTGTCTGTACTATTATGATTTCACCTAAGATGATGTCAGATTTAATGGAGATGGAACACTAAAATTCAAATTTACAAGTGTGTTTCGGCTCTCCCAATATTATTATTCTATTATTCTTTCCTGTATGTGAGACACATTCTGGGGCCGGAGGATTTTAGGGCCGGCGCGTTTTGATAACACATCTCTGTGCTCTCTTGTTTAGCTATCAATAACCATAGTGAAATTTATGTAGTTTTATAGTTTTTATTCAACTACAGTCAGGTATATATTGCTTTTGTTGTATTTTATATCAATTAAAAATATATTTTATACTAGCTGACGTACCCGGTGTTGCCCGGGTTTAAATCAAGTTATTAAGTTATCAATGAGTTGGATGCAACTGTCAACATTTTAAAAATGATTAGCAGCTAAGATGTCATCCAAATCCATCCAGTGGAAGGCCCAGAACAGGATGCGTGGGTCAAAGTTCTGCCCAGAGTACACCAACGGGAGGTTCGACCAGGACCCTAACCCACCTAAAACCTGGCCAGGGTACAAATGGACCACCTTGCGTTGGTTTCATCCCAATCGGTGCAGTGATGTCCAAATGCAAGCTCAGAATTGGCTCTGCTGGTGAAAGTTCTGCCTAGCATACACCAATAGGAGGTCCGTCTGGGACCTCGTCCCCCTAATATGTGTTCTGGGATCCAATGCTACCAGTCTATAAAGTTTTTGTCCAAATCCATCCAGCGAAAGCTCATAACAGGCTGACTGTGTCAAAGTTATGCCCAGCGTACACCAACGGGAGGTCCGACTGGGATCCTAACCCCCCTAAAATCTGGAGAGGATCCTAATGGACCACCTCACATTGGTTTCATCCCAATTAGTCCAGGGGATGTCCAATTGCAGGCTCAGAACAGGGTCCCCAAGTCAAGTTCTGCCCAGCGTACACCAACAGGAGGTCCGACAGGGACCCTAGCCCTCATAAAACCTCTCCAGGATCCAACTGGACCAGCTCACGTTGGTTTCATTCCAATCGTTGCAGGGTTATGCGAATGCATAACTGGACAGACAAACAGACCAATGATGTTTATACATAAGACTTTTTAATATTTATATTTTTCAATTATATTTGTGGGTGAAGTTGAGTGTGAACAGGAATTTATGGCGTAATTGAAGTCATCACGCACTGGCCAACAGAGGGCAATGGCGTGCTTCAACGGTTGCTATGGTGAGCGGAATGATGAGAATTTACGCCATCGTTCAGGGTTCTGTACCATAACCAGGAGATCAACCTATATTTTGAGAGTCTGACGAACATTTTGGGAGTGTTGGCAAGCATGATAAAAGTGTGTATGTATATTTCTCTCTAAGTGGAAGGATCAAACACCTCTGCATCCAGAATTGGAACTTTATTTTTTAAACCTTACAAAGAACATTGTAAAAGTTACTGAATTAACTGATAACAGATGTCAATAGCTTACAAATATATCAGTTTCTTTCATAGCATTATTTAACATTGTAAAATGTTTAACTTTTGTTGGGGGCGGAGAGAGTTCACGCAATATGAAATGAATTAGATTACAATTTCATTGAAATAATTTTATTATATTGTTCTCAGTGGAACTTTTTCTGTATCTACAATGTTTACAAACAGGAAAATCACAGGTGAGATCTTTGTTCTTGTCTAAGTATCTCTTCATTGCTCCACCAGCTGAAGATAATCATGTATTTATACACAGGATAATCAGTCAGTGCTCGTCTCTAATACATTGGAACTGTAGTTCAGCCCTGGATTCAAATTTTAATTTGTTCATTTATGTGGGATTAGAGAAGGACTACGCAGTAGAGCCAAGGTATTACCAGAACATAAGCATAAAAAATAATAAAGCATTTTTAATGCAGTTCTGTTTAAATCATATTTAATTATTAAAACATGTAAAATAATGTCTAGGCATGAAAAATCAACAAATGTGTGTGTGTGTGTGTGTATGTATATATATATATATATATCTAATATATAAATGCTTAGTGGCGTCTGTCTGTCTGTGTATGTGTGAAAAAAAAAAAAACAAGTTGCAGCGCCACCTGCTGGGCGGAGTTATACACTGACCTACTAAATTCTTAGTGTGTGTGGGAAAAAAAATTCAAAAAGGGCTGAAATTTGGTAGGGCTCCAACTCATTTTTGTGAGGTAATTTTACCTCATGAACACACACGTGTAGAGGCGTGCGTTAGTGTGAGTGTGTGTGTGTGTGTAGAAAAAACTATTTTCTCAGAAAGGGCTCATCCAATTAACCTGAAATTTGGTATACTGACATTATTTGACAAAAAAATTAGAATAGTCAAGTCAGTTAACTTCCATCATCCCCCCTTCCCCCCGTGGGAGGGGTAGTAAAGGCTAAATTTACGAGTTGAGGGGTCAAACTCATTTTCGTGAGGTAATTTTACCTCATGAACACACATTAAAAAGGCCGCTTGCGTCGGGAAGTAACGCTCTTCCCCTGAGGAGGCCTGGGCTAGGCCCCAATGCATGACAAGAACCTTTTTAAGACCTTAAGTAGCTTGATTTGACTAGAATGCATGAGTATCATGCACGGGTTAACTTGTGTATATATATATATATATATATATAGTCATCAACATTTATCATTTAGTAGTGCTTTACAGTTGGGAACAAACAGTAATGAAACAATACTGGGTAATACATACATATAGAGAGGTAATATATATATTTTTAGTATGTGTGTATATTTTTTCTGCTGATTCAAGTGGGAAAAATATTCATGAATAGGCCCTAAGTGTACCTAAATCTTACACTCCTATTCCCTAAATAGCTTTAAAATAACCAGAGATCCTCATTACATCAGATGCTTTATTTGAGAGCAACCTTTTCTTATTTCTTGATAGAGCTTTCTTTTGTTGACACTTTGGAATGAATAGTTCAGAGGATTGGAGAGTTGTAGTTTGGGGGGCTGGTGTCTATGGCCAAATTATCAGTCTATAGACAATTTTATATAAAATATTTTTTTTTAATCCACTTTTAAAATCGATCCCCCGGTGAATATGAGCTTTTGAAGGTCCTTACATTTTTGGGGAAACAAACCTGATAACCATATTACTGGAGTCATGATATAATGGTATATATAATGTTGTATATATAATGATATAATGGTTTTGGGAAGACTAAGAGAGTGAACAGTTGTGTCCTGATTTTTTATTCAAATTATGTTTCAATGAGAATACACACGTCTTTCGTCATCTATCTATTTTTGTTTTATTTTTCACCCACTTATGGTAGAAAAAGTGGAGTGAAATTATGGGCACCTTCTCCTTCTTCACACCGATCCCCACTCTGCTGCCTGCTGAATATATAATTGGTGGGGTCTTACTAAATACAAGCCATTAGATTGGGGATCTGCTCTACAATAGCCACGACATTACGAGGTATGGTCACAGATTGAGGGATCTGCTCTGCACTAATCACCAGACTAGGGGGTCTTCTCTACTCTAGTCACCAGAATGGGGGTGCCTGCTCTACTCTAGTCACCAGATTGGGGGTGCCTGCTCTACTCTAGCTACTAGATTAGAGGCTCTGTTCTACTCTAGTCACAAGTCTGTGAGTGTCTGCTCTACTCTAATCACCAGATGGGGGTTCTGTTCTAGTCACTAATTTGGGAGTTATGTTCAACTTTAGCCACTATATTGGGGGTTCTGTTCTACTTTAGTCACCATATTGGGGTTTTGTTCCACTTTAGTCACTGGATTGGGGGTTCTGTTCTACTCTAGTCACCATATTGGGGGTTCTGTTCTGCTTTAGTCACCAGATTGGGGGTTCTGTTCTACTCTAGCCACCAGATTGGGGGTTCTGTTCTACTCTAGCCACCATATTGAGGGTTCTATTCTACTTTAGTCACCAGATTGGGGGTTCTGTTCTGCTTTAGTCACCAGATTGGGGGTTCTGTTCTACTCTAGCCACCAGATTGGGGGCTTTGCTCTACTCTAGCCAAAACATTGGGGGATTTGGTCCGCTCTAGCCACCAGATTGGGGGATCTAATACACTCTAGTCGCCAGATTGAATTTAGAGCAAGATGCACTCACTGATACTCTGTTGACTACAGGACTTCTTATTAGTCAGTGTCAGGATCCAGCACTCACCTGAGTCTGCATGATGTATATGTGATAAAGGGTTAATAGAAAACCCCCATCTGGTCTGTTTAAAAATGAATCAACTTTCCCTGTTCTAACCACAGACTTTGACCTTATCAATTATGCCACCACCAAGGTTTTTTCTGAAGAGCTGACTCTGTCAGGAAGACTTCTGCTCTCCCTTTATCTAAACTAATTTCTCACAATTTACTTTAATCAGAGATATCATTTATAGAGTCTTATTTCATTTCATTTTTATACCAAGCTAAGTCTGACATGTGAATTCATAAGAACACAACTTATTAAGTGTGATTTAATATGGAAAATAAATGCTTAAGATGAAAAACAATGAACAAAAATGACATAATAAAGACATACTAGAACAGTATTTTTGTAAAATAAAAAATTACGAATGAGCAGATTTCGGTCTCCAGGGAGAGCAATAACACTACAACACTTCTCAATTAGAAAAAGCAAACAAAAGCAAACAAAATCTGTTAGATTTACAGGACATTTTAAACATGTTTCAGGTGCCCACATACCCCCTCCCACTGTCATGTCAGAACTAGAAAGTCTGTGCAAATACAAATTAGTGTTTTATGAATTTCAAACACTTTTCAAGTCAGGATTTATTTACACTGTCCTAACTTCTCCCCATAATGTCCAGGAAAGATGATATTATCTCCACACAACAAGCCATAACTTTCCTTTCATTTACATACCAGACATAACTATTGTAATATGATATTTGAGAAAATATGACAATTTCCTATGCCCTTATTTCCTTTCATTCAAACGTATCCCAGCTGCTCAGCCTCCTGTTATCCACATGGGATATCCTGCAATATCACAGAACCACGAAGAATGTGAGGGGTCTCTTTCGGATGTTATTGATGAAATTGTTGTAGCCTTAAAGAAAGTATACAAGAGGTTTAAGCTTTTACGACCCATGCCATAAATTGGTATTGGGCACTTATCTGTAGCTACACCTCTGGATATCTCTATCCAAAAATATCTCATGGGTAGAGTAGAAGAAATTTGAGACAATCAAAGATGACAATGTAATTCAGTCTCTTCCTCTCAGGTTTTAACCCTTGATTGGAAACAGAGTTCCTGTAAGCCACACCTATCTAATAGTATGAATTAAATGACAAACACATATTTGCAGTGTTATATGACATGTAAATAGCTTACGTATGACATTCAGGTATAGAGAATAGACAATAGGCAGGGCGGTAAGATCAATAAAACTGGGGTCAAGACTTCAATCAAAGCCCAAAGCTGAGACTACACAGAATGACGGTAGACTACTGAGCACACAAGTAGGAGCAACTTCACCTATATCGACCAATGCGTACATACAAGAGCAACAATTTATATGCAGCATAAGGGTGCATGTTTAGGTCATGTTACTCAATAGCATGATGGATGCACCAATCCAGAAATTTGTGCAGGCCCCTTAGACCGGGTACCCAAAGAGTAGAATCGCTAACAGCCCAACAAACATCAGACCGATAACAGCCTAACAATATTCCAGTGATTAATTATTAGAAATGTATTTAAAGGCATGCATCTCTATTTATTCTAATGCAATTTATATAGTTTCAATGGCTGGTAATTCTAATGGATTCCATATAAAATGAAAGACTCATTTGAAATCTATTTAGCTAAGAGCAGAGCAGAAGACATTTCTACTTAGCGAAACAGCTGTTTGCACAAACTCCCACTAGTGATGCCTATTACCATTCACCTTTATCCAATCATTAATGGAAATGAGCAGCTTAGGGCAGTCCATTTTCCTGGAATTATTCCATTTATCAGGGAGCTACAGATATGTAAAACAGGAAAAAACAATCATCTGTCAAAGTGCAGGATTGTTTGTTTTTGTCGCTTAATTACACAATTAAATAGGAAATAATTGGCTGATGTTATGCAAAATCATTTGTTTCATTAGAACGACATTGGGTGGATTAAGGTTCCAGATATATGGAAGTCTGAGTCTACTGTTAATTATGTAAACATTTTCTGGTCAACATTACTGGCGCACTTGTATAACCTGTACAATATCTTCAAAAATAAATGAAAATGAATGAAAATGCACCAACTTCGTATCGTTAGTATATTTTAATAGGATGACCAAAGTTATGAACCTCAAAAACTTTTCTTTTCAAAGTACATGTAGTAATGTCAAAGACAAAATATATGCCAGTAATCCCAGAAATCTATGTACGAAAAGGACACTTACTACAGCCTGTGATTTCTATTTCTGGGAGTGAACAGGGTGGAGAAGGGGAGTTTGAACGTAGTTAATGTACAGTAAGCAGTGGCGGATCAGGGAGGGGGGGGGCGATCGGGGCAATTGCCCTCCCTAGCAGGGGCTTGCTGCTGGCGGCTGCGCACTATGTACAGGTCCGTTCGGCAGAGACAGACAGAGAGAGTGTGATGGCCGGCTGCTCTGATTGTGTTTTAAAAATAATCAGAGCGGCCGGGCAGCACACTCTCCCTGCCTGTCTCTGCCGAATGGACCTGCATATAGTGCGCAGCCGTAGGCAGCCTTAGCTGTCAAAAATGGGGCGGGGACTAAATCGCCCCCGGTAAAATTATCTTCTAGACCCCCCCCTGACAACAAGGGCGTGCCAAACTTGACCGTACATAGCCACGTTCAATTCAAGCTTTGGGGATCTAAAAGTTACTTGTTTTGCAGCTGTATCTCTTGCTCCAGCTACAGGGCTAGTCTAAGTCCTGATCAGTAGTGATGACATTCTCCTGTGCATGCTATAACATGTGTCTGCAATCAGAAGCAACTGTAAAAATGACTGTACAGAAGACATTAAGGACAGCCTAATAAATGTTTTTCCAAGGAAAAAAATATATACAAAAAAATATTTTTTAAAAAATGTCCATGTATTAATCATAAATTAATATATAATCGACAGGTAACATTAATTGTTAAATTTTTTTTGTTCTTTTGAGATTTTATATTCCACATAGGTTTTGTATGTATCCTGCAGTGTCTGGTCTAGTAGAGTAGAGTAAACCTACAACCTATCTTTAGATCCGTTCCTTGTTGACTTTGGGAGTCTGCAGAGCCGATTTACCTGCGGTTTAAAGCACCCGCACAATGCGCTCCTTATGCGTGTCTAAATGACTCCGGCCCAATGACTGCCTCCGAACGTTTCTTGTAGCCATCTATAAGCTTCTTGCACCTCTTTGCTGGTAGTTTCTCCCACTCTTCCATTGCAATTTGTTGAAGCTCTTGAATGTTTGCTGGATTCATTTCCCAATGGCAGCTTTTAGCTCTCTCCAAAGATTTTAAATTGGATTGAGATCAGGACTCATCGCCGCCCAGTTTCACCGTTCTTTTGAGCTTTTGGATGTGTGTTTTGGGTCTTTATCGTGCTGGAGGACCCGTGTTCTTCGACCCAAACCTAGTTTTCTTACACTGGGTAGCATATTTCACTCCAAAATGCCTTAGTAATCCTCAGATTTCATGATTCCTTAAATAGGGTCAAGATTTACAGTACCAGAGGCAGCAAAGCAGCCCACAGCATTATGGATCCTCCACCATGGTTAACCGTAGGTAGGATGTTCTTCTCCTTAAAAGCTTTATTTTGTTGTCTATAAACAAATCTCTTGTCTGGATTACCAACAAGCTCTATTTTGGTTTCGTCTGTCCATAGAACATTTGCCCAGAAGGGTTGTGGTTTGTCTAGGTACGTTTTTGGCAAAGACCAGTCGTTCCTTTTTATGTCTTTTCTTCGCCCATAAAGCCCCTCTTAGTTTAGTGTGCGGCGTATGGAACGGGTTAAAACCATCACTGCAGATTGTTCCAGGTCAGCCTTCAGCTCTTTGGATGTTTTACGTGGTGTTTTTTACACAGTTCGCACCAACCTTGAAGACTTCTCTCATCGATTGTCCTCTTTCCCCCACGTCTAGGGAGGTTCTTCACAGTTCCATGAGTAGGAAACGTCTTAATAACATTGTGCACTGATGAACCTGGGGTGCCAAGGTCTTTGGAGATGGTCTTGTACCCTTTAGAGGTCTTGTGTTTGGTGATCATAGGACTTCTGCTGCTCTCATTTACCTCTCTTGTCTTCACCATTGTGACACAGTAGCTGGGAATAAAAGATAGCCATACTAAAGCTAAATCATTCACTGGTTAATTCAAGTCATCTGAACACTGAAAATTTATCACGGGTGACTCTAGTTTCTGATTTATCGCACTTGAGTCTAATTTTTTTTTCAAATTGATTTGAATTGCTGGAAAGGGTGCCAATAATTGTGCCACGGCAATCTTCCAAATTTTATAGTTTTTCCTACTATTGTTTTTTTTTTAAATGGTTTAATCCTCAGCTGTTCTGTGCCGAACATGAGCATCTATAGGCTAAAGCTGTTTCACTACATTCCCTTTTGTCAGGGGATATTGTAGATGATGTACCTAAAATGCAGGGGTGCCAATAATGTTGGCCACAATATATAACGCTGCCATTAGGTGGAACAATCCTGGAGCTTGTCTTGTGTGCTGAACAACAAGATCCATTTCACAAAATAACAGGTTTGTAAGGGGGCTTTACAGTGTGGGCTAATATTCAAACCAGTCCATATATAACATTAATCTCCCACACCCACACAGACCCCACATAACACTCTTGACGGTCCCTAGAGTCTGGAAAAAGTCCTGACAGCTTTGAACTTTCTCCCAGAATTGTCAGACAATAATCATCATCATCATTTATTTATATAGCGCCACTAATTCTGCAGCGCTGTACAGAGAACTAATTCACATCAGTCCCTGTCCCATTGGAGCTTACAGTCTAAATTCACTAATAAAGACACACTCACAAACAGAGACAGAGAGGGAGAGACTAGAGTCAATTTAGATAGCAGCCAATTAACTTACCAGTATGTTTTTTGGAGTATAGGAGGAAACCGGAGCACCTAGAGGAAACCCACACAAACACAGGGAGAACATACAAACTCCACACAGATAAGGCCATGGTTGGGAATCGAACTCGTGACCCCAGTGCTGTAAGGCAGAAGTGCCGCCCTGATGTTCTCTCCTACCTGTTCTTCCACCTTTTGACTTACTACTGCTGCTGGTGTCTTAAACTCAGTTGGTGCCACAAGCCAGTTTCTAAATAATAACTTTTTAAAATGACCTTTTTGTTTAGTTTTCAACTTAATACAATTACAAACAGTGAAGATATGCAATACATTAGAAAATAGGAATGATATACTTAGATAAGTAATACTTAAAAAAAAATAGGAATGGGGAACATTATAGGGGAACTGGGAACAAAAGAGCGTTACATAGAATGAACATTTTTAGCAGATGGCTATATATATTTGTTGGTTTTTAAAGACCGTCATCAAGTTTTATTTTATTGCACTTTTGTAATATTTACTGTTTATCAACAACATCCAAACTGCTTAAACACCTTTCTAAACTCCTAAACTGTAATCCCTGTATGCATTTCCTCCTCCTAGATCGATGTGTTAGTTCTAACATTCATAATGCCTAGAATATTACATTTTATATTTAACAAAAAAAAAAAGATATTGACAGTTGCAGCTTTAGGCTATTTAGGTCTAATTTTATTTTGTGGTTAACCACTTGCTACCAAAACTCCATGTCGTGTTATTAACACATCTACAGGTATAACTGCCCAAAAACTTGGCTTAATGAACTTAGGTAGACATTATGGGAAGAAGTTAGGCCAGTGTAAATAAACCCTGACTTGAATTTTGCCCACTCTCCTAAATTGTCGGGAGACTCCCGTATTCCGGGTAGGTCTTACCATAACACATATGGGTGCTTATGAAAAGGATGTTTACATATTTTACAATACTATAGAATATAGGGCTGATTAACAATAATGTATATCGGTCTTCACCTCTTGCTGTTTGCAGCACCACTCCTATCCCTTGTGGTCTACTTACACTGGGATTCTCATGAAGAAACTCCCCCTTCTTAAATCCAGCATGTACCTCTATAAGACAACGCTGAGGATGAATGTGGTCGCGTGTTGTTACACCAGTGCTTCAATTTCACTTATTATCGCTCTCTCCGGTGTCTGATGTTCTACCTGTTATATTATTATGTATTTAGTTATAAGATCACTGTCCTGCTGTTCTCTGTTTGGCATTTTCACCATTTCAACAATTTACAGATCGCGCTGGAGCAGGACAGTAATTTATGCCGGAACGTAGAAATCCCACATGTACGCAAGTAGAGGGTCATGACCATGTTGTCCCTGTAATGTTTTGACAGTAATGAGGTCCCTGTTGTCTGCGTAGATGAGAAGCAGCCAACACTTGTTCTAATCTTCCAATATATTAATTTAAACGGGAGACAAGATGAACGCAACCTTCCCAATAGCAGTAACATTCGTCAGTATGTCCGTCTTCAGTCTTTTCCATTTTACTATTATTATTCTGGCATTAAGGGGTCTATTTATTATTGGGAGATATGCCCTGAAAACTGCAGAAAGTTTTTTTTTGCAGGATTTAGGGCTTCTCTCTATTTGCCCCCAGCCAGTAAAGGCTACTGCTTTTGCAGCAGGGCAGCCCTCACTGGGTGGCTCCTGCGAAGCTTTCCCATGCAAAAGCCTATTTACCCAGGACAGCAGCAGTATAAATACTGCATCTGTCCTCTGATTGCTGATGACCTCTCAGGATGTCGTTTGCCAGGGGTGCCCACAGGCAAAAAGTGCTGTGCTTGCCGGTGTCAATTTGTTAATAAATCGCATGATAAAAGATTTTGCAATAGAAAATCTAGTTATTGAAGGTGTAGACCCCTTAAGGTGGCCACACGATTTCAATTGGCTCATTATCTGGTATTGGGGTCATTTTCGGGTCCACACACATGAATGGTCCATTTGCCCATTATCAGCTGTGATTTTGCAGCATGTGTGGCCAGTTTTAGTTGAGCAAATTTAGCTGGATTACCCCTTTGTGTTTACTTGAGGGTTAATGTATCAAGCTGATAGTTTTCCAGCAGGTTTTGAAAAGTGAAGATGTTGCCTATAGCAGCCAATCAGATTCTAGCTGTCATTTTGTAGGTAGAATGTACTAAATAAATGATAGCTAGAATCTGATTGGTTTTTCAAACCCGCCGGAACACTCTCAGCTTGATACATTTATCTCTTGGTCTTAAATAAATAGGGATGAAAACTCTAACAAAATATAACTTCTTATTCCCAGCTAGTAGAACCATATAAGTTATATGCTCAGGAGCGCTGAGGTCCTTCATAAAATATATGTTTTCAATGTAAAGATAAACATAATTTGGCACTGTAACTTGTTTTTATTGGAACTATATACCTATTTTTTATTTAGTGATGTGTTTTGTTATAATGCTCATTCTCCTGTTTTGTTTATTTTGACACTTTTTATTGTATGTAATATAGAAAATAACAATAAAAGCATAAAATATACAATACATTCTATCCAGCGAATATACATTGTGATTATTTAACATCTTACTTTTCCTACTGCAGTATAATATAATATAATTCGGAGAGAACCCTGGCAGGGGCGGACCTAGATTTTATTTTGGGGGGAGGCGGTGGACCCGGGGGGGGGGATTGGGGCAATGCTTCCCCCACCCCCTGGAGCAGTGGTGGCTGGTACACATACATGATGCCATGTTAGTCATCACTATCCTTCGGTCAGGGCAGGTGTCGGCACTGACACCTGACCTGTAGCTGGTGCAAAGGTTACGGCTAAAACATACGCACTTAAGAGTCCCAGGACTTGAATCGTCCATATCTGCATTGGCCCTTCCAGTACATTGCTTATGTTAATCTACTCCTTCTTTATCTTGTCTTAAGTGACATTTATGATCGAACATGAATTGCGTGCAATTGCGTTAATTCGAGTAAGGTTTATCTCTGACCATGTGCAGAGCTGTTTCATACAAGCAAACAGGCTTATGTCCGAAAATGAATCAGGCCCAATGGTAGTCTGTACATTCTCATCTAAACATTTTATATATACTGCCAATTTTTTGTAGAACATTTTGATCCCTCTTCTATATCAGGAAGGGTAGTGTCACGGGCACTAGGAGTCTTTACCCAGGGATCACCAGGTGATGGACTTACCAGAGCAGTATAGATGGTAATATGGTACTCTGGTAGCGGGGTGATCACGGAACAGGAGACAGCAGATGGTAGAGGATGCTCGTGGAAAGTCTATGACTAGCAGCACTGGTAATATATAGGTAGTAGTACACGAGGAACTGAATGGACAAAGGAAACGTGAGGGTAGTCAGTGGTCTGCGGTAGCAAGTTGTACCACTGCTATAGTGAGGAGGAATGTCCAGAAGCAACGAGGAGGTGATGAGAGTTAGCGGTCTGCGTTTAGCAAGTTGTACCGCTGTCTAGGTGAAGGAATGGAATCCAGGTGGAGGTATCCGGGAAGTCAGTGGTCTGCGTTAGCAAGTTGTACCACTGCTATGTGAAAGGACACTGGAAACAGGTGACTCAGGAAACAGGGAACAGTGGTCTGCCTCTAGCAAGTTGTACCACTGAATATATATGTGAGGAGGAGCACGGGGAGAGAAATGCAATACAGAGTATACACGGGCACACTGAACTTGATCCCACGATGATATGCACAATATAGAAATGACTGAACAGCACTGCACAATAATACAAAGTCACAGGAACTATCCGGGCAAAAGGTAACACAGTCAAATGATGGCAATAGTCTCAGCGGATAGTAAACTCCAGAGGAGAACGACTCAGTCCAGCAAGATATGCAATACACCAGCACAGTCAATGAGAAGTATGCATACCGTGGTTCAGGAGCAGGCTGTCAGACAGGAGTGCAGAGATACCTGAACGGCTGGAGGCCGGCAGGATGCGAAGTCCCAGGAGGGTAGAAGCGGTAATCAAGTAGGTGCAGCGCACAGGTAGGTAGACCAGCAGGGATAGAAACAAATACTCAGGAAGCAGTAGTATATAGAACTGGACACCTGGAGAACCCTGAAGAGTAGAGATGGTCTAGACGAGATGAAAGCAGTGAGGCGTTGATCCGATGCAGACTGGCGAGTTGACACCGGCAGGAACACTGTAGAAGCACGGAGAGCGGATCAGCTGCTGCAGACACGAGTAGAACTGAAGGGTAGCGGCAAGCAGGACACTGCAGGTACACAGAGGTAGCGGATAGGAATCAGCAGGTGCAGTCACGATGAAACACGAGAGAGTTGAGATGAGCTGGAACTGTTGAGCACGGAGGCAGCAGATAGGAATCAGCTGATGCAGTCTCGATGAAACACAGGAGAGCAGAAGTGAGCTGATAACTGTAGTGCACGGAGGCAGCGGATAGGAATCAGCTAATACAGTCACGATGAAACACAGGAGAGTTGAAGTGAGTTGATAACTGTAGTGCACGGAGGCAGCGGATAGGAATCAGCTAATACAGTCACGATGAAACACAGGAGAGTTGAGATGAGCTGGAACTGTAGTGCTCGGAGGCAGCGGATAGGAATAAGCTAATACAGTCACGATGAAACACAGGAGAGTTGAAGTGAGTTGATAACTGTAGTGCTCGGAGGCAGCGGATAGGAATCAGCTAATACAGTCACGATGAAACACAGGAGAGTTGAAGTGAGTTGATAACTGTAGTGCACGGAGGCAGCGGATAGGAATCAGCTAATACAGTCACGATGAAACACAGGAGAGTTGAGATGAGCTGGAACTGTAGTGCTCGGAGGCAGTGGATAGGAATAAGCTAATACAGTCACGATGAAACACAGGAGAGTTGAAGTGAGTTGATAACTGTAGTGCTCGGAGGCAGCGGATAGGAATCAGCTAATACAGTCACGATGAAACACAGGAGAGTTGAAGTGAGTTGATAACTGTAGTGCACGGAGGCAGCGGATAGGAATCAGCTAATACAGTCACGATGAAACACAGGAGAGTTGAAGTGGTCTGGAAACCACAGGAGAGTTGAAGTGGTCTGGAAACCACAGGAGAGTTGAAGTGGTCTGGAAACCACAGGAATCAGCTGAGCTGAATACACGAGGAAACACAGGAACACCTTCAGAGGCTCATGGGGAATGAGACTCCAAGATCAGGCCACGAGGTATGGAACTCAGGTGCTTTAAATAGGGAGTTGCAGTTGTCACTATTACTGTCAGTATAAGGTGCGTCATGGTGCCAGCAACTCCAGGAAAGAACCACTTGGCCGGGGTAGCAAAGCCAAAGTCAAGGGATTGGAGAAGGTAGAATAGTGGGTGACAGAGCCGAGGTGGAAGTGTAACGCATGTAACCATCACGAATTGTGGCGGCAGATGAGGTCACTGGGGCGGAATTTAACTACACTGGAAGCCAGTGCCTCATCCTGGGAGGCCGGTGCTGGTGGTACAGGCGATTGTGTCACCCCGCGATGAGGCGTTGAGGGCATGGGCAACGGTACGGTGCAAGAGCACCTGCCATAGAAGGATCAGGTGGGAACCAGAGTCTACAAAATGTCACAGAATGATTACCCCTGTAGGGGGAAGATAAAGTCCCTAAGCCACAAGCTGACTGGGGTTGAAGGCATCTCTCACATGGGCCAGTCTCATAATATCCAATTTGCATCTTTTTCCTTTACAATGTTCCCAATGGGCTGCTGAGTCTTGCATCCAAGCTGAAAAGAGCCCATTTATTAAAATCCCCATCAGAGGGCTGCAAGAGCAGAGGGGGATCCCCACCTTCAGGGGTACCCCAGAAGAAGCACCAGATAAAGAGTGTGGGTGCCAGAGAGCATGAGAGGGGGAGAGACCCCACAAACAAAGGTACCAAAAGAAAGAAAGGAGCTTTTGGATTGGATTGTCTGGAGAAGACCGGAATGAATGGACAGAAAAAGACCTTTGGAAGGGGTGAGTGTGAATTACTGCAAGCCACATTGATGTGTAGAGCCTCCTTGAGAAGGCCCCCATAATGTGAGGCGGGGGGAGGGGGGTTCCTGAAGATGCTGCTGGCTAACAGGATCTGAATTAGGACAAGAGGTTCCCCTTTGTAATGTCCTCCATAATTTGGAGGGGGGGGCGGTCACTGCTACTAGGCAGTCAGCTACTCTGGAGAATAGGAGTCCCCACAGTGAGATGTAGATGGAGTAATGTTGTGTGTCTCTGTAACTCTAATGAGGCAGGGTCCCTGGCTATTAGGATGTATTGAAGAGATCTGCCTAAATATCTAATGTCCTTGAATTGCACAGTACTACTACATGGTTCCCATGCAGGGAAGGGTCCCTGAATATTGGGATGACACCTGAAAGTGGCAGTGTAAGATGCAGCAGTGGGGGCAGAGTAAGAGGGTCCCTGTGAGGGATGGGGTGCACCATGGCAAGGAGAATCCCTGGATAGTGGAATGTTCCTTAATCTTTGTTGGAGTGTGAGTGTGAACCTCTGAAGTATGTCCATTGTGCTGACACCTGTCAGAGAGAGAGAGACAAGTATTCTGAGTGAGTGGGACTAGTGCACCCAGCAACACTAAGTATGCAGCTGTGAAATGATATTTAATGGACACAAACAACTAAAGTACAGATGGAGTACAGGAATAATAGAGCTTAACATCTGCTGCCGTTTATGTGCTGGAGGCATTTGTAGAAGTTGTGCTGATAGCCGCTATGATCTGTGCTGGAGGGCATTGGCGCTTAATTCCATGTCCATTACGCCAACACAACACCACAAGACGTTCACAAGATACAGGGTAAATGGTAGCATGTATCCTCCAGCAGCCTCTTGTAGTCACCACTCCAAAAGTAATAATCTCAATCTCATCATCATCACCATTTATTTATATAGCCCCACTAATTCCGCAGCGCTGTACAGAGAACTCACTCACATCAGTCCCTGCCCCATTGGGGTTCACAGTCTAAATTCCCTAACACACATACACACAGACAAACACACCGACTAGGGTCAATTTGTTAGCAGCTGATTAACCTACCAGTATGTTTTTGGAGTGTGGGAGGAAACCGGAGCACCCGGAGGAAACCCACGCAAACACGGGGAGAACATACAAACTCCTCACAGATAAGGCCATCAATCTCAATCTCTTTTACTCTTAATCTCTTTTAAGTCTTATACTCCCGCAATATCACTGCTACCGTTTAGCTAGACAGTTACCATGTCGCGCAGCCTGGGTTACTCGCTCACACAGACCCTGTCCTGGTAGGGTTTCCTCCAGCGGCACTACAATGCCTGGCCCAGAGTCCTTTTCGCTGATGTTTTGTACATCAGGATCCTCCAAGCGAGAATAGCTCTCTTGGCATTCGGCTCTCCTTATATTCTTGGCTGTATTCACAGGGAGTAGGGTCAAATGTCTCAATCCTCCCCCTTACAGTAGGGGTCTATCAGTGGACACTTAACTGTTAGACACACTGTCTCTGTTACCTTGATACAATGGAATGGCTTGACTCAATTAGCTATTTGGCTGGATACACTAAACAAAGGGTTACAATATAACATCAAGGAATGACACTACATGGTTGCGTGAAACAATGAGCCATTTAACACATTGCATCTGCAATCTCACAATAACATTTATATTGATACATATTAATACATTTCCCAATGCTATTTCAGCCAGTATATTACTGTAGAGGCACATTGCATATCATCTAGAAGTTCTACCCTAATTACCTCTCAGATTACCTGTTGACATAGCTAATTAACATGGGCTGCCAGCTAGCTATGTCAAGTTACTCAGACTGCTCAGTAACTGCAAATACATATAAAACTAGTTGGGGATGTCAGTCTTCTATTTTAGTTCTTCAATAGCCACTATACCCTTGTTTTCCCATCTTAGGAATGTAGCGTTTTCTAGGCTTGGGGTGAATTCTAGACTCCCCCTTATTGGGATAAATCCACTGTATTTTAGATTCCATTTTTATTGTTTGTTAATTTGATTCCAAGTTTTATAGTATCTCTAAAACAAAGATGTTCTCATTAACCCTTTCTGGAATGAGTGACCTTGAGAGGTACAATAATGGAAGAGAAGCACATTATTATTATTATTATTAATTTTTATTTATAGGGCGCCACAAAGTATCCGTAGCGCCGTACAAGGACAAACAATGGCACAGTACAAGGTGAAACAGCACAGTACAAGTAACAGTAAGCACTATAACTCTGGGGGCTCAGGCACAGCATGAAAGAGAGGGAGGGAGGGGAAAAGTGAGTATAGGCAGGTAACTATGGCCCAAGAGGGTGGGCATGGATGATAGGTTGAGAGTCACTGAGGGGAGCGGAGAGAAGCGAGAGGAGACAGAGGGCAGAGGGACTGAGAGGGGGTGAGCTGAGTAGCTGGAGAGCGCAGTTAAAAGTGATGGAAACAGAAGGTAGGAGAGCCCTGCTTAAAGGAGCGAACAATCTAAAGGGAGGGGAAGACAGACAGACACATGGATGAGACGGAGAGACGGGAGGAAGGGGGAGAAGGGAAGAAGGGATGAGAAAGAGAGGTAGCCGACCGGTGGGAGTTTAGGCATGAGACTGGATGGCTTTAAGGAAAAGGTGGGTTTTTAATGTTCGTTTGAAAGAGGACAGTTTAGGGGAAGTTCTGATGTGGGCTCGATTCATCTTTGAATGCATTTAAGAAAAATGCACCTAACTTGTCTTCAAGTAGAAGCGGATCTCAAGGTACGTTTCCATTTGAATCTGGGTCTACGTCCTCTTCGGATATACATTATTTGCCGCATGCAGACAGACAGAGCACCGTGCAGGATTCGCACATTCATATGAGAAAGTCCCCTCAGTAATCTACTAGATTTCTTGCCGTATTTATAACATTTTTACTTACCTATTTGTTCCCTAGTTGTTGTACAACATTTTAGAAGTTGTTTTTCTTTTGCTGATAGAGATTCCTATTTTCAATCTATTTGTGCGTTTTGCTGAGCTCTTGTTGAGCAGTAATGTATGTTTCCTTAGGATTTTCCTATATTGTTTCATATAAGAAATAATTTTTCCCATAAGGACCGCCTTGGCTGCCTGCCAGAACAGCAGTGACTCATCTACACGTTGCTGGCTATTTTAAAGCATAATTACTCCATACAGCCTCCATTATATTTCCACATTTAATCGAGTTTGATAAGCTGGCAGGAAATCTCTAATGTCTGTGCCCACCGAGCGGACTGTTTCCTTTTAATTTTAGCCCTATCAAAGCATGGTCTGACAGTCCTACAGTTTCTATTTTGGTTTCTGGGGGCCTGTTTATGGTTTAAATCCTCAGAACACTGCAGTTTTTCGGGGGATTGCCGCATTTGCAAGTTTCGAGGCTATTTATTAATAGAGGACGGTGGCTCAGTGCTTAGCACTTCTACCTTACAGCACTGGGGTCATGAGTTCAATTCTCGACCATTGCTTTATCTATGAGGAGTTTGTATGCTCTCCCCGTGTTTGCGTAAGTTTCCTCCGGGTGCTCCGGTTTTTCCTCCCACACTCCAAAAACATACTAGTAGTTTAATTGGCTGCTAACAAATTGACCCTAGTCTGTGTGTGTGTGTGTTAGGGAATTTAGACTGTAAGCTCCAATGGGGCAGGGACTGATGCGAGTGAGTTCTCTGTACAGCGCTGCGGAATTAGTGGCGCTATATAAATAAATGGTGATGGTGATGATGAATAGAGGGTCACAGAGGATCTCTCCCACATCTTGCGTCCATTGACCTGATTGGCTATGCTGTGAACATGCCGACAATCTGATTGGCTATAGGTTTTTCCTGCACACTTAAGACATCCCAGACAAGCAGGAGATGATTGCTCCGACTCTCATGATACTCACCTTAAAAAGTTAATCTTAAAAATCTACTTTTTTTTCTTTAAACCTTGCGTGAAAGTGGCAGCGGAGAGGTTAAAAAGATCCGTATATTTGTAACTATCCTCCCTGCTGTCAGGAAGTAGAGCAGAGCGTGTCTGGATATCTCAGCCCAGTCTGTGCACCTTCCAACTGCATCATTTGCAATCAAGAAGTTGTGTAAATATATTTAAAAAAGATGCATGTTTGATGTGTGCATGTCAGCAGCCTAACCCTCATCTAAATATCACACATTAAAAATACATTTGCAGAGCGTGTGTTATCTTAACAGTATAATGAAATATGCAGTTTTAATCACACTGGGCACCACATTGATTTTCATTTCACAGCACCTCTCTCTTAGATGGTGAAAAATTAATGTTTCGTGGAAGTGTTGCAACCAGTAACTACATAAATATCACCGAGATGCTGTGTCCTGTTTCCCTGCCAAAATGTATAAGAAATAATAAACACTAGCTTCCCTTCTCATGTGAATGTACAGGCATATAATGTAGACAATCATATGTACAATGATGAAAGTGATGAGCAGAATAGAACAGTTTTTAGAATTTGCCCAGAATGGTGTGTTCAGAAGTAATTTGTACTAAAGCTCAAAACATGAATATGTTTGAGGACTGCAGGGATCCAGGAAGAAGCACGCCACCTAATGGGCGTGACCAATCCACGGATGGGGCTTGGTCAATGCGGCCCACTGTCAGAGTGACTAGCGCTTAACTAGTCTGCCCTCAAAGCACCCGAGTAAGGATAGGAAGCCCATTGGGGACTGAAGGCCCTTGTCAGTTTCTGGGGCCTTCTGGCTCCTGGGGGTTGGGGAGGAACAGGATGTTTAAAGATAGATAGAGAGGAGCCGTCCTCTATGGACTAGAAGCTGACAGTAGGTGAACAATAAAGTGGTAAACAAAGGCATAGTTCCCAACATTCCGAATCCCGAAAGTGGGACAAAATAAGCCACGCCCAGCCCACACGCCTCCTGTTTATAATCAAACTCTACCAACAGATGGGTAAATTTTGACAAAACCCAACCTCTTTCCCATTAAGTCCCGCCCACACAGGGTCATTTGGGAGGAATGTAAGGGTGTGTGTGGAGTTTGTTCTCACAATGTCAGTGTGTCAGTATTTTCTCATGCACTGGCAGCCAGGGGTATGCTGGCGTCTATAAACATTTATTTGCCACAGCACCTGCTGGCGAGAGATGGCTAGTAGGGATCCCAGTGCTTACAAGGGGCTGTTTTTTTCTGGAGGGCGGGGGAGGAGGGCACAGGCTCAGGCTGAAAGACACTATGGCAAGGGCACCCCACGCGGGTTTCCTTGTTACAGTATCACCATCAGGGCTGCCATCAGAAATTGTGTAGCCCCATACATATGAAACAGGCAGCCCCCCCCCATGAACACTTCCCCAGGTGAACCCCTCCAGAAAAAAAAAACACCTTAATTTATGACATTAAGGGAGAAAATAACTATTATCCCTCAAGAAATACAGTTTAACCCATTATCATACTTGTAAGTCTAATCCCTTAAAAAATATAGAAAATAACAATAAAAGCATAAAATATTCAATACATTCTATCCAGTGAATATACATTGTGATTATTTAACTTCTTTCTTTTTCTACTGCAGTATAATATAATATAATTCGGACAGGGCGGACCTAGATTTTATTTTGGGGGAGGTGGTGGACCCGGGGGGGGGGGGGGGGGAGATTTGGGGCAATGCTTCTCCCCCCTGAGCAGTGGTGGCTGGTACACATACATGATGCCGTGTCAGTCACCACTATCATTCGGTCAGGGCAGGTGTCGGCACTGAAACCTGACCTGTAGCTGGTGCAAAGGTTACGGCTAAAACATACGCACTTAAGAGTCCCAGGATTTGAATCGTCCATATCTGAATTGGCCCTACCAGTACATTGCTTATGTTAGTCTACTCCTTCTCTATCTTGTCTTAAGTGACATTTATGATTGAACATGAATTGCGTTAATTCGAGTAAGGTTTATCTCTGGCCATGCGCGGAGCTGTTTCATACAAGCAAACAGGCTTATGTCCGAAAATGAATCAGGCCCAATGGTAGCATGGTAGTCTGTACATTCTCGTCTAAACATTTTATATATACTGCCAATTTTTTGAAGAACATTTTGATCCCTCTTCTATATCAGGAAGTGTAGCCTTTCTGTCTAGATAAAGTGTGTCCAATAGATCAATCTGTTGTATGTTCAAGAGACGGTAATGCAGGGGCGGATCTAGAAAATACTTCTACCCGGGGCGATGTAGGTGGGGGGGGGGGCGATTCAGGCCCCGCCCCCTTTTTGACATCTGAGGCTGCCAGCGGCTGCATACTATGTGCAGGTCCGTTCAGCAGTGACAGGTAGGGACAGTGTGCTGCCCAGATGCTCTGATTGTGTTTAAAACACAATCAGAGTGGCCGGGCAGCACACTGTCCCTGCCTGTCACTGCTGAATGGACCTGCACATTATGTGCAGCCGCCGGCAGCAAGCCCCTGCTAGGGGGGGCGATCGCCCCGATCGCCCGCCCCCCCCTGGATCCGCCACTGCGGTAATGTCCGCTGCCTTAGTATCAGTTGCTTGCAGTGGTCACTATTACTGTTAGTATAAGGTACGTCATGGTGCCGGCAGCTCCAGGAAAGAACCACTTGGCTGAGGTAGCAAAGCCAAAGCCAAAGTCAAATTCAGGGTAAAAAAAAAGGTGATAATAAAATATCTTTAAAATATACTTACCCAGATGTTGAAGCTGCTGCTCCTTATTCTTACAGCGGCGGCGGGAACATCAGTGTGACGTCAGGTCACACCATCACTGACAGGGAGAAGGAAGGATCACATGATCGCAGGGGCGGAGCAGTGAAGCCCCTGCGATCACGATTGACAGCTGCCTGGCTGTCACAGGCAGATCACATGATCGCAGGGGAATGATTGCTCCGCCCCTGCGATCGCATTCTGCTGCCTGGCTGTTACGGTGACAGAGGCGGAGACGTCGGGGACTGGAGGAAAGGACAGCGCGCCCCCTGGTAAGTGTGTGCCGCCGAGCCCCCTGGTGAGTCCGGCCCTGGTACAAGAGTACCCCCTTTATCCCCCTCATGGCGGCCCTGATCACCGGCCCAGCCTGTAATACCCTAGTGCCGGTGGCTTATTGCCGTGTCATCATGCCTTAAGCAATTCCGTGTAAGATCCGCACCACTCAGCATATACATGTAATTGTGTGTTTTTTTCTGAACGCATTTCGCAAATGCGTCCAAACTCGGCATCTCAGGTCCTCGCTGTGTATAGAGCATCATTACAATTCAGGTTACCCTCGTTCAGACCACTGTCCTCATTATCGTTAGAGCGGAAAGTACTATCCTTGAGAGACTGAGTAATATAGAGACAGGAACTGAACTTCTCTGACACTTGTACTTTCCAACAAACTTTGTAAAGAGATCTGGGCGCGTGCCAAGTAATTATAATCATCTATTGATTCAGGCTCCACTGGCAACCGAGCAGATTATAAAAGTTTTCAGGTGGGTCCTCCATCTTGTCTGTGGGCAAGTTAAAGTCAAGTGCGGTGGTAATTGCACCACTTCGCCCTCCCCTGGCATGGAGGGCACAGGTGCATTCATCTACACATTTAGAACAACTGCTTGATTTCCATCCCTGCAGAGAAATTATGTCAATTCTTTATATCTGATTAAGCCACTGGCAACACCACTTCAAAAACTCTAATTGTTGTATATTAGAATTGACTTGTGGAAAAACAGAATGCATAAGAAAAGTTAATTATAATTAACATCACTTGACCTCGGTATTGAACTGGCACTTACTTAGAGAGCTGGATGCAGAAACATAATTAAAATGTCACAAATTAATGAAAATGACAATAAAAAAAAGGGACGCTATCTGCAAATGTTAAATAGTTATTCCAGCAAGCAATGCCCTGGCAGACACGCTTGGAGCCGCCGAGTGATTTTGCAGCAGTTTTCTGTGTATTGTTTGTATTAAACTCAGCATTAAAAATAATTGACAAGTTAATTCCTCCCTGCCTTTTCATCGTGCCTACAAGTGGTTGATTTATTTATCGCCCAGGTCCTCGGCCCAATCCCTGGGAGGGCTGCTTGCAGACCCACAACTTGGAGCCATCTCTAATTTGCAGCAAATTGAACAATTAACGCTGTGTATCACTGAGCAAAACGTTTAGCTGTGCAGAGGCCGGAAAAAATGGTCCGTCAGCGATGACCCTCCAGGGATTGTGCTTTGCGTAGAAGCCCCGGGTTCATTCCCTGTCAAGTCCGAGGGCCTTGCCGCACGTTGCATAAATGTCTCTGGCCAGCAAAGGGTTAAATCGTTTTCTCTCTGTGCAGTTTTAATGACGCCGAAGCGTCTCTTACAATATACTGCATGTGGATTTCTTCACTTACTCTGTATCTGCCAGTCTGCATTAAACGTTACAGGACCAGGAAGATAGGAAGGGCAAAACTGAAGGTGGAGGCTGTTGTCATCAGTGACATTAGTCATTTGTGTTAGTATAGAAAAGGGAACAGACCGTAAGTGGGCAATAGACAGTTGGGGGTCTTGTTTGTGGCCACAAACCCTGTCTATGTATGACGTTTCCCAGTCATTGGTTATTTTTGGGGTGGGGGGGTAGCATGAGCAACCCCAATAATTTTAAAATGCTGACTCCTATGACAGAGATGATGTACGGTTGCGCACCCTCATCCTCAACTCACCCAGACTTTCGTTTTTGTTTTTAGCCGGCTTCTACATCTCCACCTTCCCTGTGACTCACTCTGTTTGTTCCTACTTTCTCTCTATGTACCCTGCACACTTTGTGTCCTAACCCTAGTTACAGCTCTGATATAGCGCCACTGATTCCGCAGTGCTGTACAGAGAACTCACATCAGTCCCTGCCCCGTTCGAGCTTACAGTCTAAATTCCTTAACACACAGATACACACACACACAGACTAGGGTCAATTTGTTAGTAGCCAGTTAACCTACCAGTATGTGTTTGGAGTGTGGGAGGAAACCGGAGCACCCGGTGGAAACCCACGCAAGCACGGGGAGAACATACAAACTCCTCACAGATAAGGCCATGGTCGGGAATTGAACTCATGACAAACAGAAATGGGAGGAGCCATCTTTGCCCAATGGTTAAGCTCTCAATGTTGTCACACACTTTCACACTTATTAATGTTTACCTCCCAAACACAGTCAAGGTCACATTCACAGACTAACTTGTTGGAAGGGTCATAGAGGCCTGATGCTATTAAGAAAGGATGTTAACCTGCTGACTCACTTGATTCTTCCTTTGGAAACTCCTCCGTGTCCTATAGTACTCAGCCTTCAGATATCCCTCCTTGATGTCTGGCTCATTTAACATCCATCAGACAAAGGCCTTATGTTCTACTCTCAGCCCCATCAGACTTCCACCCATATTGATGAATTTCTTTTTTTTGGCACAACATCTATGGGTCAAAGGTACTAACACTAGTATCATTATTCCGCAATTAAGCTTTTGCCATTTCCATAGTTGATATCCCTCTCACATCCTGGAACTGATGGATTAAACACTGCCCTACTCCAAAACCTGGAATTTCAACAGCCTATAAAACAAGTTATAGAAAAGAATGTTGGGAGGAGAATGCAGTCACTGATGTTCCCCCGACGCTTATCTGGATGGCACATGAATGTACCATTAGGGGCCCATTTATCTCATTGGGTTCTCATCTTATATTATGATAAGCACAATAAGGCTTTTGAGAAGTGCACTTTGGAAATATACGGTACAGTTGAACATACATGTCATCTAAAATAGGAGAGGGCGATATAGTGCATTCCTTCAAGCAGAATGAGAGGTTCTCAGGTTAAGATATTCAAGTCAGATTAGATCTGCTAAACAGTTATCTGTGCAGGCTTTGCTCCACAAGCTTAATCAAAAGAACATTAAGGCATCGGAGGAACCCTCTAGTCATAAGCTATGAAATAAATGCCTATAGGAAAAAACCCATCCTCTATTGGATGGGTTTTGTCTGTTATAACATTACAACATGCCTCTAACTGATCTATATTGGGACCAGGTAAGATTTATCCCACATGAAAAATTATGGACAATATAATTAAGGCCATTCAAGTGATCCACTCTGCCAGCAGAGATATAGAGCCTTCAATGTTACCTTCCATGGATGCAGAGAAGGCATTTGAACACATAGACTTGATGTAGATGGAGGCCACCCTTCATCACCTAGGTTTGGCTCCAACGTGCACGTTTGAATCCTTGCCCTCAAATCCACAACCTTGGTTAGGGTAACAATTTATGGTCTTTTTTCTCAATCTCTGCAAATAAGGAATGGGGAAAAGGCTCTCCGTTGTCCCCTCTTAATTTTGTAATTGGCTTTGAACCCTTTTTGAATCTGAAGTAACCCAAGTATTAGAGGTCTGCTGATGGGTACCCTTCATCACTAAATTGCCACCTACATGATTTACCTACTGTTAGTTGATAGATTTAAAGCCATGTTACATTTTAGAACACACTGCCCCAACTCAGAAGCTCTCAACCCATCGCATCCAGGGGAGCATGCAGTATCTTTATCTGATACTTTACCTTTTCGATGAGAGACTTGGGCATCAATCTTTCCTCCAAATTTTTAAACCTATTACATAGAAGTTTTATTCTTATATTAGATCACCTGTAACCTGACATAGTGGGATCTCAACACATCTCCATGGATTGGATGGTTCAGGTCAATGAGAATGAACAGGAATCATCCCCCAGTCTTCTCTATTTATTTCAAACTACTTATCAAAATCACGAACTACTATATTCATTCCATACAACTGATGACAAAGACATGCACCTATAATATGAAGCTGTAGTCTTATTTGGCATAGTAGACTGGCTCAAGAACTCAACATCTAAACTCTGGACCTCCCTGGAACAATATTTACCAAAGCACAAGATGTTTGTTCTCCTATGGTTTCAGGAGAAAAACACTGCACACCTGAAGACACACTCGCTTGTTCATGCAACATCATCATTATTTCAGAAACTAAGACATATAAACAAGCTTTTATCCTTCCTTTCATCATTATTCCAATATATTGCCAAGTTGTGTTCCCTCTGGCGCTGTCTATGGTTCAGTTTGGAGATTGGGTGCCTTAGGGATCACAGGCTGACTAGGGAAAGCAGGCTGGCTACCTTGAAAGAACTTCCTGTGCTGATCAATAGGGTTTCCTAGACTACTCAAGGGAAGGAGGGTACTGTTATGATTTGCATATGATTTACATGTTATCGCTTTCATCCTTTCCTAGCTTGGTACGTTCATAAGCGTGTTGTCGCAGTGTTCTGGTTCAACTTGGTCATTTTTTTTACATCTGCGGGCGAACAGCGAATCAGTTACTGTTGGATGTGTTCTCTCTCCCTAAACCTGTGGCGGATCTCTCTGAGGTAGATCCTCACCTGTCCAGCATAATTTTGCCAGTGCTTGTGTTTGCACATTAGATTTCTGATCCTGTACCTTCCAATCCAGTTAGTTCATGGCTCCTGGTGACTTCAAACTTGAGATCCATGGATCTGCATTACAATGATTTCTGGCATATGGCTCTACAGTACGTTGACAAACAGTGGACTAGAATGTTAAAAACTTAGGGGACTATTTGAATAATGTAATATCAAGTATTTTGGGAAATCACAGATTGATGTAAATTGCATTAAGTTTAAACTGCATTAAATCCAAGTTTAGAGAATATGTTACATCCTGATGCTAAACATCTGATGTAATAGCTCAGACTTTGTGGTTGCAGATAGGATCAGAGAGCTGGGTTAACCCCTGCCAACATGTGTCTCAGAAACACTATATAAAGAGCTGTATTTTATAATTTAACTGTACTATTCCATCTGTACTTCTGGATGATCACTAATACCTTCAACTAGTGTGTAAAGGTCCATGTAAGGACCCTTGTGCAATAAACATCACTGCTTTTTGATTCTGCCTATTGCCCTCTGTAACCAACAGATTAGAGCTTACACTCTAATATGTTCCACGGTTGTCCACTGGCTGTCTGTGCCAATGCTCTGCCCGCTACCCAGTAGCCCTGAACCATAGTGAGCGATCAGGAGGTACAAGCCGATCCACAGTAATGAGGCTCTGCAGCATCTAAACAAGTTACCCAGAAGTAAGTGGTTCCAGGTGCCGGTAAAGGAGCCCAGTGGTGGCAGCCGAATCCTCCTAAAACTATTGTGCAGTTGTAGTTGGCGAGTGACTTTGGGCAGCTGACACCATTAGGAGTGGTCACTAACAGTCAGTTACTGACGGTGAGAAAGTGATCCAGATAAATTGTGTAACATCCCTTCTCCTCTTCCACAACAGACTGGGAGGCAAAGTAAGTCCATCCGATCACACCAATCAACGCTTACTGCGGGCAAAAAATACCTGGTGAACCCACTCAAAGGGCTTACTGGGACTTGTAGTTTACCAGTAAGAAATACATTCTTGCCAATTAACTGTTTATTACCCCACGACTACCGCACCAGTGATATTGGAAGAGCCCTAGGGGTATATTTACTTAACTGGGGGTTTCACAATGTGGAGATGTTGTCTATAGCAACCAATCAGATTCTAGTTGTCATTTTGTAGAATGTACTAATTAAATCACAACTAGAATCTGATTGGTTGCTATAGGCAACATCTCCACTTTTTCAAACCCGCAGTTTAGTAAATCTAGCCCCTAGTGTTTTCAGCACTGGGTTGTTTTTTCCAATGGGGGAGACACATTTGTGGACCTGCTGCCCATAGGGAATTCCAGAGTGACACTAGCTCAAACCAGCATGTCACTCTAGCCAAAAATCTACCTTGAAGTTACTTCAGATACTTATTCTACGCTATGGGAAACCGATGGAAATACAAAATATATAATGGCACCCAACTCACTGGACAGAATATGTGATAACGTGCACAAAAAAAACGGAAAACACTGGGTCTTCCATATTCCTTAGCCCCCACATTGATTGAGCAAATAAACGGTTTATATTGCTTACACAGACTCTGGCGTGAAAAATACGCCATTGGATGGTAGCACGCCATTACAGAAAGTGACCATACCGGGGAAAAACAGCAAG
This sequence comes from Mixophyes fleayi, assembly GCF_038048845.1. Taxonomy (NCBI): domain Eukaryota; kingdom Metazoa; phylum Chordata; class Amphibia; order Anura; family Limnodynastidae; genus Mixophyes; species Mixophyes fleayi. The sequence continues at coordinate 19,463,553 of NC_134403.1, forward strand.
AAGAATGGGTGGTGACTGTAACTGGAAAGACAGGGCTTACAGAAACTAAAATAGAAGTAAAGCATAGAGGAGACATACACACCAGACATATAGAATTCCATGGTGGCTCAGTGGTTAGCACTTCTGCCTCACAGCACTGGGGTCATGAGTTCGATTCCCAACCAGGGCCTTATCTGAGTAGAGTTTGTATGTTCTCTGTGTGTTTGCGTGGGTTTCCTCCCACACTCCAAAAAATCTATATTATTAAATGATGACGACGATTATATTATTGGCCATGTATGGCTCAGTCCTCATACACTTCCGATTTAGTGGGGAAAATTTGCAGTTCCGACAGCACAAAAAGTTTGGACGATAATACGGCTGTTATTTTATTTGACGATCAAGATTCCAATATCAGATCGTTCTCTTTACAATTTACTACCTCTGCCATAAAATGTGAGGATGATGTGTTAGTGTGACTACAAGCCAGATGTACTGCTACATTGAATTGTCGGATTTATGGACACATAACAATTAGCTGAACACTAACTTTCAGTTTTACGGATTAACTTTAACTATAAAAGATATATTTTTATGGGTTTTTTTTACATTTTTTCTATTACCATTCTCACGGAAACCTTAAATTAAAATGTGGTATGTGACAGGACCAATTGAATTCATAAAAATTACTGGAATTTACGATTAAAGTCAGATTTAATTTATATATGTAACCTGATAAAATTGGTATTTAGCGTAAAACTGGAACACAATACTTTATTTGTCGTGCTTTACTTATTAAGTGTAGGTATAAATATAATGAAAGCTAATAAATCTAAACATTATGCATATAAATTCTGTTCTTATTAAACATTATGGGCCAGATTGAGAGTAGAATGCAAGCGTAAGTGTAACTCCCGATTGAAAAAGTTGCACTCAAGTGTATGTGTATATTAGTTTCAGCTGTATCTGTGACTACGTCTCAGTCTGAATATGTACACAAATACTTGAGCGCTCCCTTACTATACATTGCCTAGGTTAAAACACCTCTTCCCTCCCCTGCCGCGCCTCTTTAGCCGTACAGAGTCGAAAGTGCCAAAAAGTTGCAGGTATGAATAGCTGCAGTAGAATACTACATAAAGGGGTGTAAACTTCACTCTGAGTGTGCAAATTCATATATTGTCACTGTATATATGAGGCAAATTTGCTTTGTAGCATCATATATCATCATCATCATCATCATTTATTTATATAGCACCACTAATTCCGCAGCGCTGTACAGAGAACTCACTCACATCAGTCCCTGCCCCATAGGAGCTTACAGTCTAAATTCCTTAACACACACCAGACTAGGGTCAATTTGTTAGCAGCCAATTAACCTACCAGTATGTTTTTGGAGTGTGGGAGGAAACCGGAGCACCCGGAGGAAACCCTCGCAAACACGGGGAGAACATACAAACTCCACACAGATAAGGCAATGGTCGGGAATCGAACTCATGACCTCAGTGCTGTGAGGCAGAAGTGCTAACCACTGAGCCACCGTGCTGCCCCATGTATTGATAAGACTCTAGAGCTCACACATGAGATACATTATAATGTAAACCTTAGATGTAGCGATAATAGCACATACAGGTCACATTTTATACTCAGACTGTCCAGAGTTAGTATTTAATATTTCTCTGAGACTTTAGAAGACTATAAAGAACTGTGGCCTTGGAAGCTCATTGGGATTTATCTGGTGAGTGAAGAAACATTATTATATCCAGAAGTAACCACAGTCTAACAGTGTCTCCAAACAGTGCGCCGAACACTTACCCGATACATTACATCCAGCCGTAACCATGCACAGGGTGTGTTTTAGAGTATTCAACAAAATTGCAGCATAACGTGTGTATTTTCAGTTGCACCGAAGCACGTGCAAGTCAACATATGGTGTAAGTATGAAGCTGCATCAAGATACGCCGTAAGTAGAGTTAAGCATAAAAAAGAAGTAACTTTGCATCTGGGCAAAACCATGTTGCATTGGAGGGAGAGGTAAATTTAAAATGTGGGGGCAGATTTATAGTTGGGGTAGGGCATGTCCTAGATCAAATTTAAATTTCAGTGTAAAAATAAAGCTATCAAGTATTTATGTGCTGCATGAAAAAACAACCAGTATTTTAACTTATGTGCAAAATAATAAACTAATTTGCACCCCTTACATTGTACAATGGTTTGTCCCGGAGAACATTTGCTCATTTTTTTGCCTTACTTTCCTTTATGACTCAGGCCCCAAGAGTGTCTTGAAATGGCCTTAGTATTAATATGTCAGTCATCATCAACAACTTGATGGCCGAGTTGGGCTGATTTCTTTCATTCGTTAGCACCGCGTTTCCACTATGTTCCAGCGCTTGTCAGACAGAAGAGAAAGAAGATTTCATATAAATTTAGGAGAAAAATAAAATGGAAAATGAGGTTTTTGAGTACTTATTTCAAATGAAATATTACACCATGCGGTGTGTGTGCAGGTTTTTTTTTTTACTGAAAGGTATGTTTGTGGAACCCTGGCTGCAAGGGTGTGCTGGTGCTTGTAGTTCCACAAGTTCCAGCATGCCCAATCTGTCGATGGCTGCCGGGGTTTGCTCTGACTTTTAGTTCAATGAATGTATTTAATGACTTAAACACGTTAAACCATTATTCAGCACAGGGCTGGAGCAACCTGGAGGGGCTCAATTTTTTGCAGGCCCGATTCCTTAGGGAATGCCACCCAGTGCCGAGGAGGCTGGGCGGGATATAACATTGTAACATAGTAACATAGTAACATAGTAACATAGTAACATAGTTGATGAGGTTGAAACAAGACACCAGTCCATCAAGTTCAACCTATTCTGGATCTCCTGCGATCCTGCACTTATATTTGAAATTGATCCAGAGTAAGCAACCGCCCATCTGTTTCAATTGTGAAAATCCCCCCAGACCCAATATTGCTATTTTTACCCTATATCCACTACTATCCTTCATTTTAATTAACGGTCGTATCCCTGGATACACTTTTCCGCTAAAAATTTGTCTAACCCTTTGTTAAACAAATCTATTGAATCTGCCATCACAACCTTCCCTGGCAGTGAATTCCATATCTTGACTGCCCTTACTGTAAAGAACCCCTTCCTTTGCTGGTTGTGAAATTTCCTCTCCTCTAACCTTAGGGGGTGACCGTGTGTCCTGTGTATAGTCCTTGGGGTGAAAAGTTCCCATGAAAGTTCTCTGTATTGACCCTTAATGTATTTGTACATAGTAATCATATCTCCTCTTAGACGCCTCTTTTCTAAAGTAAACATGCCTAAACTGGCTAACCTTTCCTCATAACCTAATGACTCCATACCCTTTATCAATTCTGTCGCCCTTCTCTGAACCCTTTCTATTTCCAAATTATCTTTTTTATAGAGTGGTGCCCAGAACTGTACTGTATATTCAAGATGAGGTCTTACCAATGATTTATACAGTGGAAAAAATACCCTGTCTTCCCTTGCATCTATGCCCCTTTTTATGCATGCCAATACTTTGTTTGATCTTGCAGCTGCTGCTTGACATTGAGCATTATTGCTAAGTCTACTGTCTACGAGCACTCCCAAAACCTTTTCCATTATAGATTCTCCTAAATTAATTCCATTTAATTTATAGATTGTGTTCTTGCTTTTAATCCCTAAATGCATAACCTTACATTTATCTATGTTAAACCTCATATTCCATTGGCCGCCCAATCCTCCAGTTTATTTACATCCCTCTGTAGAGAAGCTACAACTTGCTCTGATTTTATTACCTTACAGAGTTAAGTGTCATCTGCAAAAATAGAAACTTTAGTCTCTAAACCATCACTAAGGTCATTAATATATTAAAAGGGAGTAGCCCCAGCACGGAATCTTGAGGTACTCCACTTACAGCTTTTGACCAATTAGAAAATGTTCCATTTATCACAACACTCTGTTCCCTATTCTCTAACAAGTTTTCGATCCAAGTACAAATGTTGTTTCCTAGACCCAGTACCCTTATAACATTAAGATAGGAGAACCAAACGCTACAAGGCTCCCTATTGTAGTGTGATTACCCCAGCCAGGCAGGACCTGGTGCTGGCTGCAACTTCATTATACTCTACATTCCGCAGGTTAAGTTACGTCCAATTTTAAGGCCCATTCTGTCTATAAGTGACCCCAAAAATTCTATCCAGTACTGACCACATATATAGTAGAGATGTTCACTGACCCCAGTGTTTTGGTCTTGGTTTTGGATCTGGATTAACTTCGTGTTTTGGTTTTGGTTTTTCTTTTGTCAAAACCACCCTCGCATGTTTTGGTTTTGCATCCCTATTTTGTTTCTAGAATCCCTATTTTTTTTCTAAAATCACATAATTTGGCTTTTTTTTTTGTTCCTACATTATTATTAACCTCAATAACATGAATTTCCAGTAATTTTTTTGTCAAGTGACAAGAACACTGCTACCCCTCCTGTTTCTGTATGAGCAATGGCACTGAGCAATGTCACTGGAGACTGGAGAGTGACAAGAACACTGCTACCCCTGTTTTTATATGAGCAGTGGCACTGGGCAATGTCACTGGAGACTGGAGAGTGACAAGAACACTGCTACCCCTGTTTTTATATGAGCAGTGGCACTGGGCAATGTCACTGGAGACTGGAGAGTGACAAGAACACTGCTACCCTTGTTTTTATATGATCAATGGCACTGAGCAATGTCACTGGAGACTGGAGAGTGACAAGAACATTGCTACCCCTGTTTCTGTGTGAACAATGGCGCTGGATCTCCTGTGGCGGAAGGTACTTATGGAATCCAAAACCCTCGAGATCCGACAACGCAACAATGACGTTTTACCTCGATTCAGATTCAAGGACACGCGAAAGTAACGTGCCGGCTCGCGAGCCTACTCGGATCCCCTAAGTTCGGGTGGGCTCGGTTTTCAGAAAACGAAGCCCGAGCATCTCTTATATATAGTATGACACCCAGCTTTGCCCATATTAAGACAGAGACCCATTAACCCACCAGTATGTCTCTCTAGACCTGGATGAAGCTCCCATGAAAGAGGAGCACTGTACACAGACAGTGTCCTGGTTGGAATCAAAATTAAATCAATCAGTCACTAAATCAACAAAACTCCATCCATCACACAACATTCAGAAATATAATACAAACACCATAGCTAGCCCCATTTGCTGCACAGTACAATGTATGAAAGCACATAATGGTCAGTTGCGGAGTCAATCATTGTTGCGTCCTTCATTCCTGTTGGCGGCTCCTTTGTGAAGTTCACTCTCCACTCCAGTAATAACAGCTTCGATGGTATAAACCATCCTTTAAATGTAAATTAACTACTATGGTCTTACATTGATTTGAAAGCCTGAAGAGTGCTGAGCAAAGCGTTTAGCTTGAAAGCTTGAAAGGCATCTTTGGATCCATTATGTTTCCATCATTTTTCGTTCCTTTTTTTTTTTTTTCCTTTTCTCAGTAGTTTTTTTCTGATGTGTATTTTCTATCTTCCTCCTAATCATGGGAGCCACGCTCTCCTCTCCTTCATCACGTCGCTGATCCCAGAACACAGGTCTCCTTGGAAACACAGTTCTTGTCTATATTACCCGTTAAATTATAGAGATTTACCTAACCTCTTCCACACTCTCATTTTCACAAGATAGCTGCCTGATGTTCACTCAATTTACCAAAGGTTGTGAGAGTTTCATTTTTACTCTTTTTACATTTTCCTGAAGAGAAGGAGAAAATATATCATAGCAAAAAAAATAAAAAAATAGCCTGACTGTTTGCTGGAGAGAGATCCAATTACAGACCTGAAAATTGCATACTTAAATGTGGTAACTTGGTAAAAAGTAATAGCGCGTTGTGTGAGATGTCGTGTCGTCTAATCCCCCCGCACGGCTAAGTGTTCTGGGAGGGATCTTGTCTGTGTCTTTCTCTATACTTATCTTTTCCTTTCAGCATAACAAAAGGCGAATTTAAAAATCCTATTTTGAAATAAAACCCCTTTACTATAACATATACATCGCCACGGAATGTGTCTATACAGATTACATTGTTGTGACCCCAGAAATACCTTTTGTGGGGGCTTCCGTGAAATAGTTGACCAGTTTTCTAGCTCTCTATCGTTTACATTTGTTCATTGGAGAGACAGTTAGCAAAAGATAAAATACATTACTTGGAGAAAAAAAGGTAATTAAACAAATAACAACATGGATTCGTTATAAAAAAAAATTCTATTTTTTAAAACAAAACAAAAAAAGAGTAAACTTGGCAGTGGGGAATGGGGCGTGGGCACAGTGGTTATTAGGAGACACTGAATATTACATTTAAGCTTTGTAAAGCACCCATTTGTGCTAATTGGAGGTACAGTAACACCTGATTCATTAAGGAGCGTATCTGCCGATTTGGAGCGTATAATACGTCATGCCCAGAATTGGACCATACACCACAGAACGCAACAGCCCCAGATTCATCTTCAAGTGCAAAGGGCACTTACGTCAGCCTATGATTTTGGGGAGGGGACTGGGCGTGTGCCCGTAGTCAATGTACAGTAAGGGTGTGCCAAGCTCCAGTGCTCACAGCCACGTACGATTCAAATTCTGGTAATCTATAAAGTCCTTTATTTTCAGTGGTATCTCTGATCCAGCTACAGGTCAGGTATAAGTGACGATTACTAGTGATGATGGCTGAGCATGCGTGGGAATATATGTGTTTGCAATCAGGAACAACTGTAAAAATGTATTTTAGTAGACGGTAGACATTAATTGCATCCTGATGAATGTATTTCATTGGGATAAACAAAGAAAATAAAAATATTTTTCTTTATATTTTGTCATTAATGACTATATATTATTATCAGGTGACATTAATTGATTTTTTTTTTCTGTGCGTATATTTGAAAATATATATATCCCTCACCTGTATTAGACGCATCCTGAAGTGTACTGTCTGTTAGAGCACCTAGACATGTGTTCAACTTCACACGTATCTTCACATCTGCTGAATTGGGGCATACAGATACCCGATACCCGTTGCGCTCAGCATCAGGGCTGTCTTTCCAACTGGGCACGATAGGCAGGTGCCCGGGGGCCCAGTGGGCAAGGGGGCCCCAGGCACAACTGTCAATGAAAATAAAAAATCCTGTAAAAAAAAACAACTTACCTTTTGCAGTCACCTGACCGTTCAGGTCAGGTGGTCGGTCAGGTGTTGATCCGGCTCCCTCCCTGGTCCCCTCTTCCGTCAACACTCCTGAATGTCAGCAGTGATGACATCACCACGCCCGACATTCACTGCGAGCACAGCACAGAGGAGCGCAGCACATAGAACAGCAACAGCGACTCAGCGAGGACTCAGAAAAATAAGAGGAGGGGATCGGACTTGGAGAACAAGGCGATTGAAAGGTAAGTTAAGGGGGATTTCATTCTCTAGTTGAAGCGACGCTGGGTGAGCTCATGTAAAAAAAAGTTAGAATATATATATATATATGTAAAAAAAGTGATTTTATATATATATATATATATATATATATATATATATATATATATATATATATATATATATAGGGGCCCCTGTGCACTGCTTTGCCCAGGGGCACCATAATGTTGTTAAGATGGCCCTGCTCAGCATGTATCCCTTAATGAATCAGGCCCAGATAGTGGTGTAAGTGTTGGCTTTATTTATCCTGTAAATGTGGTCCAAGTTAGATAAAACTTTGGATAAACATAGAGGATCTGATTCATGTCTGAACGCAATGTGCCTGTAAATTGTGTGTTTAAAAAGAGCACGGAACGTAGTTCTGACCATACGCAAATCCAAGTGTATCACAAGATACGTTCTGATTTAAATCTGGGTATAAGTAGAATCTGCCTGCGCAGTACTTGCCGTATGCGGATACACAGAACAGACTGCAGGATACACGCATACAAATGTACAATAAGAGGTCACATCAGAACACATCAAATTTTTATTTGATCATAAAGTAAAATAACAACTGTCATCAGTGTAATCTTTCATAAAATATGTATTTTCAACTATAATATTTTTCATACATTAATTGCATAAATAGAGATGCTTTCAATGCGTACTATAAATACAATGCATTTTATTACTATATCTTAGTTGCATACAGTTGTTCCATGATAGCTAGCGGCACACATACGTGTAACCGATGCCGGTCATGACTATCAGTCGGCTTTTAAACCTGACCTGTAGCTGGTGCAAAAGCTAAGGGTTTTGTCCAAGTAAAAACAAAAACCCTCTATTGCCATTTAGTTTGATAGAATGAACTAATGAACTTGAATTTTATGTGTATGTGTTTTTAAGAGGAAAAGTACTGACCTTTCTCTTACATATTGCACAATACAAGAACAACAAGTTATATAACGGTCACATGATCTTCATTTCACAATATAAGGCCAAAAGACATATTTGCTCCAAATAAGGATGAGATGACCCATCCAAGAGCCCTTCCAAGGACATGTCATTTGTAAGGAGGACTAATGATAGGATGTCAGTCTTATTATGGGCCAGAAGGTTTGGTTTGGCAAATGATAATTAATGTTTATGGCAATGATAAAGACTTAGAGGGCCAGCAGTAATGTAAGCTGGGAAGGTGTGTCTTAAAGTAATGATGAGAAAAAATTTCTATAACAGGAATGACAATCGAATATAGATTGTCAATTGGCATTTGAGATCCTGGGCGTATGTCTGCTTCGTCCGGCATGGCTGTATCTATGCAGAATATCTTTTTAATAAAAAATAGAAATATTATATTTTAGAAACCTGCTCATCCCATTTATTATTTAAAGAGAAGAATAGAAAAATCTTATACAGCATATACAAGAATTCTTATGGCAAACACAGGACTCGAATCGACCTCCCCTCCTCTGTTCCGCCTGTTAGTCCATAGTCAGTCGTAAATGTAATTTGCACTCGGAAACATGAATTGCAATTATTGCGTAAAGTCTGTTTTTGGGCATGCGCAGAGCTACTTCACACAAGACACACTACGCAAACGGATGTATGTCCGAACCTGAATCTGGTGTTCGGTTTACCCCATTATTGGATTACAGTATGCATTGTTGCATTGATAGTTTGATTGACGGGGTAGCTCATGAGCGAGGTTGAGCCACTGTTGGAATAGATCATAATAATAATAATTACTTATAAGACAGAATATATATGGCCTATATAATTACAGTTTCTACAATATAACGTTATGGAAACATCTTGTGGCATTTTGATAGCTCTAGGAAAGATTTGTAGATACACTTTAGCAAACGTATGCATTTGTTTCATGCTTTTAAAGATAGCAGCCCATTGAGAAGAGGACAACTCAATGTTTAGTGTCGTTTCAAACAGTTTCCTGTGTCTCATTGTGACTCTAGATTAGCTCTGTGACCTACTTCCCTCATAATAGTCTTCTCAAACCTAGTACCAAGGAGTGTCATCATGCCAAGGGGTTGTTTCAAAGATCCACTGGAAGACCATCTCAATTCAGCTACTGGACCTAGTGAGTTCAACTTTCATTGCTGCTGCCATCTCTGTTTCTTGTGTGGTGGCAGCGGCCGCCACAGCTTCTGTGGACTATAGTGTCCAGCAGTGAGCATGATGCCAAAGAAGAATTCCGGACACACAGCTACTCTGAGCTGGAGGATGACCGCGGGAGTGCCCATGCAGCACAAAAGTGAGAAGCTTTTCCAGAACAAGAACAGGAAGGTTCAGTTAATATAAATTGAAAGCAGATGATTGACATAAGATTTCTACCATGGCCAGTTTATACCTTTCTCTGTATCACCTCATTCCAACCGTATCACACACTGCTCAGAAATGCCAGTCACCAATGGTTGCTTTGTTACCAGTGGCAGGAATGCTTCTGCTTTATGCACTTTCCTCACTGGCAGCTACAATTATAATTCTACTACCTAACAGTAGTATGATATCCTGTGGACAGCTAAGCCTCTGTGCTCTAGACAATCTCATCGTGCAATTCTTTGGGGTTTATTTTACCAACTAAGATGAAGCGTTGTTAGACTGTGCAGAAGATATTATTGGATTTGGGGTATGTAATTGTTTCAAATTAACATAGGAATTGAAGTAGGGTCATTTTAAGAGAGCTGATGCGTCTTAGTAGAGATAATTCATAAGGAGCTTATTCGCTAAGAGTTTGCTGTGATCTTGAAAATAGAAGTAAATAGTTGATGTAACGAGCTGTGGCTGCTCTCTCAACTTCATTCTAGACATTCTCATTACTCGCGCCGTGTCCTAGGCAAATGGGCAGCAAGGCTCGTGCCCCTGATTGATTACTGGGTGTATATAAGGCAGGGAGGGCTTAGCCTCCCTGTTGGTTATAGCGTTCTCTGTGCCTGCACATCTTACTGAGCAGCTCCCCTGTATCTGTAGATACTTGGCTATCTGTGACCTGATTTTCCTGTTTTGACCTTGGCTTGTTTTCTGGGCTCTGCGTGAATTCTTGTGCCCTTTTCACCTCCGCCTGTTTTCTGGATTTTCCATGTCTT